>NC_072739.1:72401391-72723174 GCF_026930045.1 Uloborus diversus | reverse complement strand
GTATGCTGTAGCAACAAACGCTGCAAAATAATATTACTGTACAGTAGATAGGTAGATACAATTATTGATACATTTATAACTTAAGAATTGAAGATTATGATTTATGCTGCGCAATCTCAGAACGTTATTCTAATTATATTTTTAAATACAATAGCTTCGCTTTTTGTTGAGCAATCACGATTGCTTATTGTTCTCACTTGACTGTTTTTGGCGTGCTATCATTTTATTTTCCCCCCGCCACGCCACCCTCCGCACCATCACCGTCGACCGGCTCCTCACGATGCTGCTCTTCTAGCGAAAGCCGTCTGCAGGTTGCATCCATGTCCTACACACGCGCGCATACATACACAACTACACACACACAAACACATACGCACATACATACACACACGCATACACACACATACACACACAAAAACATACCCACACTTACACACAACTACTCACACACTCATGCCTGCACACAGACACAAACACACATGCCTACACACAAACACACATACCCCCACACACAAACACACACGCCTACATACACACACTCGTGATTGCGAAAAACATAATTTGAATTCAAGATGTCAAAATTCAAATCAATTTTTCTTTTCCTTTTTTTCTTTTTTTTGATAACGTTTCCCTAAAAAAGTATTCCTTCGTAAGGTGGAAAAAAATTATATTCACAGTTTTGACTATTCTGAAAAAGTGCCAATTTTCACATTCCTTAGTTTAGCATGGTGTCGACGATTTATACACCCTACAAAAGCGATGATTAGACTAGTGCGTGTGCGAAAACTTGCATAGTCAGTGATGGGAAAAGGATGAAAGTACATTCAAGAAGTCAATATTTAACAGTCAATAACGAACAGACACTTAGCACCACGATTCATCTCCAAATATTGTCGTGTTGCGAGCGAGAAATTCGCTTTAGCTCTGAAATTCGTTGCTCGTGAAAAACTCGCGTTATAGCCATTTCGCCGTAAGTCGAATCACGTTGTAGCGAGAGTCGACTGTACCTAAATCACGAACTCAAGCGGATTGTCTACCTTTTTTAACCCATGCATCTCTTTTGTGCATCATTAACTATGTGCACACCCCCTCTCCCTATCAAAAATACTTTATTTATATTAAAATATGTTATACTAGTGGTCCCGCATGGCTTTGCCCGTAGTAGAAAATGAAAAGGTCATTTGGTTCGCCTGTATATTTACAAATAATGGACGATGAATTTCTCGCCAATTGGCTATGTTCATTTGCTCGCCCATGTTACGGTTCCACGTTATAATAATTTCGTAATCTACTCTTCCACGTTATGATAATTTGCTAGGTAAAATGTTCTTAAAATTGGAATAGAAAAAGAACGAAATCGAATTTTCGAAAAATTGCTTCGAAGTACATCCCCCCCCCCCCATGCCACAAACTAATTTTGTAAAAAAATTCACGAAAATAGGGCGAACGGTTTAGGCGCTGTGCGCGTCACAGAGATTCAGACATCCAGACAAGAGATACTTTGAGCTTTATTATTAGTAATGATTAAAGTGAAACTGCTGAAGTTTAATAAGATATTGGTAATTTAAATTAAAAAAAAAACATTTTAATGCATTGCATTTTGCATAGTCGCAGATCTTCAGAAAAGAACTTTCCCGTATTATTCAACTTACATTCCCAGATATAAGTATGACTAAAAATGAACTTAAATATGTTTGTAAAGAATTTTATGTATAAATAAAAATATTTTAAAAAATAATTATTAAAAGAATTTTATGTATTTATATTTCTGGGGATGAAACCGACTGTATTGTTTATCACTTCTGCATGTAGATAAAAAATAATGGGGGCAGTGCCTCCCTAGAAATTTAAAATGTTCATTAATCCTCTATTATATGCATACTTAAGATCATCTTAACCGTATCTGTGAATTCAGTTGAATAATGCGTGAAGGTTCTTTACTGAAGATCTGCGATGCTTCTAATATTTTTAAAATTTTTTTACAACGTGAAACGTTTTTCGACTAAGAACTCATAGGAGTGAGTACTACATTCTGGTTTTCTGCCGAAAAATAAGAGAAAAAATTGTAAAACAATCCCCTAGAAAAAAGAAAATATATATATATTAATTTGAATTTTTGGCATCTTGAATTCAAATTATGTTTTTCGCAATCACGAGCGTGTGTGTGTATGAATGCGCGTGTGTTTGTGCAGGCGCATGTGTGTGGGTGCGTGTGTATGTGTGTATGTATGCGTGTTGTGTATGTATGCATGTGTATGCGTGTTGTGTATGCAGTGCTGTGTGTGTACGTGCGTGTGTGTGTGTAGGTGTTCGTGTGTGTGTAGGCATATGTGTTTGTGTCTGTGTGCAGGTATGAGTGTGTGTATGTGTATGTATTTGTGTGTGCGCGTGTGTAGTTGTGTATGTATGCACGTGTGTGTAGGATATGGATGCAACCTGGAGACGGTTTTCGCTATAGGAGCAGCATCGTGAGGACCCGGTCGACGGTGATGCTGCAGAGGGTGCTGGCGGGAAAATAAAATGATAGGACCTCAAAACAGTCAAGTGTAAACAATAAGCAAAAAAAAAAAAGAACGGTGCTCATATAAAAAATATTTTAGGGGGGAATATTCCCCTGAGTTGCCCAACTTGCTCCAATTGTTAATGGTTTTTAATTTTACCCCTTTCTAGCCCCCCCACCCCAGAAATGTGTTAATGGCTAATATAACGCTCCACTCCACTCGAAATAAAAAATGGCTATGAAATTGTCGAAAACTGAAAAAATTGGAGGGCGCCATTTCAAAATAGTGAGACGTGTAGAGGGAAAACAATGGTTATGTCTGGATTCGAGGGGTCATTTTGCATAAGAATCAGCAAGAATTATTTCAGAAGCATTTTGAAGGTACTTTTTTGCAGCACCATATTATTTATCGCATTAACATTTTGGGTTAGAGTGGCTTCAAAAAATCGTTTGCATATATACACACATTATTTTTAAGCATAACAAAAATATGTTCATAACATTTTAAAATTATTCGCGTAAATCTGTCGAAATTCAAAACAGTTCACTTCTCCAATGAAAATTGGAAATAATAAATAAGTTCTAGTTTTGTTACTTGAACACATTGTTGCTTTAAACGTTTGTTAGTATTGTTGGTAGAAACATTGAAAGACAACCTATTGTTATCTACTTTCAACAATGCGGCACTCGATCATTTCCAGACGAATTTCCGAAAGTGTAGGAGTTAAAAGTTTTATCTGCATTTAAAGTCAGAGGAAACTATAGAAATGGACGAGTTTGAGTACCAGTTCACTTTGCTTGCCAAAGAGAATGGATGGGTAATTCCTGAAGACGAATCGTCTGATTTTTCCGACGATGAAGAAGAAGTACTCGAAGAGATTAGAGCGCTTAGAAAGGAAAGAGATGGCTGCCTCAGAGAAAATAAGGAACAATGGTATGGCGAAGGGAAACACTTGTCCAATACCTCAAAATACAAACCCACGTTGGAAACTTTTCCAGGAATAATGCAATCAAGAACAACCATGAAATATAAACCCAAACTTCAAACCATTCTAGAAGACAATGAAGAAGATTTGCCTGAAGATCAACCATTGGATTTAAAACCTTGGAACGAAGATTACTCATCTTTCAAAAGAAAACGGGATGATGGAGTCTATGAAGGGCGTGAACAGATGCCATCCCGAAAACGAAAACTTGAAAACGGAGCCGAGGAATACTTCGACGAACCAGATTGGGCTCATGAAATTTTGTTTCCAATGACTGATAGTAAAACAACTCCTGATGAAAGAAACAATATGAATGAAAATTTTTTCAATTCAATGAATCCTACGTTCTTGTCGAAAATGGGAAACATGTTTATAGAAGAATATCCAGAAAAAGTATTTCAAAACGACTTACAAGATCCTGCCACATCCAAATACTCATCCAATGAAAACGTGTCATCCACAGTGATAAAAGACGCTGACGAAATTTTTGAACCTGAGATCAGTTCACAAATACAAACACAAGAATCTATTTCTCAACAAAAAGAAGAGAAAAAACCTAAATCCACAAAAATCAGGAGAATTTTGCGTGGTGTGTCACGTTTATTAAAATGTTTATGTTGTATCAAATGTACTGTTTCTAAAAAGCATTAATTCTGAAGTTTTAAAGTTGACTGATTTCGAAAAACAGTTTGCTTCTAACGTGCACATGTACAGCTTGTTCTTCACAACCATAGTAAACTAATTTCAAAGAACAGATGTGTTTAGTCCAACATGTACAGTTCGTTTTTCGTGAATAGTTGACTGAGCTCGAAGCACAGTGCGATTTGAATGTGAATATGTACAGTTTGCTTTTTAAGTGCATAGTTGGCTAATTTCGAAGAACGGTTCGATATTAAAATGAACATGTACAGTTTGCTTTTTAAGTGATAGCTGACTGATGTCGAAGAAGAGTTCGATATTTAAGTGAACATGTGCAGTTTGCTTTGTACGTGCATATTTGTCTGAATTAGTTATTTTGAAGAACACTTTGATATTTACGTGTATGACTGATTTTGAAGGAAAAAAATAAGTTCATATAAACTTCATAGTTAACGAATTTTTTCGTGGGTTTGTTTTGAATTTAATAATTGTTGTATACAAACTAAATTCTGACTCTTTAACTGATTGGAAAATAAAGTTCAATGTTTCATTTTTTGTATCTTATTTACTATTCTTATTCCATATGACTATAAAATAATGGTATTCTACTTATAGCTTTTCTTGATACGTCAATGGAAGACTAGAAACTAGGTCTCTTAGAACCTAGGCCCTGATTTCAAAGTTTTAAAGGGGAGTGAGGGAGGCAAAGGGTATAAGCAAAGGGTACTTCATGCATTTTATAGGAGAAATCACCAATATGCATGATTACATACTGTTTTTAAAGTGCAGGGGGCAATTTACCCTTTCACTCCCCTCCCGATGACGCAAATGACGGGCCAGTTAGAACCAGTTTATAAGTAATAGGTTGTATCAAAGAGCTTAACATTTAAAAATATATTAGATTTATTTCAAAGCGGATTTCGCCCGAAGGTGTAGAAATGACCATAAGGGGGCAGTTATTAAAGTTAATGAAATTTGGCGAAAGTGAACATCGCTTTAGTACCTTGTGATTTATAAAGTTATTTCAAAAACTAAAGTCAAAAAACATTGAAAAAAAATTAAAAGTAACCATGCATAAGAAATACTATCAAATTAGAAATAAACAACAAAATATAGAATAGATAGACAGGGTCATATTAAGAAGAAAAGCTAAGATATCTTCACCAAGGTGGAAAGCTCTCCCATATATGTGTGTTCGTATACATATACTATGTTAATTTTCCAAAAGTATTACCCCAAAGTTTTCAAATTTGAGCGCCTCTTCGACTAACCCTTTACTATGCCCAATAAGAGAAAAAAACAAGAAAATGGCTGGAATATATTTTTTTCTCTGCAACGGAACTGCGCTGGGGGAAAAAACCTTTTACAGCCTTAATTTCTTTTGCTACAATTTACAGAAATATCAAATGAAAAGACGATATTTTTCAAAAAAAAAAAAAAAAAAAACGTATATATCCGTTGAAAAAGGAATAAAGCCTTAGAACCTGACACAATATACGCAATGAAATATGCCATTTTTGATTTCGCTAAAAATTTCAGTGGTTTCTTTGAATGATTTTAGAAGGCATATTTTTTTCTTTTCTTCCAAAAAAATGCTTTGTGACCCACAGAAATTCCGAAAGTTGGTCTCCACTTAAGAGTTTTTCTCAAGTAGACATTTTTTTAAATATTCAATCATCGCTTCGCATTGAGCACCAGCAAAAGTAATCTTTGTGATTACATCATGATATTTAGTGCCTCAAATGAAGTATATCGTAAATTTTATGGTTGACCTTCAGTGGACCCTTGCAGGGGTGGCTTAACTGTGCCGAAGAAAGCGAAAATGTGTCATGTTTGATGCATCCTGGTTCCATGCACTGAGGTTCAACCATAGTTTTTGCAGGCAATTTGTGTAGTGATATATATAAATTATTAAATAGGCTCATTAAATGCATGGTTAACGCTCACTGCTGCAAAAAATAAGTTTTGTCATCTAAATATGATAAAAAGTTTACTTTTTATGGGCCTTTATCTAAGTGAACCGAGGGTCAAGGTAGAACTGCATGCCTGCATTTCAAACTAGAGTATGTGTATTTTCACAAACAAATGACAGAACTATGGGCAAATTCTTTTCAAAAGAACACAATAGGTATTTCAAAACAGTAAAATGAACTTCAATTCTGTCAACTTATCCGGGTTTAACTTTCCTCCAGGGACTTCCAGATACTATTTAAAAAACTAGTATGATCAAAAAGTACCATAAAAGAGTTATAAACTTTCAAATAGATCGATTATGCTCACTACACTGTAAAAAAAATTCGGAAACGTTTCTGAGTATTCCGTGCAGCTGTGGTTCATGAAATTTTCAAAAACGTTTCTGAGTATTTCGGAATCCTCTTTCTGTAATTTTCAGAAACGTTTCTGAGTATTTCGGAATCCTCTTTCTGTAATTTTCAGAAACGTTTCTGAGTATTTCGGAATCCTCTTTCTGTAATGTCCAGAAACGTGTCTGAGTATTTCGGAATCCTCTTTCTGTATTTTTCAAAAACGATTCCGAATATTTCGGAATCCGCTTTCTGAAATTTCCAGAAACGTTTCTGCGTATTTCGGAATCCTCTTTCTGTATTTTTCAAAACGTTTCCGCGTATTTCGGAATTCTCTTTCCGTAATTTTCAAAACCGTTTCTGAGTATTCCGTGCAGCTGTGGTTCATGAAATTTTCGAAAAGGTTTCCGAGTATTTCGGAAACCTTTCCGTCTTTTCCAGAAAATTCTTATTAAAATTGAAAAAAAAAAAAAAAAATAATGGTTTTTCTTGAAATACATTTGGTAACGTCTTGCCCATTTCGAAAATATTTTCCAGTCCCTGGCAAATTGCGATAAGTTGTGTTTCTTGTTTATACAAATGCAAAGAATTGGAAATGGAGAATACATTAGCGTTTGAACAGATTTTTTGGATAGGATAAAACAAGGCATATCAATAAAAATTTAATTAATGATGCTGTAATAAAACTATAGTGATTATGGCCAATTTGAACGGGATATTTATCACAAATGTTCTATTTACAGGGTATTTTTAAATGAATTGAATAGAAATGAGGAAGTTTTGTATTTCGATGTTGCTATTTAAATACATCCTACAAAGGAGCATTTAACAACAAAAAAAAAAAACCCTTAATTATACTCAAAAGGAAAAAAAATCCTATTTATTATTATTTTTAATGCAAAATCTGCTTGAGTTAAGCCATGGAAGAAAAAAAAAACGCAAACCACAGATGATTCGCAACCATGACGACGAAAATTAGTCTCGTCATGGATAAATATTAAAAACGTGATAATTATTTTCGTCGTTATGGTAATCTGAAAAAAAAAATCAAAGGCACATCAAGTGAGGACAATAAAGCATTTTGTTAATTTTTCTTTTACAACAATCTATTTTTGGGTAAAAAATTTAATTTAAAACATAAAGAAGTTTACTTCTTAGAATCGAGCAGGATTTCCCTCCATTATTAATTGAAATTACTATGTTACTGAAAATTTATGATACGATAGTTGTACCATTCTTTTTCACAGAAGACGTAAATATTTTCGAGCTTTTGGAGGGTAAGAGGTACTTTCTGAAAATGAAAGATTTGTTTGTTTTACAGACTTAATCCTCACTTTTTCACAATATTTTCAAGCTTTTTTTTAAAAAATATAGCTGCACTGTTTACTGAATGAAAAGACTCACCCTTAAAGATGAGGTATCGATGTGAATTTGATTTGTTAAGGCATTCTATTCTTAATTTTTGATGCAACAATGTCAAATTCATTTATATATTAAATTTACTAAGGAAAATAAGGAATTGACACAAAAAGCATACAAAAAGACATTTTATTTTATTTTATTATGTTCTCAGTAACTTAAAGAATAAAAAGCAGTCATGAATGCACGTAAAAAAATGTGCATATATAATGAAAAATACTTTTTGAACCTTTAACAATCGATAGAACAAAAAAGGTTAAGATGAAAATAGGAACAAGGTAATTTTATCACTTCAGAATATTATTTTATCTGTTAATAACTTGCAGGGATTTAAAATTTCTGAATATTTTGAGGTGGCCGAAAGAAAGTTTTTTTTTTGGGGGGGGGGGGAGGGGGATAGAAGGTATTGGTTTTTCAAAAAAAAAAAACTTTAAAAACATAGGGTGTTAAGTATTTAAAAATGTAAGAAATTCATATTCAAGTCTATTTTTTCCTAATAGAGATATACATTCAATATTTACTGTTAAAAATATCCTTTTTGTTTCATACCTGTCAATAACTTTTTTCGTTCGTTATCCACATTAGTCCCATCATCATTCAACCATTAATTTGAATTAGGATGAAGTTATTTTTAGAATTATTTAATGGATCTTTTTGACAGTAATTTGAAAGGCTATTTTCATTTAATAAATATAGTTTTAAAAAAATTTTTGAACAATAAGTTGTACCCCTTCTTTTCAGTTTATGCATTATTAAAAATGAGTATATGCATACATTTATATTGAATAGACTATATTTAGCTTAAATCATTTCCACTAACTAATATTATTGATAAATGTTGCACACATAAAAAGTTAGTTTTAGTAAGAAAAGGAGCAAATAATACTTGATGTTAAGCTATATTAAAATCTTGCTGCTTTCTGCATTTATCAAAGTTAGTCTTCTCAAATGGGAAAAGGACATTGAATAATTATTTAGAATGTGACATAAGTTTTTGAGCTGGAAAATTTCCAATTTTTAAGGGGATGAATAAAATCCTTCAGAAATATTTTTTTCTCCCCCAAAATTTCCATTGTTTTTTCCAACCACTCCCATCTCTATTAAAAACACAGGAAAATTACAGGTAAAAATAAATTGACAAGTTTAATATAGCTTTTGATTTTTTTAAATTATCAACAGGACTTGGACATTAAAATATGTAGGTATACTTTATACTTATGAAAAATAATAAATACTGAAAATAAAAAAAATATACTTTAGAGTAAAAAATTTGGGTGACACTTTCCTTCGAATGAATTGAAGGAAACAACTTCCATCATTTATACAAGAAATAATACTTTTACAAATGACCAATCAAGCACGGAAACTCAAAAGAAATGAATAAAAATAAAAATAATAATAATAGATATGAATAAATAAATAAAAAATCTTAGATATATATATATTTTAACAAGTGATGAATATTGAAAAGATCAAACCAAAAGCACACAAATGTGCATTGCAAAAAACTAAAAAGCCAAGTTAAAATATAAAATATGCAAGCAAAATATTAATTTTTATGAATAGCTATGAGAAAAAGGAAAATTAAAGCAGCAATTATTAGAATAAAGTTGAAAGGTTGAATCCAGAGCTCATCAGTCATGGAGGATATTCGATAAATGTGGTCAAAAGGCCAAAAATATATATTAAACTACCTACTAAATAGAGGATGTTTAAGCTCTAATATATGCATTACATTGGGCAAAAAGCACCACATGCTAAACTATGTGTGATGAAAACAAGAACTTTTAGTAATGATCATATTTAAGTGATATATGCATGCAGCAGGTACTGTCTTGAGGAAGACTAATTATAGGAACTTGTTTCTTAATTTAGTGGATGAAAAAAACCCTGCTTTTAATTTTATGTTTAAGCTTTCGTTTATTGCATATAGTTTAGCATGTGGTGCATTTGGCCCAATGTAATGCATATATTAGAGCTTAAACACTCTATTTAGTAAGTAGTTTAATATTTTTTGGTCTTTTGACCCTATTTATTAAATCCTCCATGGCTGATGAGCTCCGAATTCAACCTTTCAACTTTATTCTAATAATTGATACTTTTAATTTTCTTTTTTCTCATTGTTATTCATTGCTTGTGTATTTCATATGTATAGAAAAATATATACATTGAGAAATAATTCTTGTTTGTTACATTTGCAGCTTATTCTTTCACTTAGCTTTAAATCAGTTTCCTGTAATAGAAAATCTATGACACAATGGGACGTCCCAATTTTTTTGTTTCATTTATGCAATATCTGATACATAATCCAGTGGTATAACAGGTAAGCTGCAAATGTAACATGTTGCACTAAAGAAACTCTGCTGGGATGAATGAACTGAAGAGAATGATTAAATCAATAATACTTTTACAGATGACCACTCAAACACACACTCAAAAAAAAGTTTGACCATTTTCTACTTTACCAATCATGTTTATATGTTGAGTGGCATTTTTCTACTCCAGAATTTGATATGTCTGAAGATAAAATTTAAGCAAAAAAACTTATAAAACTCGATGATGTTTCATAATTTTTTCTGCCACACATAAATACATAACATAACAAAAAAATTCAATAATTAACATAATAATCAAATTATAATGTGAGTTCAAGTAAGGTTTAATCTACTTCTGTGAAAGGTTTCATCGAAAAGTAATAAAAAGTGAGTAAGTAAACGAATAGAATGAAATTATCAGGATTACCTATAATTTTGTTTTCAACTTCCTGAAAAGTTTGAGAAAATTTTACACACCAACTTTTGGCAAATCACACACACACACACACACACATATATAAATATATATATATATATATATATATGTATATATATATATATATATATATATATATATATATAAAGAAATAATTCTTATTTTATTTGAGGCTTATACTTTCACTTTAACTAATAATTCAAGTAACTATGGAAAAAATACAAACATCTTAATAATAACAACAATCTGTAACTCTTTTAGCTCTTAGTAACACAGGATAGATAAATAAAAGTAGGTTGACATATTCAATATAAAGTTTATCCCTTTAAGATTTTTCACATGATATTTTACATAAAAATGTTGTTCATATATATATATATGCATGATAGTTAAACAAATATATTATAAGTTAATATAAAGCAAAATAGGAAAAATTTGAATGGAACTTTTCTTTGAAAGAGTTGAAGGTCCCACTTCACCCTACATATACATGAAATAATACACTTGATTCCTCAAACAGATGAACTTAAATTTTTCTTCTTCATATTATTTTTTTTTAGTAGTTTATTCTTATGTATAAGTCAATGATATTAAAGAAAAAATTCCATACTTTTTAGAGAGAAAAATAATTTACAGAATTTTTATTTGGCTTCACTTCTATTCAAAGTTATTTTGTTAAAATCTGTTTTTTATATTATTGTTAAAAATATTCAGTCTGTAAGCTCATTTTTATTATATTCTTGGTAAAATGAAAGTGTAAGAAATGTAATAAATTCACCCATTTTCATTTGTTCTTGTGTAAAAATTCTGATATTTTTGATGAAAAATCACAAAACTTGGAAACTGAACTAGAAATTTGAATTGATGTATAAATTGCAGATTTTGCAATGTTTTTAAAATTGACTTTTAAAATCGTTGAACACCACACTTAAGAGGCCTAAACCAAAGAACCAAAAGTTAGTTTAGTGACTGCTGTGGTGCTCAACAGGTTAATGTAAAAATTCCATTCGTAATAATTTAACTAATTTAAACCTACATGAAAATTAAAAGTAAGATGCTAATACAAATGTTTCAAAGAAATATATATGATCAAAGTGGAATACTTTATACAATTAAAAAATTCTACAAAAACTTTATGGTTACCATCAAAAGTATTTTTATGGTAAGGCTTTACAAAATGTAATTAATTTTCCGGGCAAATTTTTACATTGTAACTTCAAAATATATGATTCGAAAAATTTATAAGTTGCCACTGCCTCTTTTGGAAATTCTATATTAGCTACAAAGTATAATCCTATTAAAGTAATAATCCCTTCGATAAAATCGGTACATTCAATTAAATTCTTTTTTTCAGCAACAATATAAATTTCACGTGTTGAAAATGGATGTCCCATATAACACAAGTGAGGTGTAACAGGATTATCATTTAAACCATCCATATTGGTTTCTTCTGGGAATTCTTTATATAAAAAGTTTGATTTTTCTGAAAGAATTTCTGGAATTAGCATTATATTCTTTATAAGTCGACTGTTGGTACTCTCTGTTATGGGGGCATTAATGAAGCCTTTGACTTTTTTTTTTCTTTATTGCATATTCTTCTATTGCAAAGCAACATGCTTGCAATGAGGTTACAATTCTTTCTTCTAACTCTATGTTGTACAGGACGCTAAAATCATATTTGATTCCTGTAACAGTAAATAGGGCTGGAAACATACTTTTCAACTCACCCATAAGGGTGTTTGATTCTATAGCCATTCTTCGCTCTTTATATGTAACTTTTAATCCTTCTTGAATTGTTCTACAACATCTACTGCTGGGTACTTTTTCCATTTCTTCCAACATTTTTTGCTTTGCTTTCTTGGCAGGTTACATTACCTTTTGTAGGCTCACAAGGGGGGTAGGGTAACTTTTTGCGCTTTAGGAGAGTATTCTAAAATTGTCTCGTTCTTCTCTTTTTTACTATTTATTTTTCTTTTGTGACTAAAGATACCTTTCCTCCTGACCTCATTTTTTACTCGGTCATAAATTTTTAGAGCCCATCCTTCATATCCTGCTCCAATGTTGCTTTTTAACTTTGGAAATTTCTTTACAAGTTCCCTGGGCAACAATGTCGCGTTGGGATGGAGTTGGGTTTGTTGTGTACTTGATAATTTCCCCTGATATTAAATTTAAGAGTTCAGTCTTACTAGCCCAAGATAGGCTTCCAGACTCAACTTCTTCTTCCAATCTTTCTGAAAATAATGCTGATGGAATTTCAAAATCTACTGGCCATGGAGCAAAATATTTTTTACCTAGAGAACAAAAAGAAAATAAAATTCATTAACTTCAACTATCAAAGAGCTAGTTTCATGATACGAGAGGTTTGAAAAATGCTAGCTCTAATATTTTATTGCTGTTCTTTTTTTCTCCCTGAATCGAACAGAATGCTATCATAAGGGACCATTCATTAATTACATAAGGGTCATTCCATGTCAAGTGATCCAAAGTTTTTTCCCTCACCTTTTTGTATTTCTTTGAAATTTGGCTCATCGATTGTACCCTTTGAGGTAATTAAAAGTTCAAATTTTTAGATTTTTATCTCTATTATTTTTTTATTTATAACACTTTGATTTTTCGAAAAACCAGCTTTTTTTCATGGATGCTTGAACATAAAATGGACGATAACTCAGCACCAAATATAGATAGAAAGATTTGGTAAAAAGCATTTTAAAGTACATTAGTTGCTGTTTATTGGGATATGCAACATGACTAATTTCAAAAAAAAGTTTAATTTTAAAAAATGAAATTTAAATTTTAAATTTATATTTCTCAGAAAAGGTATAATGAATTTTTTTAAAAAAAATTCTCAAAAAGTTGTGTGTATTTTATCTTTATTTGTGCAAAGTTTCAAGTTGGGATCTCAATGGGATCATATTTTTATGAATTTTTAAATAAAATTTGACTTATGAAATAATGACATTTTTCAGATTCTAACTAGTTAAATATGGGGTTCTTTTACTGGGGATGGTCTAGTAAGTAGTAATTGATCATGACTATGCTTGAAATGAACTGACATGACTTTGCAGATTAGTACCCCCCCCCCCCCCCGCCACACAACCACTTCTTTTTTTTTTTCAAAACTGTATTTAAAAAAAAGCCGGCACGTAAGAGTTATAACCATAATAAACTGGGACGCACGCTGCTAAACATCAGTAGTTGACTAAAGCTTATAAATGGGTGGGGGGGGGGGGGTTCATAAAAAATAAAAGTCAGAAAAACTGAACTCATTTGCAGCTTTTTTTTCTTTCGGAAAGTGAGACGGTAGGGGGGAGGGGGGCAATCTGGAATGAAACATAACAACATGGAAGGTTATGCTCAAATTAGCAAAATTTGTTTGATATATAACTGCTTTTAATATATGTATAAATAGATCTCGCTGCATTGCTCTCGTTTACAAGTGAAATTAAAAGAAAACTAGCAATAAAGAAAAGAAAAAAACAGCTGCACTCCAAATGTTGTTGAAAGACAGTTTTATGTGGACAGACATATGACCTGATACTTAGATTTATTTTTAGTTTGGTGTAAAAAGAATGAAACAACACGGAAGGGAAACACTCCTATTTTGCTGTGATCTTGGGGGAAAACTATTTCTTTCCTCCATCCAAATTTGAAAGTTGGTGCAGAGGTAAGGGACGAAATGAATCATAACTTTCCTTATCAGATAGTGAAATAATCAAGTACACTTTGTGAAGTTCGGTACTGAAAAAGAAACACTTGGTCTGAAAAAAAAAGCATCAGGTGAAGCGTGATACTAGTATAGTGTTAATCGTATGTGTGAGTGAATGTGAGGGGGGGGGGGGGGTAATGTACTTTGTCTTGCTTTAAAGAAGAACATTTACCAACTTTTAATATGTTTTCTATTCATTTTGTTTTATTCTATTTATTTATTTATTTTTTACATTTTAAAAATAGTTTTGGAAAAAAAAATAATAAAAGTGGTGGCCTGGGGGAAGGGGTCATTTTTTTACTTTAAAGAAGAATATTTACCAATTTTTAATAAGTTTACTATTCATTTTGGTTTTTTATTCATTTATTTATTTTTTACATTTTGAAAATAGTTTTGAAAAAAAAAAATAAAAATAAAATAAAAAAAATTGGTGGTGGGGGGGGGGGGGGGGCTTGCCAATTTACAAATTCACGTCAGCTCATTTCAAGCATAGTTATGATCAATTACTACTTACTAGACCATCCCCAGTGAGAGAACCCCATATTTAAACTAGTTGGAATCTGAAAAATGTCATTATTTCATAAGTCAAATTTTATTTAAAAATTCATAAAAATATGATCCCATTGAGATCCCAACTTGAAACTTTGCACAAATGAAGATAAAATACACACAAATTTTTGAGAATTTTTTTTAAAAAAAATTCATTATACATTTTTTGAGAAATTTAAATTTAAAATTTAAATTTCATTTTTTAAAAATTAAATTTTTTTTGAAATTAGTCATGTTGCATATCCCATTAAACAGCAACTAATGTACTTTAAAATGCTTTTTACCAAATCTTTCTATCTATATTTGATGCTGAGTTATCGTCCATTTTATGTTCAAGCATCCATGAAAAAAAGCGGGTTTTTCGAAAAATCAAAGTGTCATAAATAAAAAATAATAGAGATAAAAATCTAAAAATTTGGACTTTTGATTACCTCAAAGGGTACAATCGATGAGCCAAATTTCAAAGAAATACAAAAGGGTGAGGGAAAAAATTTCTCAAATTTTGGATCACTTGACATGAAATGACCCAATAAGGGTTCCGAAAGAGAGGGAAGGGGGTTAGAAAAATCTCTAAATACCCTTACTTGGGGGGGGAGGGGCAATGAAGGCTGGTTAAACCCGCTCTTAAATAATATTTTCCAATTCGATATTTTATATTAGAAATCGTGCGGTCAAGTGGTTTGGCACTGACCATATTTCATTTATGTCTGGATGGTTAAAACATATTAGGATGAGCTGTTTTTCAGAAAATGAATAGTGTAAAATATAATAAAAGAATTGTGCCATATATAGCATGTTTTATTTTTATTAAGTATTGCATCACATATAAAAAATTGAAAAAAAAAAAAATCATTCTAGATTCCAGCTTTTTAGTAAATATTTCATTACACAAAATGGTTTAAAAAAATAATATTATAAGCGAATTTAATAACAATTCCAGCGATCAAGATTCGTATATATTCGAAAAGGACTGTATTAAGATAATTATTTATGTTAAGCTCAGGTATATATATACGCCAAGCACGTCAAACTGGCAGTTTTAGTGTAACTAAGCCTTTTCTAACAACATTTTATTATTTTGGAAAACGAGATGGAGCCTTACGTTAGAATATAAGGCACAGTTTGCTATTGCATATGCTACAGGCCAAGGGAATATTTAATTACTTAAGTGAAACATTAGAAAACAAAAATTATCTCTATTGATGTTATACATTGTTCATCATTTTGAATATATTTTAATAAGATTTTCTGTATGATCAGTAGCATACCAAGGACTTGGCAGGAGTGGCTTTCGTCAGGGGCGACATTTCAACTGATTTCAAAAGAAAAAAAAAGTTTTTTTTTTATCTGAAAAAATTCATCATATAAGTAGAAAAATACTTTTATATAGATTAAATTTTTTAAAAAGTCTTGCAAGAAAAAGAGCTAAAGTAGAAAATGAAATAATCTTTAATTCTCAATAAAAAAAAAAGTGGGAATTTTAGTGGCATGAAATTCTATTCCAATTCTTTGAGTTACCGAAAGACTTATGCACACAGTTTGAAATCCAGGGATTAGTGGTGGAGGACGTTCCATGCCGGATGATTCTATTTTTTCGAGAAGGTGGCGACAATTGTTGTGTATAGTTTTTCTTAGGCACTCACACACACACACAAAGTAATTATTATCATTATAATTAAAAATATAAATATAAAGAATCTTAGTTGAACAAAATATTGTGAGGCCTCAATTAGCGAATATAAAGAACTTTTCTTTTGCCTGTATGTAAGTACTCATGTTTTTAGTCAATTTTATATTAGTTAAGCTTTTTGAATTAGCTTTTCTTTCCTAATTATAATAGAATTTTTTAAATGCTTCAATTTTTACTTTAAAAAAAATAAAGGTTTCTTTCTTTCTTTTAGTAAATAAGTAAATTATGTTTGTTGTACATTCTCCTAGTGGTTTGAAGCAAATTCTAAACTGAAAGTTAAAGCTGTTTTAAAAAACAATAAATACATTTCTATAAACGGAACTAAAAATGTTTATTTGCATTTGGTTCAAGAACATACATTATTTATATTGATTAACAAGTTGGAAATAGTAAGACTCGAAGTGTGGTTGAACACTTACTCAGAAATTACGCAAAAAAAGAAAGAAAAAGAATGAAAAATATTCCCAGACATTTAAAAGGTGTTATGAATACTGTATGATATTCTACTAATTAATAACTTAATCAAAAGTTAGATTATTCAATAATATATAGACATTTTATAAAGTGTACAAAGACTTTTGTGAGATAAAATTTCCGGCACTTTTTGGTTTTTAAAAAATTAAGTTTTAACATTTTTAAAAAACTTTTCATGTAGTTATATTAAAAATTGATCATAGATCTTATAATTAAATACCTATTCCGAAATATTAGTTCTAACCAATGGATTGGGGCCTATTTCGTTGAAAGTCGTAGGTGTACGAAGACTTTAGGGAGCCACTGTAATTCCAGAAATATCACTAAGATATCCTACTGTTGCTCTGAGGCCACAATATACATAACATCTGCTGGTAAGAAACATTGGACATCGTTGAAAACAATTTTAAAAAAAAAGAGAGAATAAAAAATATTAAAGTTGATTTACTGTCTCCTATTTTGTCAAATCAATTAGTCAAATATCCAACCCCCCAATATATTTTTAGGAGGTTGCAGTGACCTCCAGTGACTTCCCATTGGAGTGACCCCGGGGAGAGGGTGCATTTTTTAAAGTTGGATAGGGGCGCTAGACTTTGTAGGTATGCTTCTGAGTATGATTAATTTTAGCGGGTCTGAGGCTGGGCTTCATGACCCTAGTGGTAAATCCAGCTGTGGCCTGCAATTTTTCAATTAAACATACTCTTAAAGCCTGTGTTCAATTTCTTTGCATAGCCATATCTGCCAAATTATTTTATAATATGGGGGGTGCTTTACTTAAACGATATTTATGAAAGTTTTTTCTATCTTAGAATTAACACTGTCAGTCAACAGTGTTTAAGCACCACACAAGATTCTGGAAGTTAAAATTTTGAATTTTTTGGAGCTTATAATTTTTTACCCGTGAAGCATTTGGGCACTGGCCATCACATTTGTATTTGACACTACTAATGCCTATAGATTACATCAATAGGTTTTTGAATATTAAAAATTATTCATTGAAGTTCAGTCGAAAGGCAGTGAAATATCAGAAAAACTTTTCTTTTTATTGTTTGTTGCATGGCCCATTTTGCCAGCAAACAAAAATACAGATTCTAAAAATTTGATTTTGATGATATCATGCAGCATGTGCACCTTTCTTTATATCAAATTCCTTAGAAAAGCACTATAACTACTTACCACAACATCAGAGCCATTCTGAATTCAAAGCATCCTGCTTAATTGTTTACAATTTAATATAACTTCATAATTGTTCATTTTATTTTCTTCATTTATCTACAGTAATCCATAATATTGTGCTTATAATCTAGAGGTGCTCATCCCTCTATTTGCACCCTTACCTACTCCAAAAGAAGAAAAACACCCCTAATCCGAAAGCCTAAAAAATTTTAATGCCACTGTCAGCGCCATGCCCCCCCCCCCACATGACCCTGGGTCTATCCTTGAGTAACCAGTGCTGCACTTTTTAATTTATATTGGATGACAAAATCTCAAAGTAAAAGAGCAACCACTTTGGGAATAGTTAAAAAAAATTAAACTGCTTTATTTGCTTTCAACTTTACAATTACCATAACATTAAGAAAGAAAACTAAATTAATATTGCTACTATACAAATACAAACGTGATGACCAGCAACAGGCTCTAGGCCTAGCTAGGCTGGTCCTAGTCCATTTAATGTCCCCTATGTAGATCAATGACTCTCTCAAAGCTATCTACCCCATTGCTCATTAGCCTCTTCCGGTATGTTGTTCCAAGGACCATAGGCGTGAGCAAGGCTTCAGTAATAGGGGTGCCACTGTACCAGGAGGTTGAAATTGCGCTTGGAAAGGCTTCCATACTTGATCGCTTAAGGAAAATATTTTAATATTGTGAGTAAAAAAGCATTTTTAAAGCGAATGAGGTAAGAAATTAATGAACCTATAAACGTAAGATTTTAGCCACTTTCGTATTAACTTTCAGTTCTATGTGCTAATGGGGGTACCACGGTACCCCTGGTGACCCCCATGCGCACGCATATGCCAAGGATCCACAACCCTTCTAAAGTAGTTATTTTTCTTGATCTACATGCTGCTTAATATTACTCAATTTAACGTTACCTTTTTCTGGAGAAAGAGAAGGAGGCTTGTCACTCTGTTTTAATACTTCTAAAGAAGGACCAGATTTAGTTAGTGAAGAGTTCAACATAATAGTATTTGAACTAGCAGCATCAGGTGACACTTCCCAAGGTTTCTAAAGTAAAAAAGCAATTAAAATACAACTAAATATTTATTGGTCACAATAAACATATGTAACAATATATAAAACAGGAATGCTATCTACCTAGTTAGTTTTTGAAATTTGGAAAACTAAATATTTTTTGGTTTTAGGCAGGTTTTTTTCCAAACTGGGCAAAACAAGGAAAACCTACCCAGGTTTTTACTGGTAGGTCCATTTAAAAGACCTCATTATGTTGGATAATTGTTTTTTTCCCCATAATTTACAGCATATTGAAAGCATTTACTTCAGAAACATAATAACAATTATAACTACAATACTAATACAAAAGTGACAACCAGCAATAAGCTTAGAGCCTAGTTGGCTCAACCTAATCAGTTTATCAATGCCCAATGTAAATTCACCCCATAGCGAGTAATAATCACTTTTGGAAAGCCAGATCATGGGTGGCTCGTCCAGGGGGGCAACTGCCCCCTCACTTTCAAAAATAAAGTGGCCTTTTCAGAATTTAATTTAATGATTGATTGAAAAATGATTTTTTATTCAATGGATTGATTGATTTCACAAAAAAATAAAAATTGAAATTTCTGAAAAATGGACCTTTTTCAGAAGAATGAGACTTTGAATTCTAAGGAAGATGTGGCCATTCATCTTGATTTTTAAAGCCATATTCGGAATTTTTTACAGGTAGTTTTTATTTTTGTAATGTTAAAATCCTGTAAAATATGGCCAAATTCTGCTTAAGAAATCAGTTTTGAAGGTGCTGCCTTCTATCCCCCCCTCCATACACATTTCTTTTGACCCCCCACTTTTTTGGTGCACCAGCCGCCTATGAGCCAGACCTAGACAAAGTTTTGATCTCCCCTTTCATCATGATTTTTGGAGATCATATTAAGTCTAATATCATGTGTGTATCGGTATTTTTGTACACTGAACTTAAAAAAAATATTAAAGGTGTCCTGGTATTTGTCCTGATAATTTTTGTAATTATGTGTTTTTTACTACTATTTTTTTTTACTACTAAGTCTGTAGCCATAAGGGATAATAGCTAATTTATCACCCTATTTTTTTGTTGGAACATAACGAGAATATAAGTTCAAAATCCAAATCAATAATATATGTGCCTATGGTTAAAATTAAGAGGAAGATATTTAAATCTGTAATGATTCTCAAGTATTGAAACACCCTAATTCGACACTTAAATTACTTAGACTTCTATAAGTTCTTACATAAAAACAGCAATACAAACACAAAATACAGAAGTAACAACCAGCAACAGGCTTTCGGCCCAGCTAGGCTGGTCCTAGATAATTTATCAATTACCAATGAAGATCAAGAGCCAATCGATTAACCGAATTACAAATAACAGGCAATTCCAATAAGCATGTCATTTTTACAATTGATTCAGTATAGAAAAAGAAATCAATTCTGTGAATTAATTCATACCTTTTCATATTCATCCAACAGATAGACGACAGTACCAGCAGGTACTGCTTCAAATACTTCCTCTTCTTCCAATTCGGTGCCATCTTCTAAATATGCTTTCACGTTAGTAGCACAGGCGATGTTTAATTTTAGTTGGCCCTTCTTTAAAAGTTCCTCAAGATTTGAACATACAATGGCCTTTTTTTCGGCAGTTGACCATATTTTAAGGAGTTTTTTCTCCATAGTTTCTGAAAATAAGTTTTATATTCTAAAATTCATTAATTGAAGCTTTAAAGTGAAGAAATTTTTTTTTCCATATCTAACATAAGGTAATAAAGGAATAGGATGAAGAAGTTTACGATGATGAACATATGTGTCACTGATCCATGTTTTTAAGTATTAACTTAAATAATAATTTTTTCCAAATATTATGTCACCGTTGAAAAGTAAGCTGCAAGAAATTGTTTTGACAAATGCTGTGTTACCTTTATGTATGATCTTTTACAAGTTCACAGCACCATTACTTTTATTTAATTAATCAAAAATAGCATATGTTTTATATCTTGTTATCATTTATATTCCAAAATTCATACAACTATGGAGTGATATTCTAAATTTTTTTATTTTAAAAACTATTTTTAATTATTTTTACACAAGTGATGCTTTAAGCTGAGGAAATTAAATTGCTTCCCTTGCATGTCAAGTACATAAAGCGATAAAGGAAATGGATCAAGAAGTTCACAATGTTGAACACATATGTACTGATCCATGCTTGTAAGATGTAAAGAACCAAAATGATCATTTGGAGATGAATAATATTTTCTCATAACAAACCACAATCTTTCCTCTACAAATAAAATGCACAAAATTTCTCCAAATATTATGGTATCCTCCAAAAAGTTAACTGGTAGAAATTGTTTCGACTCATACTGTGTACCTTTAACTACAGCCTTTGACACTTGCAGGATACTGTCACCTTCATTTAGTTTATCAAAAATAGCCTGTTTTATTCTGTCATCAATAATATTATAATTCAACTGGGTACAGCCAGAAACTAAAATATCTGCTTTCAAAAATTTTTTTGCCAAAGAGCTGCTATGGTAGGTTTGTAATAATTGATGCCTGCGGGCTAAAGTTAAAGGAGGATTTTTAAACTGCTTTGCATGTCTCACTACTTGCTTAAAATAAGAATGCTTCGCCTCAAATCGAAAGCAATAATACCTAATTAATGGTCCAAAATTTAAAATGTGTTGCGGGTAATGGAGGATGAAATGTTGCTTTGGCTTTATATTCTTTGAAGGAAACAGTTCTTTGAAGCGATTGAGATGGTCAGTTAATTCTGACTGTAGCAGGCTCACAAAGCCCAATGTAAAAGATGGAGAAAAAATTAACTGCACTACATATTTTAAATGCATCAAAAATTCCCAATATGGATTGTCATGAGGAACTTTGAAGCCAATCAGAAAAGGTAACATTCTAAGCAAACACCAATTTTCTGATGCTGTGCCGATTATTCCATCTTTTAAAGGTTGTTCCACTGGCTTGTTTACAATATCTGTGCTTCCGTAAGGAAAATGATGTATTCTCTGATTGAGAAATTTTAAAGTGAAATGCTTATCTGAAATCAATTTACTTAGGATTATCTCAACTTCATATGGAACCACGCCCTCTAGCACATCATGCATAGCATCAGGTGGCAGACCTGTGAGTACATGAAAATTAGGAATATCCATCAGAGGTGACTTGTGCTTGATTCCCCACTCACGAAATGAGTCGGTGACTTCTTCTGTCTGCAAGATTGTTCTCTGATAATGATCAACAGTTCTAATGGGAAATTCTGATGGGCGAAATTCTTCTTGGATGCTATTTCTGTCAACTAAACAAGTCCTACATATGTGCTTCACATTTGGGGAAAAACTTTCAGTAAAGCCACCAAGAAAATTACTTCCCAAATTATCTCCACAAAAAAAAGCAACACCACCTTTAAAAATTCCTTTACCAGGAACAGAGACCCCATCATTTGACAAAATGCTTAAATCACGGACAAGAGGCTCTAAAACTTTTTGCAGACCAAATTCTTTCAAATCTGTAGCACGACACAAGATACTCAGCTGAGTAACATGAAGTGATGATCTCGACTCTGGTTCTATATTTGCCAATATATAATAGAAAGCTGCCATTTTATGGATTTTTCTATGGGACCCCGATTGGATTTGCTATTTCGAATTCATCAAAATAAAATATGAGAAATAAACGTGGCTGTGAATCAGGAGAGTTAAGTAATGAGTTACTTTGAAAGAACAAACCATCAGTGATATCTGCATAGTAGCCAGGTGTATGAGAAGGCGAGTAATGGACATGTTCTAAAATATCCTCATGTTGAAGTAATCTTTCCAAGTTTTGAAGTAAAGGAACATATTGAAAACTGCGTTTTTGTCGCTTAGCATTTCTCCCTAAAAATACTTCTTTTGGATCAACATACCCAAACCTGGTTTTAAAATACATCAATCTTTTATAACTAGTTGCAAATTCACTAAAAAAGTCATTGTTATGCTCTCTAAAGAAATGTGTAAGATCATTTTGTAAATTCATAGATACTTCAATATTATTCTTGGAAAAGATTTCATTCAATTTACAGGAAAACAAATTTAATTCTAAGCTATGAATACTAATAGTGGTATCAACCACTTCTTGAATAGCAGTTTCAGGAAGCATATACAGAGAAAATAGTTTAAGTAAAAATGACCCGAATTTCTGTTTAATGTTTTCAGTTGTGACAAGATCAGTGACAGGATCAGGACAATCAGTACCCTGGTTTGTATTATCTGGAAGGGGAACGTGGTCTAAAATCGGATTTGATGTTTGAGTTGTTGTTAACACTGTACATTTATGTATCCGTGAGAAATGAGATGAAAGCGAAGAATATACAGAGTATTTTTTGCTGCAACCAGGAATAGGGCAATTAATCTTTCGGCGATTTTTAAAATGAGTGCGTAAATGAATAATTAATTTTGCATAGCTTTCAGCCGGGTAATCACAGTGTAGACATTTTTGAATTATTGGCAGTTTACTTTCTGAAGTAGTTGCACTGTGGCACTTTTTGACGTGCCATTTAAAAGTTCTAACCGTTTTAAAAGTTTTTTTACAACTTAGAACATCACAATTAAGTACGAAGTTTGGTTCAGCTTCATGAGTAACTTCGATGTGTAAAAACAACTTAGTTTTGGAAACAAAGTTCCTACCACAATAATTGCAACGCAAAACCATATTTCATGCAATTGAAGAAACTAAAGGGGGTAACTTCAAGCTGATTAAGAAAATTTCTCATAACATTATAAGACAAAGAGGAAAAACACTCACAGATATTTCAAGATGAAACGCAGATCCGCTTTTACGACGCCAACTGAAGTCCAGGTTTCAGTTCTCATTTGAACATGCTTTACGCATGCGCTATGGTAGTTCCCCTTCTTAATTTGAAACTAAAGAAAAAGGTTATGAACATCTTCAGCTTAAATCTGATAAAGATTAATTATCATAGTATAAAAAAAACTTAAAATTATCTAACACTTACCAGAGTTAAGCGACGAACTCCAAATTCTGCCCACGGTCACTGCAGTTTTAGTTTCAGTTTCACTTCTCCCCGAGATAGTCTGCGCAAAGCGGAAGCGCAGTACTCGACTTTTCCAAATATACGAAAAAGGTTTCTGTACAGATCAGAAAGGTGAATAGAAGGAAGGAATCTGTTATACTCAGAGACCTTTCTGTTTTAAAGGAAAACGTCTCCGTAATTTTTTACAGTGTACTAAGTGATTAAAAGTGTATATTTTCCACAGAGCAACAATAGACCTAGAGCGCGCTATTGCAGGAGCGTCGCTGCGGGTTGGCGGTCCGCCCCGGGTGTCGCACGTCTGGGGGGTGAATCCTAAGTGGGATCGCAAGTTTTGAAAAATATGAATCTAAAAAGCATTTTAAGACATAATTTAAGCATATCAATTTGAAAATTTATCATGAGGAAAACACCCGAACCCCCTCTTAAGGGGAGGAGGGTGAGGAATACTATACTCCGAATTTGGTTCATATTGTCAATACTTTAACCTAGTAGTAACTTCTTCTAAAACTAAGAAACTGAACCCATTATATTTTCCTATGTTTGAGATACGTTTGAAATGAGGCCATCAGTTTCATACACTCCTTACATTTTTGACCTCTCGACGGCCTATGCACATGTGTGTGCGTCTAGCTAGGGCAAGACATCTAAAAAGTGTTCATAGTTTTTGTCTTTTGTACATTATCCCACTTAAAATTTCGATAACTCAAATGTAGTTTTTTTCTGAAAATTGTATGAATTTCATGTTTACCTAAAATAGTAACTTTTTTTTTCGTTTGTACGTGGGTTAGGCGTGACACCCTAAATTACCGCTCCGGGTGTCCCCCATGCTAGGTACGCCACTATATAATGTTGACATTAGCACACTTAATAGAGGCGCTAAGGAGGAACATAATGACCTTTACTCATTTTGTAAAATTTTGACTTAATCCTTTACTGTTAAAACCTGTCCAAATGTGCAATAACTTTGCCAGCTACAAAACCATGCGTTCTTTCTCAAACCAGTTTTCCTCACTCCTAATTAAGCAAATAGGATCGTTTAATCCTCCTTCGATCAGAATCCATTTTGTCAGAGCCAAACTATACCAGGTGTTTAAAAATTAAAATAGTCGTCTGCATTTTTTGATTAGAGACTGAAGGATTCGATGACGATGCAATCTTGTTGATCACCGCCTCTCGACCCTCGCGAACACGCGTTCTACTCATTAAAACTGAGTTTTATTCTCCCCACACCCTCGAAGTCCTTCGGATTCCTGGGACAGATAGAGCAGCTGACGGGAGGACATCTGCCAATCGAGACCAAACAAAAACATTCCCAAAGAACCCGTTCCATGGCCCCCGACACAGGTTACAACAAAAAAATGCAAAGTGATGTAACATCTGTGGCAAAGAACACACACATACACACAATGAGCGTTATTTTTGAATGAGAGCTCTTCTCTACATTTTTGCCTAAACATCAATTTGCTTCATAAGATATTTTTTGTAATAAATGAGGGATGGCAAGTAGAGAATTTTACTTAATTAGTAAAACTAAATTGAAATGTAATTACAGTGTTTAAAATGCGGTGAAACCTCGATTTTGAGTTTTACAAGGAACTGGTTAAAAAACGTAAAATACGGGAAAACATAAAATGCGAGAAATATAGATAAAAGGAAAAAAAAAACTAGCAAAGATGACTATTTCAAAAAGTATAATATCTATGTTTTACGAATAGAACATTATCGTACATGCCATTTTAGATCATTTTTTCACAGTTGCGAAGACGAGTGTTTGAGTTTAAAATAGTTTGTAATAGTGAATTGCTTTTTGGTCATTGAGTTCCAAGTAAATGCAGCATTTTCCAGGATTGAAATACTTTGTAAAATTTTTTTCTTGGTCTTTATGAGAAAGAAAATAGTCTTTATGTGTAGCAATGTAGTATTAAACGAAGGAACGCGTTGTGCTTCCGGTTCTGTTTGTTCATTTTAATTGGCGGACGAAAAGTCCATGAGGACGAACGGTTGTCCAAAAAAATTGTTGGAATAAAAAGCTTCCCCAAAAGTTGTTGAGGTGAGAAATAGATCAGAGAGAGAGAGATACGCATTTCCCCCACTTCAAACCCTGCTTTCAATTTTTTCTCTTTTTCAATACTTATTTCATTTATATTTAGTTAATTAATTAATTGATTTGTAGCAACATATTTAGGTTGCATTAAGCCTTCTCTCGTCTTTTTTTTTTTTTTTTTCACTTTAACGAGAACTTAGGATTAAAATACTAAATGTTTTGCAGTATTGTACAGTTGTATAACAGTATTGTACGCTAACTAAATATCGCGGTATCTTTCTGCAGACTCGAAGGAAAAATCCGACTCCGACAATTTTAAAGACTCGGACTCCGCTGCATCTGCCACCTGCCGTAAATGCTTGAAATAACGCATGTCCGATGCTATCCAGAAATCTAGCAAAGTGTGGAGCAACGACTTTTCCCTCAGAACCGGACACCAGAAACTTACCGTGTGCAGTTTCAAAATTTGAGCTTAGTAACGCTGATTCATTTGTTATTTTCTTAATTCCATGCAAAGGTTGACGTGTCACTTTTCATTTCAAGATGCTCAATAAAACTATAAATACTAACAATAAGCTATACAAAAAAAACCTCGATTATCCGAAACTCTTTTAGCCGAAACCTTTGTTTAATCAAAGTCAATTACCTTGAATTTTATTTTTTGGTAGGCAAACAATATCACTTTAAAGTAACTGGAGACAACCATCTCTGCTGCATTATCGTTTATGCATTTTAATCACTCCTCCCCTCCTCCCTCCCCAACTACCATTTAAGTTCTTGAACGTTATAAATTATTCCAGTTCTTAGAATGCTGTGAAATCCGAAAACGTTCGAATGTGAAAGGAAAGTCTTGCTGTATTAAGTAATCTTTTTTTTTTAATTGCGTACTCATATTTTAAATCATATAGAGAAAAAAATGCTATTAAAATTAATCAATAAGGCAATTGCTTTATTGATTACATAATAACGTTTAAATTTTCTATATTATACCCAATTATACTTGCACTGAATTTTTCTGGTTTGTGTGATATTTCTGTAAATCAGAGCCAGACTAGCGTTAGTCCCATTATTGCTATTCTGCAGAAGAGAGAAAAATTCTTTTGTCTGGTGCATACAAAGGATGAGCCTTGTGCTTTTTTATGCTCGTAAATAATTATAAGAGAATTTATCTAATATAATTACGCTGTAATGACTCAATGCGGAAAAAATTCTACTTATAAAGCTGCAATAACCTAAAATTTGTCATTTTTAGACTTACCTCAGTATGGCTTTGAAGAACAGATTTATCAAAGAAATTTAATTATTTTTACACAATATAATTACATAATAATTTACACAACTTTATTAATTTAATTATAATTACACAAATGTGTAATTATAAACAATACGTAATATAATTATACACATCAATGACATTTCCATCAATTTTTCTGAGAGTATACTATCACTAATCCACTACGCACAACTTGTGTTTGTGATCATATACATAGTACGTCATAATATGAAAATTTATGAAGCTTGAGGGTATACGCTATATGTCTAAAAAATGTTTTAGAGTATGCTGCTTATATGGAGTACTATACCCTATGGGAACACCATTGATACTCTTCACATTTTCAAATTTAGTAGTTTTTTTGTAAATATGCAAATGTTTAAAGGCAGAGTTAAATCAAACGGGTTCTTAACAGCCATTTTCAGTGTCCCTCTTTTATCCGGAAGTTTAAATTTATCGAAGGTGGTCCGCACCCGATTTCTCATGTTAATCGAGGTTCTATTGTAGTATAGTGCAATTCAAGATCATTGCGCTCGGCTTCGGATGAAACCATTTAAAAATTAGTTGAAAACAAGATAAGCATGGGATGCTATGATCTAACGTTGACGAAACAAGTTTTACTCGTGAAACATCGCTGTTTGTTTTCATTTAAGAAATAAACTTCAACTGAACTCTGGCGCTTAACTCCCAGGTAAGGTGCAGTCTACATACTGAATATTAATTTTCAAATTGCGTTTACTGTTCTTCTCATCCCCATTCCCTACGACGTTTTTGGCTCTTCTACTGAGGGACATGAATGCTGAGCCACACTATGTGTTGGCTTCCTACAATGGAGTGGTTTCCTTCAGTCAAAAGTACTACTTTTAGTCATTGAAATGGATAGAATGAGCAAAAAAAAGAAATAATAATAATAATAATAATAACATGCAGCCAGAAAATACTTTCATTTTCCCAACAGTTTTTTTTTTTAAATTAATTTTTTAAAATGTCCGATTTTTCAAACAAGTCGTGGTCTTGATGACATCACAAATGATGCACTTTGGCGCATCTCTCTACCACGTTTCCGCTTATGATAGTCAAGCAGCGAATTTAATATTGCGCTCTACGCTTGCTATCAACCATATCGTTGCCAATACACGTGAGTAAAGATGCGAATTAAATATTTTGCACTGTGAATGACAACACGGAATGGCATTTCATCATTTGTGATGTCATCGGCAGAAGCTGTAAACAATAAAAGCGCTCCGATTTAAGTATTTTTTTAAAAATATTAAACTCAAACAAATTAGTTAAAAATGGTTAGATCCTGTGTTTTAAAGCATGCTCTTCCATAAAAATTTTTCGAAAACGACCCCATTGTGTCCTTTTTTAAGGTGTGCAAACTCACGATCTTTTCTTTCTTGCCTTTCCAGATCCCCATGAATGGAGCGTCGCCTGCGTGCAGGGCTGGCTGTCCTGGGCATCTCAGCAGGTTCTGCCAGGGCGGTGGTGCCCTGGACTCTTACTTCGGCACCCTCGGGGGCGCCGAGCTCTGTGCCCTCTCCAGGGATCAGTTTTTCTCCCTCGCTCCCCCCTTCCTTGCCGACATTCTGTGGGAGCACCTGGACGCCATGCAGAGAGGTGAGTAAATCTTTAAAAATTCAAATCATGAGATTGTCAATTCCTCGCAAGACTTCGCGCTGGTCACTTTACAGAGATGAAAGTAGCTCCAGATAAAACCAGAGCATACTCCATTTGCAGTCATCTGCCCTTTTCAAGAACTACGACCTTTTATCACCCGAAGAACTTCTACACAGTTCTGAAGCACCAAAATTTGCCGAACTTGTTTTACGGATATTCGGAGATTTTTCATTATTATTTATCGATCTCGACAAGACAACAACAAATCAGCATAACTTATTTGGTTAGAAATCTCCTATTGGCGCTATATTGAAACAAATACAGTAGAAATTCAATAATCCACAAACAGATGTCGTCCTAATTAAGGAAAAACGGATTAAACAAAATAACCTATAAATTAAGCCTAAGGTATACATAAAAAAAAAAAAAAACTGTACACAGTAAAAATTGTACTTAGAACTAAAAAGGATAAAATATAAAACTGCATAAGAGAACATTAAGTGTAGTAGGCACATACATCATTTTATTTACAACTAGCTGCGTTGCCCGGTCTACCTTGAAAATACAAATTGTGTCATGTGACGCATATTCAACAGTCAGGCTTAAATAAAAGAAGAAAAAGAACATCATGCAAAATTTCCCTTCCAAACAATGATGGCAGATATTAAAATACTTTTGAGAAATTGAAATGAGAAAGAAGGATTTAAAAAGCGTAACCATGGAGCACAAAACAAGATAAGTTTAAGAAATTAAAATGAGAAAGATGTAAAGAAACAATGGATTCAAAAAGCGTAACCGTGGAAACGCGAAAATAAAATGATTAACAAATTGAATGGAGATGAGATTTTTCGAACTTGATTTTAAAAGGCTTGTAACTTTTTTTTCTTTGGAGATAGAAATTTACTTTTTTGGCTACAGGTCGAGTCTGATCTGGAGTAAAAAATGTCGCTTTATCCAACGGTGTCCAAAAATAACATTGTGGAACAATTCCTTCACTTTTTAAGTGCCAAAATTTCAGTTAAACCTGAAAAAATTCGAATTAAAAACGCAAATAACACCAGCCGTAATTAAGTCAGAGCATTAAAACAAATAGCACAGAACGCAGAAACATTCTACCCTTTTCAACGATATGTTGTATCAGTATGTGAAAGTAATCATCCCCCCCCCCCCCATATTCGGGAATTTATGTGAAAATTGGGCCTAAATTGTAATTAAAAAAAAGAATTACTTATCGATTTTTTTTTTTCGTAACGTTTCCGGTGCTGAAAGAAAGATACTCTGAAAATCTGTTCTCGAATTTTGCGTTTTCACACCGAATAGACACTTTTTGGATACTTCATTTTATACTATGTAGAGATAAACATCAGATGGCAAGTCTACAAGAATACTATACATGTGTAACTAGAAAATCGCCCGTCAAAGGTATGATGCGTGAAAATTGCTTCTAAATTTGAACGAAGCAACTACTTGTTTGGTGATATTTTGATAGTTGAAATTTTAACCCTACTTCCAATGGATTAACCCTAAACTCCAGTAGATAGCGTTTAATGATCACTTTTTCGTTTCTTCATTCTCCTAAAATGACAGTCTTACCAAGAAAACAGTAAAGTTACCAGATCCAGTTCAGCCTTGTTAAACTCAAACCTTTCCCTGCATGTCAAACATTACCAAAATGTATTATCACATTATCATGCCGTGTCGCGAGTTTCATTGTTGATGACGTCAGGAGCATTACTCGATCATTCGCTATTATATAAATGAGGATTGCGCTAACCTACCTTTTATTTATACAGTAAGTAGGGTAATATGGGGGAAAGTGAAATGGTGAAATATTTATTCTGTTTTTAGCTCAACCTATCTGGTAATATTTTAACTAGTGATGTGCCGGATCGTTAAAAAAGTAGATCCGTGAATATGGATACGAATCCGGATCATTAGTGTCAAGATCCGCGGATACGGATACGGATCTCAATTTTTTTTCCCTCCAATTCAACTATCCAAGTGTAAAATTTGTTACGAAAGGTATTCACGTCAGAATAATGGCAGTTTCTTCAAAAAATGTCAACTGCAGCAAAAATATAATCAAGACTATGATTTACTCTTTAAAGAAATCTCCGTTAAAATTGGGGGAGAGTTAGAAGGAATGGGTTAGCGCTGCATTAATGCTTAGATGGAATGTGAAAAATTATTTCTAGTTTACTCGGTAGATGTAGGATACAGGAGCAAGAGTGTAAAGCTGCTACCGGACTGGCTAGAAATAATTTTTCCCATTTTATTTCAGCATAAATGCAGCGCTGACCCATTCCACCGAACTTTTCCGACCGACGAAATACAGAGCCGGTAACACCTTTACAAACAGTAAATAGAGAACTTAATCTCACTTTTTTTGAAGGATTCCGAGAAAAACAAAAATGAAGAATAATAGAAACCCCAAATCAATAACAAAAACTAGTATTAAATTAAAAATTAAAAGAACAAAACATGTCCCAGAGTGCCGACCTCATATTAAGATGAATTTCGCGGGTCAGAACACACATTTGTTAACAAATATGAACTGACAGCATGTAAAAAATTTAAATCATTGAACTTTTTCTCCTTATCTTCCGACTACGAAATCGCTACCAATCACGCGTATAAAGGCTTAGAATTGCATATAAAATTTACTTAACAAGATTGTAGCTCCTACTGTATATAAGTTAGAAGTTTTAAATAAATATCAAACGCAGAAAACTTCGTTCTTTCAATTAGGACCAACATTTTTAAATTACGGGTAAATTTTTACTACCATAATTGTGAAAAACGTTAAATCGGTTTTTATTTAATATCTCCAGTAATTAAAGTTCTACAAAAACGAGGCCAAGCTAAGAACACTTTCGATCAAGTCACCTTTTGAACGAAAAATAAACTATCAAAATCGGATCATCTGTTTAGGAGCTGCGATGCCACAAAAAGACACACTGATACACACTTTTAAAACTTATTTCCCCTACCCCTTTTTGCAACGGGGGGGGGGGGGGTAAAAATTGGCTTCTGAAATGATACCTTATAATTTAAACAGGGAATAAAACCTAATTTAAACGGAATTTAAGAGTCTTTTATTCAAATATTTAAAATTTTTTAGAATAGAAATGATCCGTCGAAAAAATAACGGATACGGATACAGATCTTTATTTTCCCTCGGATATCCGCGGATACGGATACGGATATCCGGAACATCACTAATTTTAACCATATAGTAACGCATGTAGTCTATTCCAGTCAAGAAAAAATTACAACTGAAGAGCATATATAGCATATGACAATACAAGCAATTTTTGTAATATTTTGTTTAAGTCAAAAACTATGTTTGTTATTTTTAATTTAAAGTTAGTACTATTAACGTTTTAAATATTAATTGCGACCTTCTCTTATGTTCAGTGCAATATTTACTAATAACCTGTTTTTTTTTTTTTTTTTTTTTAATGTTTTGTACAGTAAGAAAAGTGATTGCAGTGCAAATTGTATTTAATTGATTAATTAATTTGTTTATTCGTTTATTGTTTCCTCTATTCATTTATTCATTCATTATTTTAATACATTATTCATTTGATTAAAAATGTTTTTGATAATAAAATAAAAAATATTTGACAAGAAAAATATTTTATTTTTCATTTTGCTCCATGAAAAAAAAAAAAAAAAAAAGACCACTTTTTTTTTTTTTCAAGACTCAAATATTCTGCTAAAAATGAATAATATTGTTTCAAAGAAAGTTAAAAGCAAGCATTAAATATATTGTTCGTTCGTCACTAAAAATAATTTTCAGATCAAATTTCCAGTTTGTTCATTTTGAAAAAGTTATCTTAACTCTATTTCATTTTCCCCCATAGTTCATTACATCGAAATGACTGTCCGTTCCGGATTAAGCGAAGTCCGGTTTAATAGGGTTCAAATAAATGATGGGTTTTGTACTGTTGAATAAAAGTTGTAAGGGTGTTTTCCTTTACATGCATGCTCAAAACCATGGCATCGAACGTTTCAAAACGATGTGACTAAACGCATCATGTACTGATACAACAGAAATTGCAGTCATAAAATAAAAATATTAATAATTAAAAGTTTAAAAGAAAACTTCTAAAATGTTCAGCTTAAATCTCTGAATATGTTACTAATACAGAAAATTACTTTTAATAAGAAAAATTACTAAATGGCCTGACTTTCTGATTCAAAAAAGGAAAAGTGACGTTTGAGGAAAAGGAGTCTTCACATTTCAAATAAGCATTTGAATTTCAGTGCACAAAACTTCCTCTTGAAGAGTAAATTATTGGAAAATTTTGAATAAAATGTCGTTTTATCACAGTTGACTCGACAGATCAAATTAGAACACCTTAAACAGCCTTTGCCCTGTAAACACCTTAAACAGCCCTTGCCCTGTAATGATTAATACTTAATGAACCTCAGAAATGTACGAGTAAGCATATTCAAAAAAGAAAATGCTGCTTTATGTATTCTTATTCAATAGTTGAAATTTTCAAAAAGATGTCAGTGATGTGGTAAAATGATTTATTGTAACGTCTGACTGTTTAAAGCTACTACTACTCGCATTTTGTCTCTCGTTCGGTATTGTGTGGAATGATTGAATATGAAACTGGCTTAAGTTTCAGTGAACGTTTTTTTAAATAGTTATAAAACTTTTTTTTATAACTTAGTTATTAGTTATAAAATCTTCTTTTATAACTAAGTTACTGTTATAAAGCTTTCTTTTATAACTAAGTTATAAAAGATTGTCAACAAGCGAAAAGAAACTCCATTCTGGATTTGAACTGAGACAGAGTCATATCGACTACTATAACCAGAATCGCTTAAAATGGATGAGGATTTCTGCGGACGGACAGCGTAGTTACACCAACTTTTGTCCTCATTGACCAGATGACATCCCACTGTCTCGTCAACACATCTTCAACTATCCAGCAATCCAGGCCAAACTTTTTAGCATCGGCTTAGAAGACCCAGTGGACCTACTCTATTCAGATAAGGCTGTCGAAGTTGCAAAGGCTGTCTACGACAGCTTCGGAGCCATATAAATACACATTATCATAGACACGACATCATCATCACCAGTTATAAAACTTTTTTAATAACTAACTTACTAGCTATAAAACTTACTTTTTCTAAAAAATATTGTTCACCACTGATTTTACTATGTGAAAAAACCGACTTTTTTTTAACCCTAAAAAGAAACAAAACAATATTGCATTTCATTCTCTAATCCCGGATAGATCTCTGCGTAGCCCCGAACTTGTCCCTTCAAATGCCGCTTTGTAGCGACAGTAGTCTTACAGCAGTGAAACTCAGGTACCACTGAATGCATTGGTTCACTTGCCTAACAGCTGTGTCGTTCTAGCACGGATGTCACCCGTGGCGGTAATTTGTGGTGGCATCCTACCCCCCCTTTTTTTTTCTTCTTCCTCTTCTTCTTCTTCTTCTTCTTCTTTTTTTTTTTTTTTAATGTTTTATGTTAACCTGAAGTTTGTACAATTTTGAGAAACGACTCAGTTTTATATTTTTGTGATGTAACGAATGCTTAAACTAAAAGTCAAAGTATAGATTGCGTTTGAATTTTTGCTCTAGACGAATATGTAACCGCCATCGCCATCTCTCCGAAATATTGGGCTCTATTTTCATTGAAATTTGATAGATTAAACGTAATTTAGATACATAAGGAGACACTACCAGAATTTTAGTATTTATATTTTTTATGCATTCTTAAATGTTTTTGGAGTGTCACCCTCTCACCCTTTTCGTACTGACGTGCTACTGGTAAGCGATAATATTATAGCCGCGTCTAAGTTCCACTTTGATTTATTAGCTTAAGCTAAGCTAAGTGTGTAACCTCAGGAAACTAAAATCAAGACAATCAAATAATTATTTCGGCTAGAAAGAGCTATTTTAAGCAAATTTTGGGTTTTTAAATTAGAATTCGAACGGCGTGGTACATTTTTAGTAGTTAAAGGGGTTTTCCACGAATGGAGTCAAACTTTGAGGGGGGGGGGGGTCGTGAAATTGTGAGTTTGTGACGAGCGTTAGGGAGGGGGTCATGTCACATGTTTTTTGTAGCAATTTAGGGGAATGTGGGGCAAAGTAAAATACTTAAGATGACTGACCTTTTTTAAAATGAAAAAATAGGGAATTTGTTTGAAAATTGCAGCACATAAAGAACATTGTATTTTATATTCAAGCTTACATTGAAGCAGTATTTTTCATTTCTGGCATTAAATTTGCGCCTTCAAGAAAAATGAAAAAATTTCACCTTTTTTTTTTTTTCATGGGGCAAAGTGAAATATAAAATATTTTTCTAATGACATGTTTTCTATTCGATTATAAAAAATATTTTTGAGCAACTAAATCAGTACACAAAAGGAATGAATAAATGGAAAGATACTGAAACATTAAACGAATAATTGAAAAAAAAAAAAAAAAAAAACCTAACTAATATATGAAGAAAAATGAATGAGCAAGTAAAAGAATAAATGAATAAAAAAATAAATGAATGAATGAATAAATAAGTGAATTAATAAATGAAGGAATGTAAATGAATGAATTAATAAATGAAAATGTAAGTGGTTTATTTTAAATGATTGAGTGAGTAAACGAAGTGAATTATTTCACTTTGTCCCATCCACTTTGCAACGTACTTAACTACTTGAAAAAAATATTTAAAATACAAATAAGCTTTATATTAACTAAATAAGTATTGCGCCAAATATTAGTTGGTCTCATTTAATATTTAAAATTTTACTAACAAGAACTTTATCATTTTATAGTAACAAAAAAAAAAAAAAAAACTTACAACAAAATATTACTATATGAGTATCAATTTTTTAACATTGTTTGTATTATAAAATGCTTTAATCTTCGGAGAATTTTTTTTTCTGACTGGTATAAACTAAATATGGTAGGTACTACATAATTTAAATATTATCAACTAGGTGGCGCTAAAAACAGAGTAAGTATTTCACCATTTCACTTTACCCCGCTATTAGACTTTGCCCCACATTCCTCTACTTATGAAAACCAACGTGACCTGTGACATGTTTAGAGGAGGGGTAGGGATACTTCGGAATAACGGGGGAGGGGGGGGGGGACATACATTGACTAAAACTAAATTAGACACCATTCATGGATATCCTCTTATTTAATCGTTCATTATTTTATTCGTTCATTATTTCACTAATGAACTCACTCAATTGTTTATTCATTTTTTTTTCAAAAAATACATCTTAAAAAACAAATATAAAATTCTTCATTAGAAAATATTCTAAGTACCACTTTGCTTCATGGTATGAGTCAAATGATAATTTTCACTTTGATTTAAAAGTTCAATTTTACCTCTAAAAATGAAAAATAACATTTCAATGCAAGAACTATTATAAAATGTATTGTTCTTCCTTTATGTACTGTAGTTTTCAAACTGAATTTCTAATTCGTTCATTAAAAAAAAAAAAATTCTGAACTATTTCACTTTGTGCTCTACATTCCATAACACTCAAAAAATCCACTTTTTAAATATCTTATTTGTTTAAAATTCAGCACTCAGCGGCGGTGAGAACGGAACAACCGAGAAACCGAAACTTTCCATTCATCGCTTGCGCCAATGAGAGAGAGAGGTTTGGTGAAAGGGGGCTATTGCGCGAGAGAAAGAAGCAAATGACGCCAGTTGATGTTCTGCGTTTGATGGCCTCCGAGTCGAATAAAAGACCCTCTCCGACATTGGAAAGGCTCAGCAGTACTTGTCACTAGTTGTACCTCTACGATAGAATAAATCATCTCCGCGGGACACGACATTGACAGCGTTCGACAAAAAAAAAAAAAAAAAAAAAAAGCTACAAGCGTTTGACTTTTTGCTTTCATTGATCTCATCTCGGAGGTGTCTTATTAAATGCTGAAAAATCGTATTTTGTGGCCCATTTAATAAAATAAATAAATAATTTGATGGTTCTTGATTTTATTAATCAAACCTTAAAGATATCTAATGATTCATCAGATGCTTAAAAATCTGATTTCGTGGGATCCGGCCCATACGGATTTTTTTTTTTTTTTTTTTTTGGAAAATAAATGAATAAAATGAAATTTAAAAACAAAATGAAATGAAATGAAAAGAAGAGAAGAAGAAACTACGAGGATTTGACGTTTCTGCCTTTCATTGATCTCACCTAACCTAACCCCGAGGGCCCTTAGTTTCTGTCACAGTGTGTCATTGATCTCACCTCGAAAGAGTCTTCTGATTCATTAAATGCGGAAAAATTGTTATTCGTGGAGTTAGACCCCATTTGATGAAATAAATAACTGGTCTGACTTCTCTAGATTCTATTAATCTCACCTCGAAGATGTCTTATGATTCATCAAGTCTTTAAAATTACACCCGTTCGTAAAACATTTTGAGAAAATAAGTAAATAAATAAATAGAATAAAATTAAAAAGAAAAAAAAAAGTAAATATTAAAAAAAAAGATAGGAAGAAAGAAACACCAATGGCTTGATGTCCTTGTAATTTTTTTAATCTCACTTCGATTCGAAGGATTCTAATGATGCATTAAATACTAATGAAACCCATTTCGTGGAGTCGCAAGCAGTCTTTCAAGAAATTAAATAATTCTACGAGATTTTGAAGTCTCGGTATTTTTATTGATTTCCCCACACAGGTTTCCCGAGCTTCCTTAAATATTGAAGAATCCTATTCCGTACTCTTAGCACATTTGAAAAAATAAATAAAACAAAATAACAATAAGTAGTGAATAAAGTAATGTTAATGACCTAAATAAAAGGAGGGTCAGTTGAGTTAGAAAGAGATGTGGGTTCGACACCTGATGGATTCGTCAGTTCAAAATTTCTAAGGTAATTTCATACCGACTTCAAAATTTCTGACATTTTTTTTTTTTTTGGTTCTGGCATCATTCCCCTTTTATTGATATACTCCTAAAATGGTATTTACTAAATTAGCAGGGTTGGCAAAAACCCGGGTTTTTTTTAAAAAAGCCCATGGACCCAGGGTTTTTGGGGATTTTTTTTAGATAAAACCCCAAAAAAAACCCCAACTGAAGCTGGATTTTTTAAAAGAAATGTGGGTTTTTTGTCTTTTTTTGGGGGGAAATGTGGGGTACTCGTAGCATATTGTAGCGTAAGTATATGGACAAAGCACAAAAATTGTCTTCGGGAAAAAAGAAGCTGGAAAATTCAGCGTTTTCTGAAGAAAAGTATAAAAGATGACGAAACCCACGAATGGTGAAGTTTCAGGTTTTTTAGTTTCCATAATTACAAATCGTTAAGGCAAATTTACTTCTCGAGTGATAAAATCTATTGTTTGTTTGTTTTTAATTGCTACCTACATTTTTTTTTTTTTTTTTTTTTTGCATTTTACTTTATTGTATTTCATTTTGTTATGCAAAACCACTGTAGAACCTCAAGTAGTTTAAATCCCTTTTTACTGAATTCCAGCTTAATCAAGACATTTCTTTGAATTTTATGTTGCCTGTTTTTCTATTTCTGTGTACGGAGTAAGATATATTAAACTTTTTCGTAAGATAATGAAAAAAAATGCTGTACATCCTATTCTGTTTTCTATCCGACCGTTTGTAAAATCTGTTAATTTCTAAAAAAAAAAAATAGACCTTGTTTATTCAAGATTTGTGACGTGTTGGTTTGCAGAAAATAATTCACATGAAAGCCTTTTAGCTAGAGTAGTTTCCTCTGTACAATCTACAAATATTGAGAAAATCGGACGTGACAGGACTTAGTCAAGATAATTTGAGTTATTTATTGAGACCAGTGAAAGAAAAAAGTTAAATATATTTATTTAAAATATTTGAAGTATTTTTTAAATGCTTTTAAGAGTTAAGAAATACTAATAAATTGTCTGTGGTGAAGAACAAATAAAAAAGAAGTTTAAATTATAAAAGTATTTAAATTAATTAATTTTTTTAAAAACAACTTTGAAAATTTTAAAAAACCCCAAAGTGGGCTAAATAATGATTTTTTAAATGGGTTTTTTCAAAAAAAACCATTGGGTCCAACCCAATTTGGTCCAATCTGGCCAACCCTGTGAATTAGTTAATTTATTTCTGGCAACGCTGTAATTTTTTCTTACAGGTCTGTCGTCTGACGAGGGTGTTTCTTGTCTGGAAGGGGTGTTCGTGAATGGCGAAGAGGCGGCAAACAATGCTCTTCTGCCTGAAGTCATACAAGATTTCTTCCAGGCAGACAACTCCCAGCCGCAACCCTGTTATGCAACCAAGTACCCGCTGGACGGTAAATGCAAATTTGAATCTTTTAGAAAACGAGAATACAGTATTATCCGTTTTTCAGGAGAATGCACTTACACCTCCTCGAACGCTGAGTTCCATTTTACGCGGGGGTGATCGGTATGTAATCCACGCGCTTCTAGAGGAGATAACCTTCTTGGGCGTGCATTTTAATGTGCAAAAAAGTCTTAGTGCCCTTTACATAACTTGCTTCACTTGTCTGTTGTCATTTTAGTTATTCTTAAATTTTAAAAACCGTTGCTTTTACAACAAAATGCTATAATCCGAATATACCTTCTGCCGAAAACAGCGAAATAAAATGATCGAATATCACGTGACGAGGGAAGAGTAAAGTGCCTTCTTGTGAAAAACGGACGATAAGAGCTCAGATTATTCGGATACCGAATAATATAGTGAACACTGACTGATCAAAGGCTTTTTTTAGCCGTATTCTTCAAATTATTTAACTTTGTACTGTAGAGTGATGCATTAAATGCGATAATTTTTACGTGTACTTCTGTTTATAACTCGAAAAATAAATTCATAATAATAATAAAGAAGTAAATAAAAACTAATAGATAAAAAAAATAATACTACAGTGATACAACGAAATTTAAGGAACCGTAAACTTAGTTCGTTGCAACGGCAATTTCGCTGTTGTAGAATTCAAGCAATGTAGTACACATTAAATCGGGAGTTAAAATGTATTTCGTTATACTGGTGTTCATTGTAACGGGATTTGGCTGTAATAATAATTTAAAAAATTTTATATGCCATTTGTAATAATGCTCTACTTACCTGTGAAAAGTGTGAAGAGAAGTTACCCAAAAACCATTGACATATTTTAATGATGTCCAATTATCCGGTGTTTCGTTTACTGAATCTTCCTCGTTTCATATCGATCCGGATAATTGGTTCTCTGCCAGTGGCGTAGCTAGAGAGGGGCGGAGGGGGCGGTCCGCCCCGGGCGGCACTTTTTGGGGGGCTTCATTTTCACACTTTTGATGCGAAAAAATTTAACGCATTTTCCAAATGAGTAAATCATGCTTTTGATTTTTTTCAAGAGTCAAAAAAAAGTCTTTGAATTCTAAGGTTGTGGTACGACTATGATAATAAAATTACTCAAATACAAAACCTATGTGCTGTTCTTGTGGACATCTCAGCCAGGGCCGTACCATCCCAATGTGCGAGGCCGTGCGACGCACGACGGCGCCACAGTCAAAAAGACGCCGAGCTTTACCAATCAAAAATGCTCCAAATGGGGAGAATCTCTCCAACCAAAAAAATAAAATTGAACTTTTCATTATATCCAGGGCCCAGTAAGCCAAAGTAATGCCCAGGCGCTGGAAAAATTTGGTGCCCCTCTCGTAAGAAAATCTGCACATTTTTGATGTGGAAGTTTTGAAAAAAGAGAAGAAATAAAGAAATTTACCCCGTTTTGGTGCCCTAAAATTGTGGTGCCCAGGTCCATGGACCTGTGGGACCGTGCGCTCATCAGATCCTGATTATATCTAATGATGGTGGTGAAACTACGCTGCTCATTAAAACAAACAATCCTCTCGCTGCCTATCTAAAAAGTAAAAAATATTGCCTTGTTGTGTCTAAACATACTATTAACACCCGTGATGCTATTTAATATACATACATTAGCATTTTTCTACCTAATGTGGAGCCGTTAATTCTGTTTCGGTATCTCTATAGTCCAAAAGGCTGAGCATATGAGGCGCAAGAAATTTTTTATTCCCCATTTTGGATCTTGAGGTGAAGATGTTGAATTCTAATTTGTGCAATATGTCTTTTTGCAATTTTTTGTTATTGTTCGTCGCAATTCGACTATTTCATGTTTTTATACATAAAAAATACTGTAAGCCCATTTGCAGTATTTTACTTGTGCGTAATATTTGCACATTGTAGACAACAATTTTGCGAAACTTTTTAGTTCCAAAAAGTAACGACTTGACCATAGTTACTCGATTCCCTCGCCCAGGGGCGTAGCTAAGGGGGGGGGGGGGACAAAACCCCCCTCGAAAAGTTAGTCTCAAAAAAAAAGAGAAAAAGAAGAGAGAAGAGAAAGAAAAAAAAAGAAGAAAAGGAAAAAATTCCAAGCGATTACACACATTTATATATATATATATATATATATAGAGAGAGAGAGAGAGAGAGAGATATAAAAGAAGTAACCCCCCCCCCGAAAGTCGGGTCTAGCTACGCCACTGCCCTCGCCCCCCCCCCCCTTTTCACTAATTATTTGTGTGTCTAAAAAATGAGCTTTGTACAATGTATTTGTTTTAGACATCGTGTTCAATGCCTTCCATATTTTAAAATTATTATTTTTATTGGAAGGGATTTCAGTTTCAAATTTTAAAGAGGGATGTCCTCAATACTTCAATTTAGAAATATAATAAATACCCTTGTTTTCATGTTTCAACAGATATAAAAGTTTGATTAATTATTCATTAATTAGAGATTGGAGAGTAGAGAGAGCGTCATAACTTTGATATTTAAAATTTTTTTTTTAAACCAAAACGCAGCATATCAGAGGAGCTACTGAACTCGAAATAACTTCGAGATATGAAGTAAAAACGTACACTGTTATCTAAAATTAAATACACAGTTTTATATATTGTTTTTTAAATAAATTAAATACCAAACGTACTTTTTTCTAAATCATATTTGTCTACCAAACCTCACTCCAAGTATTAACTATATTTTCGCCAAGCGCCACTGCATAAAGGCGCTAAAAAGAAATTTGTACGACGGCGCCAATCAGAATTTGCACGGGCTTGATCTCAGCATTATATTGTTTGTTTTTTCTCTTCCTTCGTCTGAAGCTACAGACTGAGTGCGGTGTCACATTTTTCATGAAGAGCAACCGCACCTTCTTATCCCTTGACGTCACCAAACAGCCCAAAAATGTAGTTTTAGCCTTGAGTCGAAACATTTCCAACCCCCCCCCCCCCATCCCTTTACATCTCATCTTTTAGCCTAATAATAAGTTTTTAAAATTTTTCAATACCAACAAATTCCCGAGGGCGGTCAAACCCTGATCCTTTCTGTAACGTGATTAAAGATGGTCTAATGTGTGTATTAAGGACATCAACTTTGAACTTTAAAATCTTCATCACATCCAATGTCTCCAAAAACAGCTTAATGTTGGGTTTTTGAAACTTACATTTCAGAAAAATTCTAAGGTAGTGACCCCGAATGTGCACGAAATCACTTAAAGTCATCACAGTTGGCTCCAAAATTCGTTTTTTTAGAAATTTCTGAGGGAAGTCCGCAAAGCCTTCTTTTCTCAGTGATGAAGAGCTTAAAATGAGCAACAGTTTCGAAAAAGATTTCGGGTGGGAAACCCCTCTCCGAACTCTCTCTATCGTGACGTTGTCCGTCAAACAACGGCTAAAGTCACCTTTTTCAGACGTCATTTTCAAAAAGTTTCATAGGAAGACGGGAAAGCCATCTGACTTCCTAACACTTTTGGAAATAGTTGGAAACTTATGCCAGTCAAAGATAGCCTACAATTGCGTTTTTGAAACTTTGGTATCGGAAAATTTCTAGCGAGCTCCCGAACCGAGAGTTCCCTATTCACTTTAACGTCATCAAAGATAGACTAAAATTGATTTCAAGTTCGAAAATATTTCGGGAGGAAAATCCAGTCTTTGTTGGAGTTAAGGGAGGCTCTTAAACCACTATATACAGCCTGCATTTACGTGTTTTCAGTTTAGTTGAAAAGCTTTTCAGATAGCGCCGCTGAACCCTTGCCAATATCTTTACGTATCCAAAGATAGTATAAAATTGCTTTTTTAAGACTTCAATTTCGGCAAATTTCCTCAAGAAGTACCAATCCCCTAACGTCACCAAAAAAAAAAAAAAAAAACATATAACTGGTTTTAATTTTGAAAAAAAAAAAAAAAATCTGGAGGTAGCTTGAAGCTTCTTTTATAAGCGTTTCCAAAAATTGCTTTAAATCCCGACTTTTGACTTAACTTATGCAGCTTTTCGGTGGGGTTCTGAATTCCCCTTTTTTTTCCTTGTGCAAGAAAAATATGAAGGAAAAAAAATTTTTTTTTTCTCTTCTTTATTAAAATCTTATTAAAACACTTTTGACTCTTTACTGTATTAACTATATCCCATCAAAAGGGCGGCAAATTGAGGAATCGCCCCGGGCGGTAGAAAGCGTAGCTACGCCACTGTTCTCTGCAAAAAAAAAAAAAAAAATCTTTCTTCACAGGTCTAATTTAATGACGGTGGCATAGTGCGGCTCTGGTTATTTGAGCTATGACCTTGACAATGTTTACCTATTTTTCGGATAGTAGAGAAGAGTAATTTGAGCTGAATTGAGTTGGGTAAATTTCGTAGCAGTTTGATAAAATTATTCCAACTCCCCCCTCCCTCTATTTTGCGGCACACAAATATCTTAACCACTGAAAAGGATCCAAAATTCCATTGATAACAACTGGAATTAAACTGTAATAAAAGTTTGAGTAATTTCGTCGTATGATCCTACATTAAAACATAAGTATCGCAATATGCTTTATTAATTCATCTCTGAATTGGAAAAGAATTAGCAGGCATTGCTGTTATTAAGTGCGTTCTGGAGTTAATGAAACTTACTTTCGTGAAAAGAGGCTTTTCTAGTTTAACTTACCTGAAAAGCAAGTATAGAAACAAGTTTACTCTGCGGCTGTATGCTGTATTTGACAAAGCTGGAGTCAAACATTGATGACCTTTGTAAGAGAAAATAAAATTTAAAATAAATTAACTAAACACGCCCTGTACTCCCATTAATACTTGCCTCGAACTTTTTTTAGTTTTGCGTCTGATTAATAAAACTATGTAATAAAACGTCCATTGAAATGAAACCTCGAATTTGTAATCTACAATGCCTTCACGTAATTGAACTACAACACTTTGACTGTCAAATTCTTAACTAATATCGTTTTAATGAAAATAAAGTGTTGTTGTTGGGGTACGCACAGTTAATGACACACAAAGACGAGTACTTGGGTTGGAAAAGGTTGAGAACCCCTGATCTAGGGAGATATGCGTCGGACCGGATGCGAGATCAAATTTCCTTCTGAGAAAAGGGTTCGTTTACGTGGGGACGGGGTAGTTTGTTTAGCATTTCGAGAGCAATAAAACAGATGCATTCTCGCCTGGGCAGCGAAAATATTTGCTGAAAACCAGGTCGTTTATCAAATTATTTTCCACTTAATACAAATAATTATTACTTGTTACATATATTAATTATATTATGACTTAATTTTCGAATAAATGAAATGCTTCGTATTAACCTTCTGGTTTTTCTTAATCCTGCACTTCTTTTTAGTACTATACAATTTTTTTGCCTCTTAGGCAAAATTTAGGCCGATTACGCTACAAATTTTGTGAGGACTATAGGGCTCTTGCCCTTTTTTGAGTAGAAATTAAGCCTTACTTCTTATTTTTAATAATAGCAAAAATGTGCTTTGTTTGTTTATTTTTCACTGATAGCGGCTAAAAAAATCTTAAAAATGGTGACTTACTTTTGAAGTTTGGTGAAGTATTAAGAAAGTTATGGCGTACCCACAAGAGAATAAAAAAGCCTTTTTGAGAACTATAATATATGTGTGATACTGCGATTCACCATTTTAAAATAAACTGGGGGGGGGGGGGGGTTCTGATCAGGGCTGTGGAGTCGGAGTCGGAGTTGAAGAGTCGGAGTCGGACTGATTTTGGGGTAAAGGAGTCGGAGTCGTTAGAAAGCGTGCCGACTCCGACTCCGGGCTTCTTTTTTTCTTTCCTTTTCACTGACTCTCCTTACATTTTTTAAAAACTGACTTCCAATTGGTTCGATTACCTGTATAAAAAAATATTAATGAGAAAATAACTGCCATTACGGCAATCAGCTAGCTTGAGTGCTTACCAAACTTTCTGTAGCCGTCCTCTAGTTTGCTTGCTTTTTAACTTAACTAATAGCATCAGTCAGCAAACGGTTTTGTTGCCTAACATTTTCAAGTGATCACTTTCAAATAAAAATAGAAATATAGTGTTTTGTTCGATCTCAGTTATAAAATAGTAAAAGAAACGTTACAAATTAGTAAGTCGAGGCCCGTAGCCAAGGTTGAAACGTTCGGCAAATTCAAAGAAGTTCTGGCGCGAAAGCACGAAAATTTAAATTAAAAATTTAGCGGAGAAGAAATATAGGTATAGTAAAAGCTATTTGTACAAATTTATGTACCGCCGCATTTTGTGTAAAATTAGCTCCTGACGTATATGTGCCCTATTTTCGTTGAAATTTTATTGATGCAATATAATTTAAAATATATTCGCGAAAATTTTCAGAATTAAAGTATTTATATTTTTTATAAACTCTGAAATTAACTTTGGGTGTCGTCTACCAGATGGGTGTCACCCGGGGCAAACCACCCCTCTCAAGAACTTGGATTTAGAAAAAAAGCTTTTTACAGCTTTCAAAAATTGAAAGCACGCGATTTGATCAATATCAATTTGTTAATCATTAAAGGGGGGCAAATTACAGATAATCCTTTTCAAATTTTTTTAAAAGGGATTTTTAAGTCATCTCACTTCTTGACTCGTAATTATTGGAAAATTTGATTTTTAAATTGAATTTCTAACGTTGTATGCGTCTTGGGTTTACAATAAAAAACAAAATGCAGAATTTTCATAAAATGGAATTAATATTTCAATCTCTGTTTATAGAGGTTTTCCTTTTTCTCCTGAAGGGAGAAAGGGAGTTAAAAAAATACAATTAAAAATTTTTTTTTAAATCCGGAGTCGGAGTCTGGCGTTTCAAAATCCAGGAGTCGGAGTCGGCCATTTTCCTTCCGACTCCGCAGCCCTGGTTCTGATTTCAATGCAACAATATAATAGTAGTGTAGAATCCTCTAACTCCAATAAGTTTAGTTTATATATTCATGGAAATTTGGATCAGAATTCAGCTGAGGAAAATTAGTCCTTCAAAAACTACATTTTCTGGCCTATAGAAAGATTTATCCCATAACCTTTATGTTATTAGCAGGACATCCTTACCGTCAGAGCTAATGGGGCTTCATATCTGGATGCTTACATTAAAGCAATGAGTAAAAAAGCAACAAAGTAAATTGAAATCGAAGCCTCAATTAAAATACTTTCAAAAAGTTATACTGCGATTTACCGTGTTAAAATTAATGTCTTGTTCTTTGATTTTAATAGCAAGAGAACTGGAACTCAGAATCCTGTAATGAATTTAGATTATATATGCATGGAAACTTGGATCAGAATCCTGCCGAAGAAAATAAACCCTTAAAACGACTTTTTCAGCCCATGGGGATTCGAATTCATAACTTTCGCATTATTAACAAACGTGCTAAAACCAACTGAGTCTATGGATCTCCATTTCGAGACACTATGCTATTGAAACAATGAGTAAAAAAGACGGAAGAAATTTTTTTGTTGTTGCTGTCGTTGGCAAAGCCTCAACTTTGCGAAATGACTGATTATTTTTTATCGGAAGCGGTGAAAAAAGTCTTTAAAATAATGCCTTATTTTTGAATTTTGATAAAGTATTGAGGGAGTTCGGGCGTTCTCACAAAAATACCTTTGAGAAATAATTATAGAGCTGAAGATAACTTGAACAATTAACACTCTTAGACTTCTTGAGGATCTTTATATCCTACGCGAGTAAACTGGATGCGAGGTTCAAATTTTACTGCCATCTATTGCAAGGTACTTTTGTTTCATCGATACGACTTTTACACATTTTAATTTTTATATTTATGCTGTATAGCTTTTGATTCGAATATCATGGCCACAATAGCAAAAGTGTCATTTGATTAAAAGAAATATTTGTGGTCGGCGTAGTGACCAAACTACTTCAAACTCCAAATCAGGGAGAATGTTCCAATGTTTTGAAAGAAACTGGGAACAATCTGGAACCCCTTCTTTACCTGAGCGCTCCTCTGAATCACCCGCTATCGAACACCGGAAAAACATTTTCGACATTGAGAGAGTGAGAGAACACCTCCCAAAACAAACACAAGCGCGGAATAAAAGAGCCCGCCGAAAAGGTGTGGACCGCCCCTCACCCTCACCTTTCTCCGGAACCAACAGAAAAGAAAGGTGAGGGAAAAGAGGGGGAGGGAGTTCCCGAACTTCCTGTCCCAATCACCTGCTAACCCGGGTACCGGAAGAGGGGGGGTAGTCCACCTACACCGGAAGTCCGAAAGGGAGAGAGCGGAGGGGGAGGGCTTCATCATTCTCTGGATATCGTCTGCGGTTTACGGAGTCGCGCGAGCTCCGAAGCGGCCGCATGGATTGGTGAGTGAGTGTTCGAAACAGACGATCGCTGCCCTTGCCGTGCGTGTGTTTTGACTATCTCTGGATTAATCCAACACTCTCTGGGAGTAACAGCAGTCACGGTAAGTGCAGTCTTCCTTGACTTCATTCTTTTTGTTATCGTCTGTCACCATTCCCTTCCATAGATCCCCTTCTATGTCAAAGAATCTTCAAAGTGTTGGAGACGGAAAACCTCTCGGGAAGTAAAATTTTGAAAATTTGTTCCCATCTAAAATTAGGACGCCAACTAGAACCGGATGTAGTTTTTCAGCACTCAGTGATGGTATACAAAATATAAACAAATAATTCTCAGATTACATAAGGGATCTTCCACAAATGATGTCACGCTTTTAAAGGAGAAGGTGGCACGTGAAATGACAGTTTATGACAAGGGGGAGGGAGGGCGTAGCAAAAGTGTGACATCAGACATTTTGGTTGAAAAAAATAGTTTTACAGCAATTTGTATACGTAATTATACCGTGGTTTGTGACAGGGGGTAGGAAGGGGTAAATTGAAGTGTGATAAAAGTGGAAGGGGATCAAATACGTTTTTTGAAAAATGACATCCTTTTTGTGCTCTTGTTGCTACAGTTAATAACAGCAACAGGAGCGTAGCAGCCAAGACAAAAAGGGATTCAGAGAAATATCGGCCCCCGAAAATAAGAATTTTTTCTTTTATGGCCATAGAAAAAGACTAAAATTAACACCTTTAGGAAATTGAACCAAATATCCCTACGAAATTTGTTTCTGACTACGCAACTTGTTAGTAATACTGACTTCTACTAACGGCCTACGCACATTATGTTCGGTTAAACTTGATACAGTCCTTTCCATACATTCTGTAAGCACTATTTATGCTTAGTTATTAAATTTGAGTTGTAGGAACTCTTTTCGAGCGTGGAACGGAGAGAAATAGTCTAATACTGCAGTGAAGGGGGAAAGGGGATGTAAAAACACCCTCCCCCCAGAGGCATTAGTTTTAACATAAATGCAACTTCTAAAACGGTAGTTTGTGCATCTGAAAGAGCTGTTTTGATCTAAAATCTCCCTTCAGAATGTATATTTGATTAAAGAGAGCCCCTTCATTAGTTATTTTTGATAATAAAAAAAACCTCTTCAATAGGTATCTCTGGTTGCGCTTAATCAATAGTCTAAATATTATTTGTAAAGTTGCAAATAATTTTCAAATAATCCAGAATAAACGATCTATACTCTCATTTATGGCTCATTATGGCATTTTATGGCTCATAGAAAACCGAACAAGGAATTTTTTTCTCGTGGAGTTCATCAATAATTTCACGCGGTATTCTAGACAAGGTGCATGATTTAAATCAGTAGTGCAACCAGAATTACCTTCTGGAGGTTTTTTTTTTTAAATCAAAAATATCTCCTGGAGGGGTTTTTTGATCAAAAAAACCTTCTGAAGGGGATGTTTTCATTAAAACATCCCTTTCATATGCATAAATATTGCATCCCAACTTACATTTATGTTAAAACCAATGCCTCTGGGGGGGGGGGGGGGTAACCCCCCTTCTCTGCGCCACTGAATTTAAATTAACTTAGAACTGACTACAGAATCCATAATAATAATAATCAAATCATAAAAATAGCATGACCTTTACAACAGTGGCGTTATTTCAAAGTTTTCTGAGATAGAAGAGGACAAAAGATAAGCTCAGCATTTTTTTTTTTTTTTAATGAGAAAGACCAACTCAATACATCACACGTGTATAAATACATTATGTCCAAAAATCAAGGGCGGGAGAGAGGCAATGCCCCACTTTTGTATTCCAAAGGACAGGGTTGCTTTACAAAGAATTCACTTTGATTATTTTTTAATTTAAAATTTAAGAAAAGAAGTTAATGTTTTAAGACAGAAAATCGAATTCTTTTAGAAATTATTTGAAAAGTTTTGTTTTGAATGGACTTCTATGAGGAGATGTAGTGCTGTGGAATTAGTAGTTTATTAGCATTTATCAGAAAATGCTTAATGAACTGTACATTGGAATGCACTTAGAAATGGAATGCAATTTTTGTGCATTAACTTAGGGGCTGTCCGCAAATGATGTCAGGCTTTGGGAGGGGGTGAGGAATTTGTGAAATTGTGACAAGAGAAGGGAGGGGGTAACAAGAAATGTGACATAACGACTTTTTTTTTAATAAGAATAAGTTAATAAAAATAACCTGACATATGACGAAGGGGAAGGTTTTGGAGAAATACGATACTTTGAATAAAAAAGGGGGCGGGGGTCGAAAAAGTGGAAAAAAGTGTGATATCATTTATGGAGAGCTACGTATATGATCATCAGCGGACTATTATTATAGTTAATGTAGCTTAAGCATGTAAGCTTTAAATATATATATATATATATATATATATATATATATATATATATATATATATATATGTATTTCTGATAAACGAATTTTACATTGTATGAAAAGAAATAATTGTCCAGATATTGCAATAATATTTAACACTATTAAAGCTATCTTTAGACCTTCATTTAGCATAACGTATTTTAAATTATTTCTCAAACATAAGTTTAAGTAAATCTCAAACTTAAGTTAAGATTAAATATATTTTTTTAACCGACTTCAAAAAGGAGGCGGTTATCAGTTCATACCGTATGTACGGTTTTTTTTTCTTCAAGTCATCGATTAAAGTTATGATTGAATCGTATGATTTTAATCATAAGATATAAAATGTAACATCTTGAACATGATGTCCGAAGGAGAGGCAGCAATTCTTTTTGATGAAAGGAAGATTATATGCTTGTACCTTTGAAAATTTGTTTTTAATTTTATTTTAGAGACTCATTAAGTTTCACTGCACGACGTATCGTCTGCATGCCGCGCAGAAAGATGCGCAGTTGAAGGAATCAAGTTCGGGCGTGGTTTATTTCACTTGAATAGCTTTTTTTTTTTAACGCATTTCTAAACTTCATTGTCCTGCATCAAGAATGATTTCTTACATCAGTGACTTTATAAAAGTTATGTTGAACAAAAATAATTATGACGCACAGATTTTAAATTCAAGGAGATGGGCACAAATATTGATGCAAATTAGACATCGTGTGAACTTAGATCGCATATTATATTTGTTTTTCCTGAAGATTTTTTTTTTCTTACGATGTTTGTATTAATAAGGGCATTGTTTTCATATAAAACACAATGACGCATATATATAGTCGCACCCGTTTACAAGGAAGTCGTAGTCAGTGACTTTGTGCCTATAAAGTAATAGCTTCAATTCTCCTTCATGTGCTACTGTGTATCTTTCAAAATGTGATAACGAGAAGTTCGAGAGAATGAATTCGATATCAATTTTAAATTAACTTCACTGTCATCATTTCACTTCAGTCGAAAATTGTTGAAACTATTTTATCTCTTAAAATATGAAATTAAATTCATTTTTAATTAAAAAAAGACAGTCAAACGAGAGATACAGCTGCCGAATAAAAATCAAAGTTGATGTTCAAGAAAATAGTCTCGTTTGGTTTTAAAAGACCTTTTTATTTTTATTTTCGTCCTTGACAGTTGATGGAAACATTAAATTTTATTTTTCATTCATTTTTATGTCTCTTCGCGATTCTTGGGCAGTTTTTTCTACCACTGGCACAGCAGCTACGTGCAGTGGTCCCCACAAGGGGGAGGGGGGCTTTGGGGTAAAGGCGATTAATTTTTTTTATTTCTTTAAATTTATTTATTGATTAATTTTTAATTTAAATTATTTATTTTATTTTATTATGTTTATATTTTATTTCATTTATTTATTTAGTTTCTGTGTGTATGTCATTGGCGTAGCACAGAATTTTCTAATTTAATAATAATAATTGAAAATAATAAATAAATGAATAAATAAGAGAGCTAAAAATAAAAAGGGAAAGAGGATTGAGAAAAACTTTGTGGGGGGACTTTTCGCCATTGAACTGGGGGGGGGGGGGAGCACCGCTGGATGGGTGCGCTCCATCACTAGTTTTTCATTTTTGTACTCCGTCTCTTTCTCTCCATATCAGGGCTTCCAACTGGTCCTTTTTTCCCTCAAAGACTCGTTTTTAGCTTCAAATTCCTAAAAGTCCGTTTTTTTTTTTTCTTTTTCAAAATCTGGTCCCCCTTTTCCCCTTTTTCGTTTTAAATATCAGTTTCATTTTAAATTTTTCCCAAAACCTCTATTATCCATTTGTATATTTTTTCGAAAAAAATATGAATGTATTGTTCATAACCATGATAATTTGTAGGTTTTGAATCTTATTAGGACAGGACAGCTGTAGTTTGAAACTGTTGTTTAGGTGCAATGATTAAGCATAGTTTCTTACTTTAAGCAAAAGTAATTTTAATAAACACAAAATATTTTTTCAGCCGATTAATCAGTTAAACTTGGCCAATAATAAATAATCTTCTAAGTGGTCAGTTACTGCCAACCAAACAGTACATCCTTAATTTTAACCTTTACACGTTAAGATTAAGGTGCCTTTTTTTAAGGATTAAAGCCCCTTTTCCTTTAGGACTAGCTAAAAATCTGTTGGGAGCAGTACTATATTCATTTTTCAGTAATATTGAATTCTCGACGCTTGCCTTTTTCCCCATTTTTTTGAATACTTTTTTTTTTTAAATTTACTATTCAAGTAAGAAGTAAGTTGTTCTCAAATACAGTTTTTAGTGTTCCATAGGATTGGTATATCAGCTCAATACTATGAGAGGAAATTCTCGTTCATACCGGCCGTGTGTAGACTCAAGGGTTTCTTGGTTTTTAGGCGGTCCTTATGAAAGGAGGGAGGGTCCAAGTGCAATTTTTAGCACAAAGAGTAGGTCTGGAGCGAATGTTTGGAAATTTAAATCCCCCAAAATGCAGCTTGCGGATGTATGTTCCGTCACTTATGGAGGGGGTATGACCAGCCTAGATTTGGACTCGCTCTTGGATAGTTTTAAAATAGTCGTGCGGACCCCCCCCCCCCCGCCCCCCGTCCCGTTCCTTAAAATTGGAATCAAACAAATCTAGTCTTTGAAAACCCAACTAAAACGAAAACAAGAAAAATATGTCGGAATAGTAAATAAATTTCTACTGATATTTTGTTTTCAAGAGCAGTAAAATATGCAAATAAAGATCAAAGTTTGGGTTGTAGATAGCTATTGTGCTTTATTTGAAATTCGGCACTACTGTCAGTCTGCGTGAGTCTGTCTTTCGCTGATTTTTCCGTAATTTCTAGTGTTAATAGATGTTAAAAAATTCCTACTCCAACGAATCAAGAGATGCAATAGGTCAAATTTGATATGCTTCGTCCTCCTAATGCATTTGAATGAAACGGTCCACCAAATTCAACATAATTTATTTTCTTGCATTTTCTAACCAATGCATATTTAAAATTCTTTCTGCAGATGTTATTTTCATTTACTCCTCTAAGAATATTTTACAGATTTTTTATTTATTTATTTATTTTTTCCTAGACATATTGCATTTAGCGAACGAATAAATACCTTTGTGCTGGAAATTAAATAAATCAATTATTAACCAACGTTTTGATGCAAAAAATTTTATGCAATTTTTGCAATTTTATTTGCAATTTTTGATCATCAAAATGTTGGTTAATTGATTCATTTAATTGCATTTAGCATTTCTTCCAGTTTAGTTACTGCGCAAATTTCAAGAGCAGGTGTTATTATTTTTATGAGTATTTTATGGATCGGGAAACGTTGATAAAAACTCGTTTAATACATTCTTGTACTATTTTTCAGCATTATTTGTTTAGTACGCGAAACTTTCTGCCTGAGTGTCAGGATCTGAGTGAGCACTTGCAGGTGGTAAACTTTCTTTTCTTGACTTTCTAGTGCACATTCTGTTCATTAAGATTCTGTATAGAGAGCATTCGCACCTACATTTCACGTGGTTACATTTGAGTAGTAGTTTCATTTTTATACAAGTGTAGTTTTGAAGTGAAGCTTTCTATGCAAGGGCTATGAAATTCTGATCTGCAGCCTTTTTGTGTGACGGAAGGAATGTCGTTGTTTTTTGATTGTTTCCAAAAACAATGAAAAATAATAGTAATTATACAGTTAAATTTTACTAGTAAAAGTTAACAAAATAATTCGAGACTGGAATTAAGCAAGCATTTTGTGAATTTTGGACATTTTAAACTTTTCAAATGATTCAATTTCAAATAATGCAGGTTTTCGAAGATTTCTTTGATTCAAGTCAAATTATCAGTTTAAAAGGGTTATTCACATTGCTTAAGTTCGGTCTTGAAATTAGTTTGTTAATTTTTACTAGCAAAATTTAACTGTATAATTACTATTATTTTTCATTGTTTTTGGAAACAATTAAAAAGGGGATTTCGTGTATTGTTTAGTTTTCTTGTTGTTTATTATCTATTTTCTTCATTGCAATAGGCAATTTTGTTGTAAATATGCTTAAGTCAGGGGCAGAAAGAAAAAGAGCGTGGTGTAAAAAAAAATACATGGGTGAAATGACAGTTCAAAATGTATATAAAAAAAGAAAAGGTAAAAGTTTCACTTTTATCGTGTGCCTTTACAACACACATTTTATCTATATTATTATTATTTTCTGCGGGAAAAAATTACATCAAATTTTACCCTCTCTTTTTTTAAACTTTTTATTAATGAAGTAAATATAAACAAATAAAAAAACCCATTATTTGCAAAGTAGAACTGTAGTATAATTTAAGACTCATTTAAGATTTTGAAATATTAAAACTGTTTTTTTCTCCTTGTGAACGTCGCTGAGTAAAAAGCCGCTTCTTAAAAAATACAAGCTATACAACAGTAAGTTCAGCTTATGCTCACAACAGTTCATGATGCTGTTACAAAATGGCAATATAGTATAACTCAGTTATATGTATACAAGGAATATATATATGTGTGTCATTCAAGAGACGACCTCATGACTTTTGAATTTTTAGAAACTTTTCTTTCCATCAAATATACAAGATAATGGTAAGATAAATTCTCTACCTGACTTGAGCCGCACTTTTCTTCGTTTATGGTGCCATTTTCTTGGAATAATTGAAAACTATAGAAGTATTTAAATTGTCCATTCTTCCCAGAAAGTTATTTTGTCCTTTTGAGTGCATTATGAAAAGTGCTTAGTATTTAAAATAAAATTCTGTAATTTCATTCATTTTAGCGTAAATATATTTCAGAAATAGTATGATATTACCATCACGAAACTTACCTTATTTTTTTTTAGATAACTGCTCCATACTAAAAAAAAAAAGAAACTATATAAGTGCTTAAAACTTTAAGAAATCGGCACTAAAAATTAATCCTTGTTCCTCTCTAGGAATTATTTGTATGGTAATTTAATTAGAACCATTTAAATATCAAAACTTTCTCAAGCTAATTTATGTTTCACAACATACAAGTTACCCGTGATAAAGATCCTAATATGTCTCTTTACTTATCCCCGTTATCGATTACTTTCATAAATGAGGATAAAAATCCTAAGAAAGCAATGATAGTGAATACATTTCTTGCTTGCTCCAGAGAAGACATGATTTAAAATTTTCATTATGATTACTATTAATATTGCTGCTGTAAGGCAACGTAACAAAGAGTTTTGTACCTCAGGATTTTAAGCAAATCATTCTCTGAAATCCCGAAGTCACTAAGTGGTCTAGTTGCAGAGATATAAGCAAAAGCAAGCCTCCAATTTGATTCACAGTTTTAATGTAAATCAAGGTGTTGCATTTAAGTAATTTTAGAACTCTGACAGAAGTGTGCACTAATGTTCCGGATTTAGCTCAAAGAAAGCAAGCAGAATTTAGAAACCAACTAATTATTACAAAGTCAGAATTTGTCAACGTCAATCTCAAACTTTGTTACAATGAACGTTGCCAAACCTCCGATTGTTTGATCTTCTTTGGCGAGATGGCAATCCGCTGTTACTCTTAAATGGACTCTCTTTTCTTCCGGGACACAGAGCGCGAAAAAACGTTCCCTAATTAACAAGATTTCGTCATTCTGAGGTCACGTGACTCTTCACACCCCCGTGAGTGCGCAGTGGCCCGGTGCCGGCTCCTTTCATCTCCCTAGTTTTCACCTTCTGCAGAATGAAAAGTTTTCGTAACGAGGCGCTATCGTTTTGTTTGGTTTCGTCAGCATGGAGACCTGATTCCCCGGAGCCCCCTTTGTCCACCCCGAATTAAGGTCGGACAGAGGGGGTGACTCATTAATTCGAATCTGCCAAAATGGACAGAACTGTGTCAGACGGCCACCCCATCAAACGAAGATATAATCGGAGCGAAGGTTACTCAGAAATATGACAAACCGCTTTCGATGCTTGGAGGTTTATTTAGAAACTTCTTCAAAACAAATTAAATCGTCGAAAATCCGAACTATTTGGAACAATAGGATGTTCAGATTTTCGATAACAACCAAGATACCGTTCAGGAAAATAGTATGTTATTTAATCAAATAAAGTGGTTATACAATATGTATGTACATAATATACAATGCAATACAAAACGCTACACTATGTAGCTACATTTTCTTACAAAAATTAATTATCATTTTTTACCAAACGTAAGGAAAAATTTATTAAAACTTCGTGGGAGTGAGTTCGGATTTTTGACGTTTCGAAATTTGACGTTCTTATTTTTGAAGTTCGGGTTTTTGACATTCTACTTAATGTAACAAAATGAACACTAAACAGCCAGGGCATAATTTGCATGGAAGCTCATGGGAGCTCAGCATTTATTTTCAACTTCATGTGGATTTTTACATATTTAGAACATTTCAGACCATTTACCGCGTAAAATGTTTTTTTAAGACTATAGGACTCATACACTTCTTTTGTTAGCAATAAAACTTCACATACATCAATCCTATCAATTGTTAAATCAATGTTCTTGAAAACTTGCTTGTTCTAAAATCTATTTTTCCAGGAACTTTCGTAATATTCAGGCTTTGCATCTCGATGAAATTAGATCAAACCATGCATCTTTCGAACTGAGAGCTACTATGATTCAGAGATAGGAAGGGGGAGGGGGCTGCAATAGTTTAATATTTAAAGAAACCAAGTGTACGAAGATAATATTCGTATGCCCTATTTCTATACTGTTAAAAATTCAGGAAAAATTTGAGGGTAATAGTATATTGTAAAATGGAGTTTTTGCAGTGCAGAAAAATTTCCCCGAAAAAGTAAGCGATTGCTGCGTCAATCGATACACCGCATGCCTTATGGTATGCAGCGTATAATTCTCGTTCACACAGTACAGGGTCCAGTACACCGTTCTGAAAAGATTCAGAAGGCAGGCTCGAATAGCACTTGCTTGTATATCTTGTTCTTTTTAACCAGCGAAAATAGACAGAGCGTTCTCTCTTTTTCTTTTCTTTTTTCTATTGTACTGTATATGAGAATTGTATCGACAAAAGTACTGGTGACATACATACCTGCACAATTTACTATTAAACTTCATGAAAAATATTTAACACGGAAAAATACTTGTCATTTTTTAATAATGATTTTATTGTACTCGTTCTGTATTGGTAGATTGGTAGGAAGAGAGACTTTTAAGCATATGCCGGAGGCGAAAAGGAACAATAACAGTTGGGTTGTTTCCGAAACTTTAAAAGTATTTTTTTTTTCTTTTCGGAAAGAGCATGCTTAAAAACGTAGGATTAATCCATTTTTTAAATAATTTGACGAAGTTTAGTATTTTTATACAATTATTTTAATTGGCGCGCAGACTGAAATTTATTTTTTGCGCTTCTGCACATGATATCACAAGTGATGAAATGCCATCCACTCGCAAATTATAATGTCCCGGCAACGCAGTTGAAAGCAAAGTGTAAACATTTAGCGCTCCAAAGTATGTACGTACATCACTTGTGACGTTACAAAGACCATGCCTTATTTCCAAAATCGGATATTTGAAAAAAAATAAATAAAAAAAAACTGTTGTGAAAATAAAAGTTTTTTTTTTCTTGCTCCATTTTTTTTGGCATATTTTATTTATTTCAGTGATTAAAATTAGTACTTTTGACTGAAGGAAGCAACCCCATTAATACGTTAACAAAATAAGTTCAAGACTGAACTTAAGCAAGCGTAGAATTGTGAACAAAGTACTTTCTAAAAGTTGAAAATTTTGAAAATAACGTAGTTTTTTTAGGATTTCCATGATTTAAGTCATCAATTTGAAAGCATTTTTTCATCCCATGCGTGCTTTCTCTAAAGTTATCGCAGTACTAGAGCTTGAATACGCCACTCACGGAAGAAATTAGCCAAAGATGTAAAACGTTCCAGTGCCAAGGTTTCTCGTATATCGTTTCACACAGACCAGAATATCCACAAGCCTCAAAAAATCCATTTGAAAAAAATACAATTAAGAAACCGTATAAACACGAAAAAAAAAAATACTGTCGCACACTAAGCGTAAAAGCAGGTTACAAGTTACTCGATATGTTTGTTTTACCTCTTTCAGCTGCCATTAACCAGAGACTCCTGCGTCCCCTGTAGTTTATTTGAACTGCGAATAATTTCTGAGTCAAATTTCTCTTGCAGAGAGATATATATCTGCGTGAACAGAACCCACTCATGTCCAATCCATCAATTTCTAAACAGAGAAAGAAAAAATAAAAACCATTTCTTTTTTTGACATTTCTCTTTACAAGATGTATGTTTGTGAGTGAGAACGAGTAAACATGATTTACTTACGTTCGTCACCAAATATGTTCGCAATTAATCAAATAACTTTATTTTTCTTCGCGAGAGCAATTACTTGACCTTTCTTTAGTCATGGTTAAAAAAAAAAGGCCATAAGTTTGGAATGTGCTGTACGCATTGGAAGCGTTAAGCACAAATGAGGATTCAGGCGATATTTCAATGGAGAAATTCTATGTGTCATGAAGTTTATTTTAGTACAGAATGGAGTTTACGTACATAAAGTTTATTGTAGTACATAAAGAAATAATACAAAAAATGTAAAGGATTGAAGAAATAACTTTTTGAGCAACTGACTACCCCCCCCCCCCGATTTATCTTTGGTACTCAACAGAAGACCTACAATTACTTTTCTTTTAGCACGGACTCTGGTTCAAAATTTATGAACTTTGAAATTAAAGATCCCCGCACCTTCTATAGCATAGCAACAGTGAAAATATAAATATAGTTTTACTTTCATTTATTAAAGCAAATGGTTTTTGGGACGTGAAACGAAAAAAGAATTAAAAAAAAAAAACGCTACTGAAATCCGAAATGAAATCCAAGAGTTAAATGATAGATATAGAAACCCTGAAACAATTGAGGTAGTGACGAATCGAATGGGAGTAGTTTGTAGAGTTGTTAAGAATAAACTGTCGTTAAGCGTAATGTGAAACCAAATATATAATATTGATGGACAGAATTTACAGGGCTGCCGAGCGCCAAGATGGGCCCCTGATCATCAGTTTGGTCATCATCACCCTTCCCCATATAAACTTTTAAAATCCATGCCACTCCGATCCCTAGCCTCTCGTCGTTTGTACAGATTTACAAATATTTTCGCCAAATTTGACCCTTGATTTTAAGTCGCGTATAAGATCTGTGATTGGCTCGAAGGAATGGAAAGAAATGCTTTAGTTTTCTTTTTTAAATTATCATTTATTTATTTATTTTTTAATTCTTTAGATTCAAAATGTTTCATTTTGTAAAATTTTTGTTTTTGTTTAGTCTTGCTTTGTGTTTCTATTACGCTTGTATGCTTAAATATTGGGGGGGGGGGGATCATTGAATTCGACTACTTCCTACAAGGAAAAATCACTCCTAGATTCCTCTAAATTACAGCTTAAACGAAGATGGTTCGTAATTTTTTTAGACTTATACATGCGTATTTAATTATGTAAAGAAAAACGTTTGTAAAGAGCGAAACACTCCTGATGTGCGATTCTTGCGGCACCTAGAACGGAAGCAGGAAAAACAGTTTTACGGAGACTGCATTAGGAGTTGTCACGAATTGTTTAACATGGGGTTGATGGAAAATTTGCCAAGCATTTTATACTGACCAATAGTTTTCAAAGTGTACAAAAGAGAAATACAATAAAATCCCGTTACAATGTAAGGAAATATTCATTTCAACGAAACAAATGTTCAATCCTGTTTAAACGACCAATACATTACTTGGATTATATTTCAACGAAACTCCGATTGAAAAGAAAAAATATGATTTTTTGAAGTTCGTTGTAACGTGATTTAACTGCATTTTGTTTTCAGAAAGTTGTTAGTATTATGTGTAAGAGAATTGTATTAATTTGTTGCCTAATCCAGTACTGAAGGAGAGACTTAGTTAATTTAACAAATCAATTCAGCAACGTTTTGATGCACAAAATTGCAAATTACTGCAGACACGTGTTTTGTGTTACAAGAAACACTTTTTTTAATGCAAAGAAGTGTGAGCTGTTGGATAAAAAGTTATTCGACGAAAGGCTTTCCTCACACTTCTTTGTATTGAAAAATGTGTTCCTTGTAACACCTAAACACGTGTCTGCAGTGATTTGCAATTTTTGTGCATCAAAACGCTGGTTAATTGATTCATTTAATTTTCAAGCACAAAGGTATTTATTCGCCATTTAGTGACTTAGTTAATGTTCGTAAATCGGTTCGTTTAGTTCTACCCGAATTTCTCGTTCATTTCTTCATCTTCGGCTATTATATTTTTTTCATTATTACAATCCTTCGTTTTCAACAAACACTCTTTCTCACGTTCATCACTCTCGTTTTCAAAGACATCGCAGCTATTTTTAGCTGCAAAACTTGTTTGTTGACGATTTGATTCATGTCCGTAGAAAAATTTTCGTGGCACAGTAAGTGAAGTAGGGGAATGTGGGGCTAAGTAAAATGGTTAAGATGACTGAGTTTTTTCAAAATGAACAAATCGGAAATTTGTTTTGAAAATTACAGCACATAAAGGAAGAACATTCTGTTCTGTAATAAAACTTGTGCTGAAACAGTATTTTTTATTTCTGGCAGAAAATTTGAGTCTTCAAAAAAAAAAAAAAAGTAGAAAATTTTCACTTTTTTTTATGGTGCAAAATGAAAAATTAAATGTTTTTCTAATGAAATATTTTCTATTCAATTACAAAACATATTTTTGATCAAAGAATCAGTAAATAAAAGGTTGAATGATTAAATGAAATGTTTATGAAACAATAAACGAAAGATTAAATGAATAAATCAATTAATATATGAAGAAAAATAAATGAGCGAGTAAAAGAATGAATGAATAAGAAAATAAGTGAATGAATGAATAAATAAGTGAATTTCTAAATGCAGGAATGTAAATGAAATAATTAATGAATGAAACCGCAAGTGATTTACATTAAATTATTGAGTGAGTAGATGAAACAAAACTATTTCACTTTGCTCCGTGTGTACTTGACTAATTGTACAATTTATTTAAAATACAAATAAACTCAATCTTAGCTAAATTTTTACTGCATTGAATATTAGGAGATCTCAATTAATATTTTAAATGTTAATGACAAGAACTTTATAATTTTATAGTAACAAAAATAATTTTTAACTTACAACAAAATATTACAACATGAGTATCAATATTTTAAAATTACCTGCATTTCCAAATGTTTTAACCGTTGGAGGTATTTTTTATGGACTGGAATAGACTACGCATGGTACTATATAGTTGAAATAATACCAGATAGGTGGAGCTAAAAGCAGAGTAAATATTTCATCATTTCACTTTGCCCCATGTTCCCCTACTAGGTCATTCTCGTGAAAAAAGTACAAATCATATCTGACACTTTTGATTTTTTTTTTTCATTATAATACCCGACGCTAATTTTTAATGCCAACATACTGAATGACGTTTAAGTTAAAGTACGTCTATTTGCAGGTCTGTCTCTAGCAGCTTTGCATATTTTTTTTTTTTTTTTTTTCAAATTAAGCAAAGCGAAATTTTTCATTGAGCATACTCGCTCTTATTGCTGCAATTTGAACTTCAAAAAAAAAAAAAAAAAAAAAAGGAAGAAGAAGAAGAAGGAACAATTTTGAGTTTTTCATTTTTTTCCCCCTCCTTACATTTTGCTCTCATGAAATTTGCAGCCGCTAGCATCTGCCGCCCTTGGCGACCTAACCCAGGAGCCGGGCCTGCTATTTAGTAATAGATGCCTTCTTATAACTCAAACAAATGGGCGCGTGTATCCATGTACGCGCGTTAGGAGTAATCTTTCTTAAATACATACTTTCCTACAGTTATAAAAGTATGGTTCACTATACTGCAGTGTGCAGGTAAACAGCAGTACCTGCAGAAATGAGTTTTTGAGATATTTGAAGAAATGTGTGATGGATTCAGTACTAGCAATAGGGAAATGTTGAAATTAGACGTTTTTTTCAGCGGAAACCAAATAAGCGAGCTTGTACAATAAAGATAACGTACAATAGATGACAAAAATGCGAAAAAATGAAAAAAGAAAAATTTGCAGTTACTGCCCTTTACCTGCACACGGCACATCTACAGAACTTCCAACCTCGCTCCATCCCCTCGTAAAATTCCCACCAACCCCTTCTGAAATCAGATAACACAACCGGTCGGGGGATAAGAACGGTTTTTACTGTTAAGAATGATTGTTGAGATGATTTGTTTTTATTTTTATTCTAAAGTTTTAATTAATTTATTTTATTTTGACAACGAGAATTGAAAGGAAATTCGAGATCCTTTATTTTTTAACAGAAAGAGCTGTGCAGACGATTTTTTTTTGTGGGGGGGGGGGACGAAAAGTTATTTTTTTATGAGAGCATTTTATTCGACTCCGCTAACACAGGCAAAGTTTCGGACTTGGAGGGAAAACGACCGACTTCGACTCTTGAAATTTTAAACCTTCGACTCACGACTCTATGACCCCAAAATCAGTCCTATTCCACGACTCCGATTCCACAGCCCCGGTTTTTACTGTGAAATAATGATTGTTGATTTGTTTAGTTTTTATTTGTATTCTAAAGTTTTAACTTATTTATTCTATTTTTGTCAACGAGAAATAAAAGGAAATTCGGGGTTCGACTCCGCAGCCCTCGATTGACGTATGTAGAGTTAATTTTTTCTTTTTTTTCCGAAAAGAGAGCTGCTGATTGGCATATCACTGTCGCGAGTTTTGTTTCTTCATGGGAGGGTTATAACCCCCATCACTACGCCGCTACTCCCCTCCCCAATTCGTCATCTCTTACCAAATCTTGACGAGAGCCGCACCGCTCGCACGGCGTGGGGGTGGGTGTCGCATTCCTCGTCGTCTGCTTGGCCTTGTAGCGGGTCGCGTGTCCTTGCCAGCACGCAAAGTCGGATGACGCAAGCCCTTGACCATTCGCGGGCAGGCACGCGAGGACCCAAACCACGCGTCACGCTCGAACGCGCGCCATCGGCGTCGCTCTCTCCGTCTCTTTTGTTCTCCGTCGACCGATTATTTTCGGGCACTTTCAGGCCGAATGCCCGGGCAGCCTCCAGCGTCGTTAATGAGCAGTGGGCGCAACCAGAGATAGAGAGAGATGAGCGGTGAAATTGGGAAAAGAGAGAGCGTTCATGTAAATCAGAAAAACGAAAGCAGCGAAGGTCATGGTCCTCATTTTCAAAAGCTGTTAGAAAACAGTCGGCCCCGCTTTCACGAATATCGTCGGATACAAATTTCATATCACTTGTCTCTAAACGGAATAATAAATCAATAGCACTTTGAAAGATGGAATTTGTATTAGTGGTATCAAGTGATATATCAAATAAAAGAGAAACTCAAACAGTTTTGTTTGTTGGCATTAGTGCGCATGCTAACTGGTACTTCTTATCTGTAACTGGTACTTTTTATCTGGAAACTTTACATCTATGGCTTTTCCCTCAACTGACACAAGATGAACCAGAAAACTTCATCTTTCAGCAAGATGGTGCGCCGCGCCGCCTCACTGGCATAATGAGGTACGCGATTGGCTTAACCTAACTGTACCCGACCGCTGAATTGGGCGTAAGGGGCCTATGACAGGGCTTGTTTCCCATGGCCTCCACGGTCACCCGACCTAACGCCGTGTGATTTCTATCTTTGGGGGGTTTATTAAGGACCGTGTGTATGTGCCTCCACTGCCAGCCGACCTTCCCGAATTAAGGAACAGGATTGAAACAGCTGTTGCAGCAATTACTAATGAGACACTCCTCAAAGTTTGGGAAGAACTCGCATATCGTCTTGACGTGTGCCGAGTGACCAATGGTGCTCACATTGAACACTTGTAGGCTATTATGTAAAACTGTTTGAATTTCTCTTTCATTTGATATATCACTTGTGGCTGTAAGTTTGCTGTAATAAATATTATAACATGTTAAAACCCCGCTATTCATTTTGAATATACCTATATTTTTTATATTGCACTCAAAGGACAAAATAATTTTTCTAGGTCAGAAAGGACAATTTCAGTATTCCTGTAGTTTGCAATTATTCCAAGAAATTGACTCCACAAACGAAGAAAAGTGCGGTTCAAGTCATGTAAAGAATTTCTCTTGTCATTATCTAGCTTTCAATAATAAATTTGAATGTTGAGATATGCATATTTTTCTTAATGGAAAAGTTTGGCTTGAGCCGCACTTTTCTTCGATTGTGTTGTCATTTTCTTGAAATAATTGAAAGCTACAGGAATACTGAAATTGTCCTTTCTGACCCAGAACAGTTATTTTGTCCTTTTAAGTGCATTATGAAAAGTACTTAGTATTTTTCAAAAAAAAAATCTTATTTTATTCTTTTTAGTGTTAATGTATTTATGTATAATGTCTTTATGTGTAAATTATTTCGGAAATAGAATAATGTTAGCATCACGAAACTTCACCTTATTTTTTCATATTAATGCTACATACTAAAAGAAAAAAAAATCCTATATACGTGTCTAAATCTTTAAGCAATTGAGCGCTAGAAATTAATCCTCGTTCCTCAGGATTTATTTGTGTCCTGATTTTATTTAGAATGATTTAAATATCAAAGGTTTCCCAAACTAAGTTATGTTTCACAACATACAAGTTACTCGTGATAAAGGTCCTAATATGTCCCTTTACTTAGCCCCGTTTTCGATTTTATTGTCATAGGAGGATAAAAATTATACCAGAGGGCACTGATATAGTGAATAAATGTCATGCTTGCTCCATAGAAATCATTGTTCAAAATTTTCATTATGATTACTATGAATATTGCTGTTGTAAGGCAGCGAATATTTGTAACAATGAATTGTATATTTAATTATTTAATATGGAAATTACGTGAAATTTGCTGTTTTCCATCCTAACCGAAATAATAATTTTATTTCAGAATTTTATTTTTTCAACGTTAAGTTGTACTTAAGTAAATCATTTAGTGAAATCTCGAAGTCTCTAAGTGATCTAGTTGCTAAAATATAAGCAAATGCAGGCGTCGGATTTTTCCGTGACAAACATGCCAAGTAAATATAAGTGCTCGATTTATATACATAAATGGCTATTTCTGCATGTATATGTTAAGTATGTCAGGGGTAAGCTTCAAAACTACTGGACTGATTTTAACCATTTTTTCACCATAGATAGCTACATTATCATTGGCTATAATTCATTCCTAAAAAACTTCGAGTCATGAAACTGATTGTACGGTAATGAGTGACTTTTATTCTATTGGGTGCGCTGATTTGAATTATGACATCCATTTTTCTCAATCACATAAGAGATTTTCACCAATTGGACTTTATAAGATATAGGGAGAAAAGCCTATTCTTTCCTACTCTGGGAGAAAGAGTCTTTTCAAAACATCTGTAATTTTTTTACTTACAAACGAGTTTATGCATCGAACATTCCATTGGAAATCAGTTACTAAATATATATATTAATTTCATAGGAATTAAAACATAGCAATAATTAATTATAACGATTCAATTACAAAGTAAGGCAATTTTTTAAAACTGGTGCTGTTTTTTGCAGCCGAAGACTACGTAATAGTGTTTTTCAGCTTTCACCATGTAACCAAAATATCACCATTAAACGAATCTTTAAAACTTTTCTTAAAGTGTAAAATAATTCACAAACTAAATCAAGCAAATCTATTAACAGCAAAAAAAACTTCTATTAATTTGTCTTTGTGCACAATTTCAAACACTCGCTACTACTTATTTCGCAAACATTTCGGATGAAAATGTTTAGCATCATTTTATGGTCAGCAAAAATATCTCGGTATTTGACGTCAATATCTCATTGACGAAAATTAGTAACAGACAGTTTTCCAAAGTAGGGAAGGGGAGCAGTATCCAAGGTATCCCAATACGATTACCACAAATTTGGTAGCATTTTAAGTCGCACCAAAAACCCACAATAATTCAAATTTCCCAAAATAACTAAGGCAAGTATAGCTGGATTACGGGCGGCTACCTGTTTTTTAAAAACCGTTTGTATTTCAATAGCCATATATAAAAAGTTCTAGACTATGTTCAAGAATATATATATATATATATATATATATATATATATATATATATATATATATATATATATATATATATATATATATATATATATATATATATATATATATATATATATATATATATATATATATATATATATATATATATATAAACTGATAAATCTTTTTGAAATTTCATATTTCATATTTTGGAAATTCTTCAAATTTTTATATGCTTAAATGTCGTGCTTTCGTTTCTAACTGAATAGTATTTCGTATGAATGAAAAGGTGACATTTTGTCGGATGCCATTGTGTAAACAAACGTTTTCCGAATTTCTATGAAAATTAAAATTTATAGGTAAAATTTTTCTCCCTACGTTGCCATACCTATTTAAGCATTCGAACTCAAACAGCTCTAGTTCTAGATTTCTAAATTTCATTTTACGCTCAATATTATTATCTTTTTCTTAACCATGTTAGTTGTAAGTGACAAAAACAAAAATTACCCCCATTTTCCGTTTGCTTTTACTCTTTTTAAGCGTTGTCTTACTTATTTAAGCTTTCAAACTCAAACAGTCCTAATTCCAGAATCCTAAATTTCATTTTAAGCTCAATATTGTTATATTTTTCTTCACCATGTTAGTGACAAAAACAAAAGGCACCCCATATTGGGCGCTTTTACCCAAATCAGAAACAATATCAAACTTTTGAAAAGCATTTTTTAAAACATGTGTAACGGTGTCAACTATTCTCCTCATCTTTTTTGAAAAAAAATTTATAATTTTTTCCGAAATGATTTATCACTTCACCACGTGCTTTGTTTCCGAATCAGAATAAGAGAAAACACTTGTGTGCGAACTCTCCACCTGCATTTTCCATTCGGCGATGTCCCGTTTTCTGCGTAGTCCGTTTCGCATGGCTGAGCGACGCGTTTGAATTAATTAAACACTCCCTGATCCCATGTCACTTCTATACTTACTCTACGGGTGATTTTTGTCTGTGGGTACGATGCAACAAAAATGGCGAACAAGAAATACAGACTAGAATTTTCAAATGTATTTCAGTTTCTGGAAATTGTGCGGTTTCGATTTTAAAATGTCAGAAAGTCTTTGTCAGAAACACATCTGAAAATATCTTTTGAATAACGCAGTAAAGCGACCAAATCGCGGATATTAATGTTAATCACTACAAAATCGCCTGTCAAGGTATGACGGGTGAAAATTGCTTCTACGTTTGAACGAAGCAATTGCCTGTTTGGCGGTAGTTTGATAGTTGACATTTCAACCGTAACTCCAGTGGATTAACTCTAAACTCCAGTAGATAGCGTTCATTGTGGACCACTTTTTCGTTTCTTCGTTCTCCTTAAATGAGTCTTACTAGTAAAACAGTTAAGATGGCGGATCCAGTTCAACCTTGTGAAAATAAAGCATTTCCCTGCATGTCAAACATTACCAAAAAATATTATCAAATTATCATGCTATGGCGCGAGGTTCACTGTTGATGGCGTCAGAGCGTTACTCGATCAGTGAATTTGCTATTATATGTATGAGGATGCGAAAGATAACAATCTAAAGTTGGGGTAAATCTAACCTGGCAGCACTGTGAAGGCTACGCAGATTCTAATCACAGCATTACGATGCTGCTAGGTTAGGTTTGCCCCAACAATATCGAGTGTACAGTCAGTGCTATAGTCAGAGTGGGGGGGGGGACGCCGTCCTCTGAAATATTCAGCTATTTACTATAAAAATAACGCAAATGTAGGGGAGAGTGTTGTACCTTGGAACACTGCTAATTTCTAAGAATCTTTTTTTAGCAGCTATGTTTTTATATTCTCTAATAGTAACCGTCACCACGAAATGGTGCCATAGTTTTAATCAGCATCAAATGAGTAAAACTGAAAATTTTGAGAAAAAGAAAATTTCATGACTCCAAAGTAAATATCTTCCTCTTTTGTACTTGCTTTTCTGTCTTTGTATTTCTACAACTAATTAAGTGAATTTTATTTTGTTATAAAAGAGAAGTACTTTAATATTTTGCTTATGAGAAAATAATGATAGTGCATCTAGATGGACCACTATTTTGGTTTTTCTTAAACCACGTGGTGATTGTACCTTGGGACAGCCAAATATATTGTACCTTAGGGCACGTTCCCAGGTACAAGATATGCATGGTTTTTAATAATTAAGATATGTTTAGGAACATATCTTACTAAACATATTGTATCTTAAGGCACGTACCCAGGTACAACATATGCATGGTTTTTGATAATTAAGATATCTTTAGGAACATATATTACTAAACATATTGTATCTTAGAGCACGTTCCCTGGTACAACATATGCATGGATTTTAATAATTAAGATATGTTTAGGATCATATCTTACTAAACGTATTGTATCTTAGGGCACGTTCCCAGGTACAACATATGCATGGTTTTTAATAATTAAGATATGTTTAGGAACATGGAACACTGTTCTAATCAATTTGCTAGAGTAAATTGTTAACTTTCAGAAAACGGGACATTTCTGCGTCCGGACACTATGTGCGGGGACAACGGGACAGCCTGCCTGAAAACGAAAGTGTCCCGTTCAAAACGGGACGTATGGTCACCTTAATTATGGTATAACTTTTAAAGAGTTCAGGTACATAAGTGCTGTTTTCGTATATATGATGTGAAGTTTGAAAAACCTGAAAAGATAGCCTGAATGTTACTCAAAACATTCATTTTTAGAAATATGGAGAAGGAGAATTTCCTATAAAACATAGAAATTCGAAAAGATAAAAAAGAATTTTCAAAAGTAATTAAATAAATAATAATGTTTCAAAACTGCAATCCTTGATTGTGAGTATTTGAATTTGTCAGAAATAAATTCAAATTTCCCCCTCTTTTCTTTCTAGGTCTGTACGGCGGCGGTGGTCCGCTCTCCGACTCCATGCACACGTTACACGAGATGAGCGGGGCCGGGGAAACGGGCGACCTGGTTCTCGAGCCCCCCTATCTCGAGGGCGCAGGTGGTAGCCCCGAGTTTTACGCCCCTCAACACTATCCCTCTCAACACCAGCAGGACACGAAGTACGTCGATTATTCGACGCACGCTTACAACAGGGCAGGTGAGTTAAAAGTACTTTTTTTATTCTTTGGAGAATTTACACTTTCGTTTTCAAACTACTACAGAACAAACATTACGATATAAGTAATTTTTCTCGTATCGTCTGACACCGTTGGAACCATCCAGAGAGACATACAAAGATGTCCGAAAGTGGGAGTAACCCCTTTTTATGTTCAACATTATGTCAGTTATGATTGAATACTTGTTGCCCACCATTACCTTGAAGTCTTAAGAGTCACACACATCGGCAGAGCACCATCCATGTTATAATCAGGGACCCTATGGAAGGTCATTGTGACCTTCCAAAAATTTCCTTAATGGTCTGACAATTCGGCAAAATTTTCCTCATTCGGCCAAATTTGGTGTTCTATTCAGAAAAAATATACACTGTTAAAAATCATCTGCTTAGAAGTGAAAACATTTATCTTCTCATTTTTTCCCAGCAGTTTTGACTTAGAAATAAGTAAATATCAAATTTGAATTCAAGTAAGTAGACCATCTCAAAAATAACGCATGCGCAGAAAGGAAAGCGGGAGTTAAATTTCTGTCTGTTTCTCACTGTGATGAAAAATATTTTTAGCTCCCAGTTTAAAGATTAACTCGTATTTATATACTTAGCTTTGCAAGAATTACACGCCAACAAAGTACCTTACTCACGAATGGTACAACATGTGCTTATTTTTGAGACATTCGTATTCTCAAACCAATTCGACATGTTCTCATTTTTGAAACAGCCGTATTCTCAGAAATGATACCGTTGCTTATTTCTGAGTAGAGCGGTATTTCAATGAGAACATAGTGAATTTAGAGTTCCATTCGGCAAATTGAGAGATTCCGCCCTCCCATAAATTTACGTTCGGGGTGCCCCTGGTCGTAATATTGCTCATTTTTTTACCATGTTCTCGCAGTTGTTTTGCAGAGTTTCAGAAATTCGGAGATGTTTTGTCGCAAAACATTTGCCAGAACATGAAGCAGAATCCAACCGTGTTACCACATGAATAGTGTTTTGCCGATATTTATGACTCTAAAGACTTCGAGCTAATTGTGTCAAACATTCAACCATAACTGACATAATGTTGAAAATGAGAGAGGAATACGCTCACTTTCGAACCACTATGTATACTGTATGGAGCACGATGCCAAATTCACCACGCATTGAAAAGCGCCATATTAAATTTTTTTAGCGTTCGCAGATCTTTTCGGTATGTGGTCTTGGTGTCTTTTTTTTTAATTCGTTTATTTCGTTTTGCAATAATTACAGTAATTGTATAATTTAAATTATTGTTACTATGTTATATAACACGGCTTCCCAAACTGGGTGCCGCGACGCCTTTGTAAGCAACAGCAAGAGGTGAGGGGAGCTGCGAAGTTTCCGTTGTAACTAGACTAGGGTGCCGCGAACTGGAAAAGTTTGGGAACCCCTATTATTTTGTGAATTTATGGTATAAAATATAATAGTAAGAAATACAATATGTATCGTTGCTCCTTTTGCAGGTCGCTATGCTCCCCCGGAACTCTCCTATTCCCCCGACGGGGGCTATTCCTCCTCCGGCCTCTCCTACGAGGCAACCTTCCAGACGGTGCCACAGTCAGCCGCCCTCTGGGGTACAGAATACTCGCATCCGGGATTGATGCAGCACAGTCCTCAGGGATCCATCATGCAACAGCAGCAGCAAACGGACAGCAAACCTGTAGTTCAGGCCTCAGTTTTGGCCGGATATTCTGGTGAGTAAAACTACCATTTGGGGAAATTTCTGGATTGCTTTTTTTTTCATTGTCTTTTTGAAAGTTTGTCAGGTTTCTTAACTTTTCTCTTCAAGCGTTGAAGCATATGCTTCTGCAATAGTTTCATTCACTAACACAGCCAGAAACACCTTCTGGAGGGGGTTTTTTAATCAAAAATACCTTCCGGAGGTTTTTTTTTTTGGTGAAAAAAAAAACTTCTGGAAGGGGGCGGAGAGGGGTTTGAATTAAAAATTACCTTCTGGAGGGTTTTTTTTTAAATCAAAAATACCTTCTGGAGGGGATTTTTTTAAAATCAAAAATACCTTATGAAGGGATTTTTGATCAAAACATCCCTTTCATATGCATAAACTACTGTATTAGAATTTGAATTTATGTTAAAACCAATGGCTCTGGGGGGTGGGTCCCCCCTCCTCCTTCCCTCCGCCACTAGTTTCATACGTTATTTCTGCTCATTGCTGATATTGTAGAAGTGCTATATTTCGCCCATTTAATTTTCTGCGTTCCGGCGCTAAGTGTCACCACCCGTGATGCTTTTTTGCTGGTTGCGGTCAAAAAAAACTAGTTAATAGTGGAAGTTTCAAGAGTCTAGTACGCTGCATTGCTGTTTAAGAGCACGTCTTCTGATTCTCACATCTGTTTTGAAATTGAGTTCTTTTACATTCATCATTAGTATTTCTTTCATTGTTGGTGCACGGTTGTGCTCCTATATCTGCTGTGCAATAGAGCTCTAAACTTTCTTTTAAATTTAATGTTGATATTTATTTCACTGTTAGTGCGATCACACTTTTGTTTTGAAATGGAGCTCCTTCTTTGAAATTCATTGTGGATATCTATTTCATTGCTGGTACACTGATGCGATCTCACTTCTATTTTGCAATACTATTCTATACTACTCTCTTTTAAACTCATTGTTAGCATCTCTTTCGTTGTAGGTACATTTACGCATTCTCTCTTCCATACAGGTTCTGGTCCTATTCAATTGTGGCAATTCCTCCTCGAGCTACTGACAGATCCCACTTGCAAAACGTTCATCAGCTGGACAGGAGACGGATGGGAGTTCAAGTTGCAAGACCCCGACGAAGTAGCACGCAGGTGAGCATCTTACCTTCAATTTTAAAATATCTTATGGAAATTTTTTCAAACTCCCAGCCAACCTAAGCCCTTATCCAGATAGCGCATTTGGAAAAGATTTGTGATTAAACTTTCATTTCATCACCTTCTTCTCACATCAGAACCAGATTTAACTCCATATCATCTATAGGTTGAACTAAAATCTGCCCCGCCCCCCTTATCGTTTCTCTTGTGAGAATGAAACCTATCTTGACTTTTAGCACTCAATAAAGCACCTAAATACCACTTGGTGACTTTGCGCCACTCTTTCATGACGATACCTCTTCAACTTATTTATTAATGTAACAAATATTTCCTTTTCACGAACGTTGTAAAAATAAATACTAATTAATTATTAAAACAGATGTTGTTATAGAAAATACGAATTTGCTGTCAACTTTTCTTTTTTCTTTCTTTCTTTTTACTTCCTTTAACAAAAAAGGAAGTATTGTATTCGCAAAAAAAAATTTCACTCAAAAATCGGCCTTAATTTCCATTTTGCTCACCCCCGAATGAATGTTGAGGTTTTTTTTTTTCGACCCGACCACACGAACGCATACACGCCCGAAATATCCATTTCGACAATTCTCGAGTTAATTACAACGAGTTTTCTCGTGACGTCTGTATGTGCGTATGTGTGTATGTGCGTATGTATGTCGCATAACTCAAGAACAGTATGTCCTAGAAAGTTGAAATTTATTACGTAAACTTCTAGTGGGGTCTAGTTGTGCATCGCCCCTTTTGGTTGCATTCGGGTGTTTCTAAAGGGGTACTTTGCACCTTTTTGGGGGGGGGGGATCATTGTTAATTTCGATGCAAGCTCAAGTGGTGTTATAATTTGGCGGACCCTTGGCGATATATCGCCAGTCTTTTAGTTGCCAAGTTTTGTTGTCAATTTGGCGATTTTTAAAAAAAAAATCTGGTTTTGATTTGGCCACTGTTGGTGATAGTTAGAGAGTTAACTATTGAATCAAATTAAAATTGCCAATAATAGGGAAATAACATTAAATTGGTGTAAAAAAAGTCATGTGATGCACACTTCAGCTCGTTTTTCTTCGAGAAGAGTGGGAGAGAAATGTATAAAAAGTAAAATTTGTTGTACTAGGTTTGCTGTCTACTCTTTCTTGTTAGAAATTTGTCACTTCAATGTCAATGAGTAGCTTTATATCCAATGTTAGGTTCATCGACGCTTTGCGTCGAACGTATGCTCTGTACATCGATTTAGAAATGAATACTAAAGAAAGTAACCACTAAACGCGTGTCTGTGATTATTTTTGAATATTTGCGCTAAGCATGAAATCAATTTTTGTTGAAAGCCTTAATCTCTCATAAGAAATTTCTAACTATACTCACCTGGTGGCTTACGATTTTTTTTACTGTTACAGGTGGGGATTGAGAAAGAACAAGCCAAAGATGAACTATGAAAAGCTGAGTCGCGGCTTGAGGTACTATTACGATAAGAACATCATCCACAAGACTGCGGGGAAGCGCTACGTCTACCGGTTCGTGTGCGACCTCCAACATCTTCTGGGATGCAGTCCGGAGCAACTGCACAGGATGGTAGACGTGAAAGTCGAACCAAACAGGTTGGAAGAATGATCCCCCATCGACTGCACCATTGGAGTGTTACCAGTTGAAAGTTAACTTATCTCTTCTGCCTCGGCTACTTCTTATCCTGCAATCAACAAGAGACCGATTAAATTCACTCATCTGAATATTTCGAGATTTAATGTGCCTTATGTTCAGAGCTTGTTTTAGAAATTATTTCGTTGAACTTTAAGCGAGCTGTTGCTGTATCACTTTAATGTTTTTTACTAGAAACAACAACTGCTTTTCTAACACCCGGGGGCTCAAAAAATGGATTGAAGTACATGCTACGAAAATACATAATATTCCTGAATCGATAAACTGTCATAGTTTCAGGATAATAAATGAGACATTGCATTCAATTTCGAAAGCTTTCATACTGAGCTTCCTTGGGTCCAACGTACAACGTTGTGGTGTGAATAAGGAGGAAAAATCTGTCTTCTGGCACGAATTTTTGTCGATTTACACGTGATATCTCCTGTTCTTTCTTCTTGTTTATAATATAAATAACTAGGAAGATATCTTCCGAACAAACTTTTTAAGAACCTTTATCGTCGGTGATAGACCCATCTTCAACACTTTGCTCAACTCAGCATCACTCACAAGAAAATGAGCTTCTATTTTGATGACTAAGATATCTATACTCACTTCAGTTGACACAAAAGGAAATGTCAACAAAAATGAAGATTACTACATCTATGCTAAGCATAACTATATCCTCTATAGAAGTTAAAAAATAAGCTACGTTCTTAGCACGTTTTTCTGAGTCGTTTCTCCATCAACTCTTAGCTGATCCGGAAGAACCTAGTTACCCCCCCCCCCACTCCCAGGGTATGAAAATATAAATTCGTGATATGTCTTGTGAAAACTAAGTCACTAATAAGAGCTTAATTACATTTATCATAAAAGAAAAAGTGACGAAACTATCATTAAACATAAGTCTGATGGCGAAAATGAAAATTCTGAAGTTAGCCATTTTTCAAACCCTAAATGGTTAATAACACCAATTTAATTTTAATACATATCCATATTTTATATCCTAACGACAAAACTATGCTGATGTGAAGATTTTAATTACACGATGAAACGATTTTCTATTGATGAATTATTTAAAGCAGTTACCATAAAAGATATGATAATAATAATAACATGAATATGAATATATTCTGTGAGAACCTTTGCTGTTCTGAAGCGATGTGGCTTTCAGAAAAGAAGTTATGTTTTTGGAAAATTGAATGAATATTTACACGATGGAGCTTATCGAATGTCTTTTTATACAAAATGTCTGACTCAAAACGGTATGGTGTAAAATTTATTTTTGAATTTTATACATAATGAGGTGCCTTATATATTAAATTTATCGAATGTTTCGTAATGCTTCAGTAACGATATTTTGAAAACAAATTGTTCAGAATTTCACTGATGGTATGTTAATGCGGTCTGACCACGAAAAATTTGGAATTTGGCAATCGGCCAAGTTAAGATCGTTCCATCTGAATGCATCCAGTAAGGGAGAAAGGAAAATATCGACGGGATTTAAATACATGCTGTTTATGTCACTAGAGTCTTATTAATTTATTGCATCCTCCAAAATAAAATGAAGGTAAACAAAAAGAGTTTCGATGGAAACCACAAAAATAAAATGAAATGTTTCCATTTCGTCCGGAAATGTATTAGCAAAATTGTAAGATCAAAATTTCGTTGTGAAAAAAAAAATCAATTAATTTTTGTGGAGTGAATATAGATCGAATGTAGTTCAGATTTTAAAAAAATATTGCAGTGAAAAAATTGTCATTTTTACAAAACTGTGTTTAAATGATAAAGAGGCAAAAGCTCATTTCTATAACGAACAAACTACCACCCCTGTAAACTAATAGATGTGTCCATTTCCACCTATAAACCGGATGTTTTGCCTTTCCATATTATCGGTGATCAGACTGTATCTCAAAACTACCCCTCAAACTTTATTACGTTTTAGTTACCACACTATATTGATCAATTTTTAATTTAAATTTTTAATTTAAACAAGGTTTCTAAAGATTTGATTGTAAGATATAACTTGTGTCGACATGAAGTGGACAGATCGAACTAATAACAGTAATTTTATAAGAAAGTTATAAAGTTCATTTTATATCAAAATATAAGTTTTTTCTTTTTTTGATAGACTAAGAATTTTAAAATAAAAAAAGGTGGGGTTAGGGAGGGTGAGAGAGAAATAAAACATTGTATTTGATTTCGTTTGCTAGTCATAAAAATTATTCGTTAATTCTTTAAATGCCAGTGTATTAAGATATTATTTTTGCTATTTGTAGAGCAGGCGAAGGCGTTGAAGGTTGTTAGGTCTGAAGTATTTGCAAATTGTTAGTCAAATTTATTAATGTTTTGAATACTTTTCGAAATGTTTATTGTTTGAAGCATAAACATGGCGTTCAGTCGTACGAAAATTTTGTTGTGTTTTCTTTGTACATAGATGTTCTATTTAGAGCTTGCACGCATATTAAATTATTCCACACCTGTGAATATCTATATACACATGCATACCAAAGTGGCCTTTTATTGATCAGAGCTTCAAAAGTGTTTCTACCAAAGAATTCGATGAAGGGAGCAAAAATTATTTCTATCGTCCTTGTTGATGTTGTTCATTGGTGCCGTGTTCTGCTGTCCGTCTGCCACAAACTCTACTCAAGTGCTAAGTTTTGGCCCTTAAAGTTGCATCCAATAATATTGATTACTTGTCAAGTAAAATAGTATTTCAGTGCAGCTTTCTTGTTGTTTCTCTAACTTTCATACACATTGTGTGGTAATTTAACTTTTCTTTTTTTTTATTGACATGTACTTCTTCTATTCCATTTTCAAAGTTCTACTGTTAAAATTTTATTTTTAAAATAAATTTTTCTTTTCTTTAATAACTAAAACAAAAATTTTCAACTTTCCTTTTAAAAAATGAACTTTAGTTACATAATTACTTATCAGCAACGGGTGAGAAAAACTACATGCACATTCCATCAAGGCATTTCAACTCTTCTACCTAATTTGTTTGCTTTGTCATTCCAAAAAGCAATAAATAGCACAGACGATAATTAAAATAAATATTGACAGAAAATATAAAGAATGTAGACGATCATAAATTATTAGGAAATAAAAGTAAAGCATAGCAGGTGATACATTCACAAGTTGCAGTAACAGCATTCAGAAAAAGGAGAAAAGTTGCCCTTCCTCTACTTCAATACCCCTTTCTTCAACAAAATAATCATTCATTAATTGATAGCTAATTAATTTGTAAATCAGTTGAAAGCAAGTTACTTATTTAGCATCTTACTCCGCTGTAGAATAAATTTTTTTGGGCACCCGATACTTAGAATAGAAAAGGTAAAAATCAAGTTATTTCTGTTAGCAGCAGTGAATAATGGAAAGCTAAAAGACTTACACCCAGGGCCTGATTACTGAATAGGCCAAATAGGCCATGGCCTAGGGCCCCCAATATTTAGGGGCCCCCAAATGGCTGAAATTACTTTAGTCTGTGGCTAAAACTGTTGAAGCCAACTTCTAAAGTTATAAAATTTGAATACAAGGGGCTCTAAAAAAGTATTTGGCCTAGGGCCCCTTGATATCTTAATCGGGCCCTGCTTACACCCAAATATGTAAATCAATAAATGATAAAACAACTGGCTCAACTATGTCAGCACCTGAGACATTAAAACAGACATCAGGTAAAGTCAGGGCATTACAACAGTTAGAGAAATCTCTAATTCGAGAGCACAAGTTAGAGAATGTGTCCAATTGAAGACGGACATCAGTCCACATGTATATATGTACTCGGTACTTCTCTCCCGTCAATCCAGATTTTCTTATGAAATGAAAGTATTAAGTTCGCTTGCTCTTCGCTAGTTTAAATAGAAATATCAGAAAACGGTTTGATCTTCAAAGAATTTTTGTACTGCGTGAAAGAAGCACCGAGTAGCCATTTTATTATGTTTTTAAGTGTTGTGATGTTTTATTAAGTCGTGAGCACTTACATATGTAAATAAGCACGTCATTAATACTTATGCAAATGTTTTGAATAATCTGTATCGTCATCTTTGCAATTTTCGTGCCTCATAATGTACCGTCAAAGACGCATTTGGCTTCATTAAAAGTGAGCATTAGGTTTCCGTGCTCAACAAATGATTCTGACAATGCTGATTCCCGACGGTGAAAAAACAATAAATTTCTTTAACAAACTAAATATTGATAAATGCGCACTTCACACACACACACACACACATACATTACTTTTCATGTAAAATTGCTTCAAAAATGGATTGCGATATGATTTTATAACAGCTGAACGGCGGATGAATGAATAGGGCGTGCGATTTTAAAGAAAATAAATTTAAATGTCGGCTAAGTAACCAATATAAATCATTAAGATTTTTTTTTAATATTCTTCAGGGTGGCGACAGATCAGGGAAATCAGGGAAAAGTCAGGGAACTTTATTAATCAGGGAAAAGTCAGGGAAATATCAGGGAATTTTGAAAAAATAACAAAAAATCAGGGAAAATTGATTTTTTTGAAGAAAAATTTTTTTTTGCTTTGCAAAATTAAGTACTCTTAATTCCCTACGCATTTTCCGCCAATTATCTGTTCAAAAGCTTGAAATTTCCTTTTACACTTTCAATGCTACGTAAAATAAACAACCATACAGGCAAAGAGGAAGCCTTCAATTATTCCTTAGCTCCTTTGCCTTTATTCCATTGTCTCAAAGTAATTAGCGTACTATAATCATGATTTCAAGAAGAAATCTTTGGTTTTTGAATTAATACCATAAAAGTTTAAGAGTTATTACTTCGCGTTTTTAATTTAATTGCTAAAATTGAACTTTCAATTAAAAAAACTTTGTTTTTTGCCATTATACTATTTGTTGTCACCGCAGATTATAAAGGTTTTCTTTTCTTCAGACTTTAGTGATTCCTTAATTTTATAACCAAGTTGTATTCTTCTTTTATATATTTTGAAATTAACTAATTGCTTTTTTTTTCCTCTTTTTCCCTTGCATTTCAAAGTTTGTTACAAAAGCAATCTAAGATTTTTTCTCATTACATACTGAAATCATTTGAAATAGAGTTAACTTGTGTACTTAAGAAAATATCTTTATTCTTTTATTGTTAAAATGCTGTATTCATTCATTAAAACCTATGTTCATGATTAGAGAAAAGCTCCCTATGAATGGTTGTCAAATGGTTTCATCTGTTTTGCATAAATATGTTAATTAGTTATATTCTTTCACTATTACTTGTTATTCTTGCAACAATTATTATATTGTTGAAAACTTAGAACTGAAAAGTAATTGAAATTATTTTGAACTATCATAAATACAAATGTTTTTAAAAGTAATTTTAATAGTTTCTTAAATTCTTATGCTAAGTGGTTTCTGGAAGTAAAGTTTTTTTTTTTTTAATTTTCTATAATCTTTCCATTGTATAAAAATTTAATATACTGTTTTGTAGGTCATTCCCCCCCCCCAAAAAAAAAAATTGTCTTGTTTTTTTTTTTTAAACCTTTTTATTAAAAAAAGTAGCATCTTTTAAAAATATATCTTTAGTTCAACAACTTTACATAACTTGAAACGTTTAAAATACTGCATTTTATACAAACATACGATGGATTTCAAGTAAAGCAAAGAAAGAAAACCATTATCATTGGTAATGTAAATCAGGGAAATTTGGTGAACTTAATCAGGGAAAAGTCAGGGAACTTTTTTTCACAGTTCCTGTCGCCACCCTGTTCTTGCTATCATTATTCTCATACTACGTATTTAACAACTTACTTTATGCGGCTAATATATATATATATATTTTTTAATGAATTTTGAACAGCTGATTGCATTCATATTTAAGCAGTTACTTTTTTCAATTATTTTTGTATCTTTTCCTTTGCTATTTCCTTTTACATTTACAGAAAAACTAATATATTGCTACTGAAAATTAGCTTTTAAGAGTTACTCCAATAAATTTCTCTGATAAACGGAGGAAAATTCACCTGATTTGATATTTAGAGGAAAATTAGTCATAAAAATTAGTTCATATTTAAAATAACTATGCAGGATTTATAATGCTACATATTTTGATGAACTCAAAACTATGTACATATTTCTAATTTAGATTATTACTACTTTTTCTTAGCCTTAATTCTGAAACACAAAATGTTTCTAAAACGAACTTTAGAGTCAAGTAAATAAAATGTTTTCTTTCTTTTTTTTTTAATTTTTTAAAAATATTTTTCTATTAACTGTTTCATTTGCTTTTTGAATACATTCCTTACATTTGTATCTCTAGTCTTGTAAAAGATTTGTTTTTACTTCATTTTGGCATTGTGTTTAACTAGTCCACTTTTCTATTCAGCAAGCAGTCTTTCGCTTCGAATGTTGTTCAAAAAAAAAAAAAAAAAAACTGTTCTTACTTATAATTAAATCAAAAACTACATGTATAACAGTTTTTTCATAGGATGTTTTTATAGAATATTCACTGTAACTGTGATTTATGATCCATCAGCGCGCAGACTTTTTTTCTGTTTTATTTTTAATCATGGCAACAGTTGTATGGTTCTATGTTGCTTTAAATAATAATAAAAAAAATAATAACAATAATAATACGCAAATCATTTTGAGGATTTTTACATGTATACTGTACAAACTGTGATTTATCTTTGATCAATGGTAGATTTTTTCATTCGCTTAGTTTATTTATAATTAAAATTCAATTTTTCGACAATTTCAAATAAAATCATGCTTTATCAATCGATTGATCTTTTGTGCACTAAGAAAATAATTTTCAAAAACTCTTCATGAAGAACGAACCGAAATTAGCTTTTACAATACAGTGGAATAGATGAAATAGTATCCAATACCATCGAAGCTACCAACCAATATCGTAACAAATTATTCTCAACATGCTGAAAACATTTTAGAATTCGAGAATGTTTGGGTAGTACAATTTTTTTCTCTCTAGAGTAATAATATAGTCACGCACAGAAAACTATATGATTGTAATACTAATTTTAAATGTGACAAAATCTTTGCCATATACAGTATTCTTTTAAGTTATATTTTGCATATGAAAAAGAGAAATGTAAGTAAAAAGTGCAATGATGATGTATTAATTGTTTTCAAATCTTGCTCACATTAATCAAACGAATGAAAAACTATTAGTATAAAATGATTGTTGAAAAATTTCAATTCGTTGTTCCATGGATCATATGTAACTGTTTCATTCCATGAGCATGAATGTAATGTAATATAAATAAAAAGCGTGTAAATACTTTTTGAGAATACTTTTTTTAAAATCTTTGTTATTACACTACAAGGAGCTTGTACAAAAAAGAAAAAAAAAATGAAAAGCAAAGAAAATAAAGAAAGAATTCTGCGCGTATTATTATTGTGCAGTTCCACTGGTAACGGACTTACATTTTTGAAGCAAAATCATAATCGTTTTGTCATATTCCATGCAAAATATACATTTTTATTGTTCCTTTTCAGCTGAATTTAAAAATGTAATTGAATTTTCAAAATGTTCATTGGCTGGTTTTTAAAAAAGTAATTAAAATCATGGTAACTGACTGACATTACAGCAATCAACATGCCTGTCAGATACCATGTTTTAAACTTTTTTTTTTTTAATCTAAGCATAATTTTAAGAATTTTACTACACCTTTAAGAACAATAAACGAGCTTAAGAAAAACAATAAACGAGGTAAAGTAATTGTAAAATATTTTAAAAATAATCTATATTTTGTGTAGAATGTGTCAAAATTCTTATAGTTTTGCTTCGAAAATGTCAGTCAGTTACCCGTGGAATAGGGAAGTTGCAACCTATTAAATGTTCATATTTTGGCTATTGGATATTGTTAGTTGACCCTCATAACTAAAAAAACCACCATCGCCGAATTGTAAAACACCGTGATTGATTTTTAATGAATTTTTAAAAATCCACGCGCAAAAGTGCGCTCTTCTGAAACGTCACGAGCTTACGTCACAATGGGTAGCCATCCGCCGAAAATCCCTTGTTTTCGCTAGGTACATTTTGAGTGCACTGATATTTTTATTTTTTAGAAATTCAATAATCCTTTTGAACATACTATGGAGGCCGGATTCGTTAAAGCACTATCTAAATAATCTTCCTCAAGTAACACCAATGGGATATTCGAATATTTCCGAGAGGGATGAGAGGTTTAATGTTCCAGAAACGCGAGGAGTTAAATGCTAGGAGAAAGCCTTTTACGTTTTGTCTTCGAAGTCGAATGCACGTCCTTCGGTTTCTCCCCTATCGGAAGAGCGCATGATGTCACTTCCTACGCCATTTGACATCACAAGCGCTTGAACTTTAAAAATTAATTTAAAAAAAAAACTACTTATCGTATCGCAAAAATTTTTCACCTATGATGTTCATACATGTTACTCTATCATATAAAAATAAAATTGAAAAATCGGAAACTTCCCTATTGCTCTATTAACAGCATTATAATTAGCAGCATTTTTGCACGGAAAAAAATATCAATAACAATACTGTGATAAATCACTAGTTCAGCCAGAAATACTAAAGTCGATATGGAAATAAGGTTTCCATCAATTTTACAAATAGACAAAATTTTTTATTCTCGTAAAAATTTACGTCGTTGGAAAGATGGAACTTTTTTCTATTTTTCTACATAATCGCCAACTTTTCCTACATATTTTTGTTGACGTTGCTTCAATTTCTGGATCCTAATATCATAGAACTCCGATGCCGAACCGTTGATGAAATGTTTAACCTCTTCTTTGACTTCATTGTCACTACAGAAGCGTTGACCACTCAAGTGTTCCTTTAACTTCCCCAACAATCAACTCAGACAGTTATTGTGCAACACTAATAAGAAAACACAGGAGAGCTATCCAGAACCGCCGGCGAGGACGACTGACAGCCGGTGTAACGCTGCTTCACGACAACGCACGAAACCCAGGAACTTTTGATATACTTATTAGGGTGGACTGTTATACAACACCCACCTTACAGTCCGAACCTCGCGCCTAGTGATTATCACTTGTTCCCCAATTTAAAAGAACACATGAATGGCTAACGCTTCCGTAGTGACGATGAAGCCAAAGAAGAGGTTGAATGTTTCCTCAACGGAGTTCTATGATATTGGAACACAGAAATTAGAGAACCGTCTACAAAAATGTGTAGAAAAAGATGGCGATTATGTAGAACAATTTTGGAAAGTTTCATCTTTCCAATGATGTAAATTTCTATGAGAGGAAATTTTTTTGTCTTTTTGTAAAATTGATAGAAACCTTATTTCTGGATCGACCATAGTACCTTCTGAAAGTTTTTTTTTTAATCAAAAGTACTTTCTGAAGGGAATTTTTCGATCAAAACAGCCCTTTCATACGCATAAACTACTGTATTAGAAAATGAATTTATGTCAAAAAACCAATGCCTTTGGGGGGGGGGGGAGGTTACCTCCAAACCTTCGCTGCGGAGTCATTTTCCATGTCAAATCATCAAGCAAAAACGTGATTTGACACCCGAGGTGTCCTCATCTTGATGAAACTTCGTGAGGCTATTCTATACATGGATATAAGAATAACTGCAAATTTTTATTTTTACATGACAATCACTTTTTGAATGGCAGCATTTTAAAATATTCTCAAAAACTTGTCGTTCAGCAAAAATTGCATATCCATCAACCGTACTTACATATGCAGTTTTCACTATAAAAGACTTATTTTTCGAGACAGAGGTTTTTTTTTTTTTTTTTTTTTTTTTGCATTTTGATGGGTATTGTATTGTAAAGTCAAATTTTTAATAAGATTTCAGATTTAAATCAGTTAAAATAACTAAAAAATTTTTAAACAGCAAAATTGAGTTACATTTCGGACATTGACTTGTGCTCAGAAAGTGCTGAATAGCATTTTTAGCCCTCCAAAACTTCCAAAACCCAATATATTCTCGGAAACTGGATTAAAAATGGTACAAACTTATGCAATAAAATTGGTAGGGTTTGGAGTTTTATTCAAGTTAGAGATGATCAAAAGTGTACTTTTGAAATGCACAAAAATCAACCAGAGATGTTCTCTACTAGATCAATGAATAAACTAATAAATAAAATCAGGCATTCAGTACCACCAGGGCATGTTAATTAGATAAATTAAAGTGAAAAAAAACTATTAATATTAACATATGAGCCCCCCCCCTTTTTTTTTTTTGTTGATTATATTTAGAACGACTGATGAAGTTGAGAACTCCCAACTTTTGAGGTTGGGCTTTTCTATCACTTATCAGATAGACTGAGAAATACCAGTTTCTAGGGGGAGTGGATGCATTTATTAACTCCTAGTGATGCCAGCATGTTCAAATTAATTACTTTCTGTCATGCTTATATTTTGGATCTTCGGTAACCCCTTGCTTGATTTTTGAGATGTTGGGGGTACTAGTGCTGCTTTTTAAGGCAATTTCGCCTACACCACTCACGAAACATCTCATAGTTTTTTCCCTACCCTTGTGGAGTAACCCCCTGATGAGACCCCAGGGTATTTTGGGATTTTTTCAAATTTTCGTTCTTTTTTGTTCAATTTTATCTTGCTAATATATATATATATATATATATATATATATATATATATATATATCGCTAATTTGGAAGAAGAATGCCACAATACGAAATTTTTAACTTTCTTTTTTTTTTTTTTTTTTTTTTTTTGATAAATGGACTCAAATGACGTTACCTTCTTCAGAAAATAATGATAGATTTTTTTTTTTTTTGTTCTAATATTAACCACTGGAAAGCATAGCAAATTTTCCGAAGCGTTAAACTTCAAACGCTTCTCCTGTAAAATTTCATTTCTTGGTTCTCCTCTTCCAAATAAGCGATATATTTTAGGACAAGAGGATGAAAAAGGAAACTAACCTCAATTTCAGTTTGATGTTCATGCACGACATTCTGATTTTTACTCAGGATATGCACTTGGCTGCTGAAGCGATTTTGACGTTGTCTGTCCCCCTCCCCCAATGAAAGTCTGAATTCACTAGGACTGTAAGGATAGGACTAAATCTAAATAGCCATACTAGAAAGCCATAGAATATTTCATTCATAAAGATCAAATACCCGTTGATGGAATTTATAAAACGCTTAGATGATTTGAATACTGAAATATTCTTCCGAAGTGTAATTCATTGCTTTGATGAATGCATTGCTTTGACAATTACACGTCTTAACGCCTTAAAAAAAGACTATTCTGGGATGTCTTTATTGACGTCACAATTGGTACAAACAGGGAGGAAGGAGAAAGAGATCGCCCCCCCCCCCCATCACCGAAAATTTTTTGAAAATCACAGATCCCTTCCTCTGATTAATTTTGACATCAAAAACCAACAATTTTTGGTACCTAAAGGAAGGGGTGGTTGAGGTTCTCTTCTGAAATGGTTTCAAAACTGAAGTTAGTTTTGGCTCAATTTTCAAATATGCCAATTTTGAATTTCCGATTTTTGTATGAAAATTTTCGCTTTTTTTCAAAGTTGTCATTTTCCTAAAATTCAGATTTTGAAGTTAAAATAGCTTATTATTAAGCACTTTTATTACACTTCGCCTGATTGTCACGGAGTTATCTGAGGCCTGCTTTTGCTTATATTTCAGCAACTAGATCATTTGGAGACTTCTGGATTTCACTAAATGATCTGCTTAATCTTAAGGTACAACTTAACGCTGAAAAATTAAAATTCCGAAATAAAATTGTTATTTCAGTTAGGATGGAAAATAGCAAATTTCATGTAATTTCCCCATTAAATGTTTAAATATAACGCCATTGTTACAAATTTTTTTGCCTTGCAAATGTAATGCTTATAGTAATCAAAATGACAATTTTGAATCGAGGCTTCTCTGGAGCAAGAATGAAATTTATTCACTGACGTTGCTTTCTTAGGGTTTTTATCCAGGGTGGCGACAGATCAGGGAAATCAGGGAGATCACGGAAAAGTCAGGGAACTTTATCACTCAGGGAAATATCAGGGAGTTTTGAAAAAAATAAAAATTCAGGGAAAGTTGATCATCAAATGAAGGAAAAAAAAATTTTTTTTCCTTGCAAAATGAAGTATTTTGATTCCCTACGAATTTTCCGCTAATTTGTCTTGAAAAAGTAAAATTAATGAGGTGCAATTATACAGTGCCGCATATTTGTGCATTTTTTTTCCTTAATATCAAAGTACTATTCAATTTTAGGATGAGCTTCCTAAGATTGCTTCTGTGTCTGTAAAGTTGTTTATTTTACCTTGCTTGAATTTTCCTTCCAAGCTTTCCAAGCTACGTAAATAAACAACCCTATAGGCAAAGAGGAAGTCGTCATTAATGACTTTGCTCCCTTACCTTAACATTGTCTTGAAGTAATTAGTATACTGTTATCACTATTTCAAGAAAAAATCTTTGTTTTTTAAATTAAGGCTGAAAAAAATCTTAAACGTTATCACTTGGCGTTTTTAATTTAATTTCTAAAATGGAATTTTGACTGAAAATCATTTTTAGTTTATTTTATTTATTTATTTTTTTTATTTATTTTTTTATTTATTTATTTTTATTTTATTTATTTTTTTTTGCAATGGTATTATTCGCTGTCACTTCAGATTACACGAAGGTTTTTTTTTTTTTCAGACTTTAAAACTCTTATTTTAAAACCATATACATTTTGAAATTAATAATTGTTTTTGAATTTCAGTGTTGTTTGTTGCTAAAAAGTAATCTAAGGTTTTTTTTTTTTTTTTGACAACTAATGAAATCATTTGAAATTGAGTTGTGTACATAAGTAAATATTTTTATTATTTTTTAATAGTTAAAATGCTGTATTCATTCATTAAAACCTAAGTTCTTGATTAGAGAATGTAGCTCAATATGACTGGTTGTTGAAAGATTTCAATTTGTTTTACATAAATGTGTCTATTCTGCCGTGTGCAAGTAAAGGGCAGTAACTGTACATTTTTCTTTTTCTTTTTTTGCATTTTTGTCATCTATTGTACGTTATCTTTATTGTACATACTCGTTTATTTGGTTTCTGCTAAAAAAGAGGCGCGAAAAAAACGTCTAATTCCAACATTTTCCTATTGTTAGTATTGAATCCACCACATATTTTTTCAAATATCTCGAAAACTGATTTCTGCAGATACTGCCGTTTACCTGCACCAAACAGTATTAATTACGTAAGTAAATTACATTACTTCTATACTTTAACTATCACTTGTTATTCTTGCAGCAACAATTATACTGCTTGAAAATTCAGTTCAAGATTATTTCCATTTGAATGTTTTAGTTTTATCATGATTAGATATTTCTTTAAGAGTGATTTTAATAATTTCTTAGAATTCGTATGTTAACTGGTTCCTGGAAGCAAAGTATTTGTTTTAGATTTCCTACAATATTTCTCTGTCAATAATTTAATACGTTATTTTTACAAAAAAAAAAAAAGAGCATCTTTTCAAAATATATTTTTAATTAACAGCTTAATCCGTTCTAAACACTCCATTTTATTTAATACTAGTGGTACCCGCACGGCTTCGCCCGTAATAGAAAAATTAAAAGGTCTTTTGGTTCGCCTGTATTTACAAATAATGTATTGTGAATTTTCTCGTCAATTGGCTTGTACTCATGTTACGGTTCCACGTTATGATAATTTCGTATCTCGCCAATTGGCTTGTGCCCATGTTACGGTTACACGTTATGATAATTTCGTAATTTATGATAGTTTTTTTTCTTAAAATTGGAATAAAAAAAGAACCACATCGAATTTTCGAAAAATCGCTTCGAGGTGCACACCCCCATGCTACATACTAACTTCGTGCCAAATTTCATGAAAATCGGCCGAACGGTTTAGGCGCTATGCGCGTCCCAGACATCCTACAGACATCCTACAGATATCCTACAGACATCCAGACATCCAGACATCCTCCGGACAGAGAGACATTCAGCTTTATTATTAGTAAAGATGCAATGCTTTTCAGGTACGGCAAAGAAAGGAAAGCATTATCATTGATAACTAAATCAGGGAAATCAGGGAAAAGTCAGGGAACTTTTTTTTCCAGTTCCTGTCGCCACCTTGTTATCCTTATCTATGCCAATAATCGATAACGGGGCTAAGTAAAGAGACATATTAGGATATTTATCACAAGTAACTTATACGCTGTGGACGATTCTTTTGCTTATATCTCAGCAACTAGACCACTTATAGACTTCGGAATTTCACTAAATGATTTGTTTAAACTAAAGGTACAACTTAACGCTAAAAAAATGAAAATCTAAAATAAAATTTGCTTGAAAACGCAAAACTTTAAAATAACAGAATTTTTTTTAAAAAATACAAAGTACTTATCCTAATGCACTCAAAAGGATAAAATAACTTTTCTGGGTCAGAAAGGACAATTTAAGTATTCCTGCAGTTTTCAATTATTTCAAGAAAATGACACCACAAACGAAGAAAAGGGCGGCTCAAGTCATTTCAAACCAAACTTTCCCATTAAGAAAGATATGCATGCTTCAACACTCAAATTTATGATTGAAAGCTAGATAATGATAAAACATTCTCTACATGACTTGAGCCGCATTTTACTTCGTTTGTGAAGTCTTTTTCTAGGAATAATTGAAAACAAAAGGAATACTTAAATTGTCCTTTCTGACCCAGAAAAGTTATTTTATCCTTTTGAGTGCAGTAAGATAAGTGCTTTGTATTTTTTTTTTTTTTATCTTATTTTTTTAGAGTAGATTGGCTTCAGATTTGAAGAAAAATCTGAAAGGTTGTGCCAATTCATGACAACAATAAACTTATTTAACGATACTCAGACTGCCGATTAATGTAACCGCGATGCAAGAACGAATCAACGATCTCAATATTATAGCGCTCTTCACTTCTATCAAAGCTAGTGCAGTTTCGCATTGAAGGGAGCCCGAGTGCCTCCATCTGGTGGAAACGGAGTGTCAAAATTATCCATGCCTTTGACATCCGCGCCTTAATGGTGGTACATGAAAGATTAGATGCCATATCGTCGATCGCAGTAGGTCTGAAAAAGGCTAAAGCCAGCATTCTGTATCTTATGTAGTATTTTGGAAAGAAAAAGCTTCTAGCAAAGCATCAAAAGGTTCAGCTTGTCATTAAAATTTTTTCTCCTCTATTGACAGGAAACACGTATCTACTTTTGTCGGTGATTATAGGTATAAAGATTTATAACTGTGCTTGCTTTTCTGTGCACTGGCAGCTGATACTAAAAGAACAATTTTAGTAAGTCACGAAATTGCCACGAAAATTTGAACACATGCATTTTTATTCTCTACAGATAAGATTACGTATGGCCTCAATGCACATTGATACTATTTTCGTTGCACGTGTGAGTCTCACTGCGTTGTTTTCGTCCAAACACATATAGTCAAAACTTGTGGCCTCAACAATTTATTTAATTTAAGAATATGATTACAACACATCGTCAATTTCATTTCCTCTGTCCTTAACTGACTCATTGTCCAACACACACAAAACGAGAATTTAACGAAAACTAATAACATGTTTTTTTAATTCTGAATTTTTACGTTCTATTTTCAAGGCCGAAAATGACTTCGAACACGCTTCGATGCATGAATCGAACATCAAAGAGTATCCGAGCAAAAATAGCCAATCATGCGAGGAATGAATCACTACTAAAGAACAAATAGTCTTCGGTATTTTTCAAAGCCACACAATTGTCCGAAATCATAAAGCGTAATTTATCGAATGAAATTGCCCACGAACTTTCGGGAACGTGTTCGTTCTGTCATAAAATGCCTAATTCGTAGGGGTTGAAATGCAAGATGAAAACACTTCAGAAACAGGGGATGATTCAGAAGTTTGGGGGGCCCCACAGCGGTAAAATAAATGCGCTGCCCTTTTATTTGTTTCATAATGTCCTGAATGATTCAATGGAAGAAAGTGGTGTGAAATAAGATCGTATAAAGTAAAAGTTTTAGTTAGCTAGGGTGCTGCTGCCCCTGCTCCCTCACCAACTCATGAAAACAGCTAGATGTTCCATCTGGATCGTTCGTGATTCGAACTTGCCACTCTCATTTACTTCATACTAACTTTTCTCCAGATCACTCCACCACTCAGCGATGCATCTTTAAAGTATTAGGGGATAGCCTGTGTTCAGCAGGCTAACTTAGTAGCACTTTTAATTTTTATCGATTTTTTAATTACTAGGGGGCTTTTCCCCCTGCTCGCTAACGCTCACCAACCCCCGAAGATTCGGAACTCTAGCGCTCGAATGCGCTACCTTGCGGTGATTTACAAAACTGCCGATGGAACTAGAACATTGCCACGTTGCGTTCCACTTGTGCCTGTTGACGTAAACACAGGCAGTTTGTTCTGAGTATTTATTAACGCAATCGATGTGTCTTAGTTTGCTTTCAGCTACAGAAATTAATTCGTCCCTTAGTAGTATTCTCGAGCTTCTCAAAATAATGTTAGTTTTCCTTATTTCTTTCAAATAAGTATTAAATGGTGGAAGCGTAAACAAGAAAACTCTGGATTAACAAAATTGGATAACGTTATACCAGGTAAAATTTTTTATTGTTTTGTATGAATTTGCAAGAATATGAGGTTTTTTTAATCTTAAATTAATTTAACTAATCATATTTTACAGCAGCATTTAGTCGGAATGGACAGTATGCAAAATATTTTCTTGAATTTATTATCGTAGAACAAAATGAAAAATGTTTAACCGAAAAAGAATTTACTTTATTCCTTTTATTCTCAGCTGAAAGGTTTCGCCAAATTTGGTTAGGGTTATAGTTTTAGTATTGTGCGAGCAAAGTAGCCTTGGCGAGATTTCGCGTTTTTAGTTAAACCATTTTTAATTTTTATCATGAGTGGAATAAAATGATAGTAAGATTACAGAATTCGATAAGTAAAAAGAAATAATGGTCAATCAACTGAAAAGAAAACTACCCCCATATATAAACTGTGAGTACACATTTTATTTATTTTGTTCTGAGTGAATTTGAATAAATATCAGTTTTTCAATTCGATGAAAAAAAAACGAACTTAACAACATTGACTGGACACTTTTCCTTAACCTAATTCCGCATAAATGATTTAAATAACCTTTGTTACTACAGTATCCTACTGAAATAGACAGTATGCAAATAAATTTTCTTGAAAATATTTATCACAGAACAGATTGAAAAATCCAGAAAGAACGTTAAGAATTTGATCAATAAAAAATAAAAGTTCGCCAAAAATCTGTTTATAGGGTTATGGTTTTAAAATTGTGTGAAAGAATAATGTATCTTGACAAGATTTCGCATATCAGGTAAATCATTTCCATGACGAATGAATTAAATGCATGATTTCTTTGGATATCCAATCATATAGTCATAGAAATAAATTATCTAGTGTTAAACGTTACTCTTGACAGTCTGCCACGTAAGTGCACTATGTGACAAAAATGTCAACAAATGCCGGAAATGTCACGAAACTGAACTTAATATGTACTAATGTATAGAAAAAACGGTACAAAATGAAAATGCCGTTCGAAGTGAACCAAAAATTTATGAATTCCTAATTCAACATCGTGAAAATGGCTGCTTCAGAACAACTTAGTGTTCTGCATTAATTGTTTACTTTCGTAATACTTTTTGGTTTCTAATCTCTTTCTATATGGGTCAGAATAACCAAAAGACTTTGAAAAATCTTTTCAAATGAATAAAGCGAAAAAATCATACATAACAACAAAAATCACAACACTTTTAGCATTTTCTTCGTTACCACATGCGTTTGTTTTAGTTTTTAAGTCGGCCATTAGACAGTGACTGCAGTGCCCCCTATAGTTCGTTGGAGTTGCGAATTGCTTCGCAATCTTATCTGATTCGCAAAGATTTAAATCGTCAATTCAAAAGAAACAGATTAAAAACGCATTATGAGCTTCCTTTGGATCAAAAAGCACCCCTTCGCCCCGGGTTTCAAAATAACTTGTACCAAATTGTAGAGCCGTAAGGGCTAAGGGGCTCCTGAGCATTGCAAAACCGCAGTTTTTGTACGTTTGAAAAGTAGCTTTCATATTCGTGGTCTCTAGTAATAGATTTTTCTCTTTAGCTCGGGGCTTGAATTGAGTTGAGCCTAAGATTTTCCGTTAAAATCGAAACCCTTAAAGTTTGTGAGTAAGAAAGAAGAAACATGAGAATCGAAAAGACGTAACTATGGCAACGCCAAATAAAACATCAATAATTTGAATGGAAATGAAATTATTCGAACTTGATTTTTAACGGCTTGTAACTTTTTTTTTCTTTGGAGATAGAAGTTCAGTTTTTCGACCATAGGTAGAGTTAGATCTGGAGTAAAAAAAGCCGCTCTTTCCATTGGTGTCAAAAAGAAAACTGGGAGAATTCCTTCGCTTTTTACTGATAGATTTAATGAAGAAAATAGTGCCTAAATTTTAGCTAAGTCTAAAAAAGTTCGAGCTAAAAGCGCAAATAACTCCCACCGTATTTAAGTTAAAGCATTGAAACAAATTGCGTAGAATGCAGAAAATTCTGCCCTTTCCAACGATACATAATATTAATATGTGTAAGCAATTTTTCACCCCTTTCATAGGCAATTTACGCTAAATTTGAGCTCACAAAATTAATTACCAAAAAACTAATTCGAATTTCGAAAAATAAAACCTCAAGTGCACACCCCCAGGGCTGGAGGTAATTTTGTACAAAATGTCAAGGCTGTAGATGCTATGGGGTCTCCTGGACGCAGGCCCGCCACAGACTTATTTCCAGAATTTTTTTGAAATCTTACTTTTATTTACTACTAGCTGCGTTGCCCGGCTTTACCCGGTCTACCTTGAAAATAAAAATTGTGTCAAGTGACGTATATTCAACAATCAGGCGTAAAAAATAAATAAAAAAAAAAAAACATCATGATTTCCCAACCAAACAATGACGACAGATATTAAAATACTTTTTAAAAATTAAATCCAGAAAGATGGATTTAAAATGTGTAACCATGGAAACACAAAATAAAATTATAAGTTTAAGAAATTAAAATGCGAAAGAAAAGGGTTCACAATTTGAATGGAAATGAAATTATTCGAACTTGATTTTTAACGGCTTGTAACTTTTTTTTTCTTTGGAGATAGAAGTTCAGTTTTTCGACCATAGGTAGAGTTAGATCTGGAGTAAAAAAAGCCGCTCTTTCCATTGGTGTCAAAAAGAAAACTGGGAGAATTCCTTCGCTTTTTACTGATAGATTTAATGAAGAAAATAGTGCCTAAATTTTAGCTAAGTCTAAAAAAGTTCGAGCTAAAAGCGCAAATAACTCCCACCGTATTTAAGTTAAAGCATTGAAACAAATTGCGTAGAATGCAGAAAATTCTGCCCTTTCCAACGATACATAATATTAATATGTGTAAGCAATTTTTCACCCCTTTCATAGGCAATTTACGCTAAATTTGAGCTCACAAAATTAATTACCAAAAAACTAATTCGAATTTTGAAAAATAAAACCTCAAGTGCACACCCCCGGGGCTGGAGGTAATTTTGTACAAAATGTCAAGGCTGTAGATGCTATGGGGTCTCCTGGACGCAGGCCCGCCACAGACTTATTTCCAGAATTTTTTTGAAATCTTTCTTTTATTTACTACTAGCTGCGTTGCCCGGCTTTACCCGGTCTATCTTGAAAATAAAAATTAGGTCAAGTGAAGTATATTCAACAATCAGGCGTAAAAAATAAATAAAAAAAAACATCATGATTTCATACCAAACAATGACGACAGATATTAAAATACTTTTTAAAAATTAAATCCAGAAAGATGGATTTAAAATGTGTAACCATGGAAACACAAAATAAAATTATAAGTTTAAGAAATTAAAATGCGAAAGAAAAGGGTTCACAATTTGAATGGAATCGAGATTCCTTAAACTTGATTTAAAAAGGCTTGTAACTTTTTTCCTTTCGAGATAAAAGCTTATTTTTTCGACCTTAGGTCGAGTTAGATCTGGGGTAAAAAAGGTCGCTTTTTCCAATGGCGTCAAAAAGAAAGCTGTGGGACAATTCCTTCACTTTTTATTGACTTATTTAATGAAGAAAGTAGTGCCTAAATTTCAGCTAAGCCTAAAAAAAATTCGAGTTAAAAACGCAAATAACTCCCGCCGTAATAAAGTTAGAGCATTGAAACAAATTGCGTACACTGTTAAAACTACAGGTTGCATTCGGCACGGCACCTTTCAGGGGTGAAACGCTTGTTCACCAGCGGCACCCATTACGGAGCCGAAATTGCACCTCTAACTAGGGTGAAAAACAGGCACCTTTCAAAAAGTAGGCAGCCGTGGTGAAAAGAATGAACCTACGGAGAGAGAAATGGCACCCTTACTGTAGATCCTCCTCCCCCCTCCCCCGTATTGTGTGCTTTTTTGAATATAATTGTGTTTTTTTTTTTTTTTTTTTTAATAGTTTTGTTTTGATTCATGACAGTCTACGTTTTGCACACTTTTCACATTGCATGAATTCAGTACTGGAAATGATTAAAACTTGTAATTACAGCATTTGATCATATTTCAGAGTTTTCAACATAGTTAAGGAGTGCTCATTGCTTTAATTCATCTGATCATTCTCTACATCAGTGTTTCTCAACCTCTTTTGACCCACGGGTCGGTAAAAGCAAATGAAAAACATTGCGGATCTGTGAAATTTTTATCCTTTTCTTAAAAATAAATAATAATTATTATAATAACTCTCGGGGCGGTAAAAAAACTTGTGAAAAAACTCTGCGTACTGATAAGTTTTTTTTTTTTTTTTACAAAGTAATATTAAAAATGAATAAAACAATAAATATCTACAGACTTTAATTGGTATCAAAGAGTGGTCACAAATATATTTAAAGTTAAAGACGAGTAATTATTTCAATATCATAGTTAAGTTAATGATTATTTGTGAGAAATAACAGCACCGAAAGTAAAATGTAGATGTACTTATGAATTATTTACATGAAGAGCCAAAAATATTCTGGGATATTAAAGTTACGGAAAAACAAAATCCTTTCTCGAACGTTAAAAATTTCAATCAAGAGTAACAATAAAATAAAATGCATATGAAATTTTTCGACAGTTGAAAAACGTAAAGAAATAAAAAATTCCTTACGCTAACGAAACATTAAACGCTAGCAGGAAATGATTCAAACACTTGAACGAAAAAGAAAAAAAAAAAAAGCTAGACGGAGAGAGATTTCCTTTTTATTTATTTGCACTCGCTGTTGTGTAGTAATCTACGAAGCACAAGAATCATTTTTATTTAGGTTCTCACTTGTTGATTAGTGATAAATTGCGGTTATTATTTTGGTGATTAAATGTTGCTTATCGAGTACTCAAGAAAATAATGATAGATATATTTAGTAGCGTTTTGAATGATGGAAATTTCACGACAGTAACGGTCAACTGAAAATCAACAACTAACGGTACTACGGTATCGTAACGAACTACCGGTAACTGAAAAGCATTAAACGTACTTTTAACTATGTTTGAAAGCCCTAAAACCTACAAAGTGATCAAAAGCTGTACTTACTTGTTATTTTAAAGAATTATCCTAGAAAAGTTGAGATTTAATCCAATAGTGTACTTCATTCAATGTGAAAGACATTGAAGCCACGCTTAGATGCAACCTATCATTCATCCGCCATATTGAAGTGGTTGAATGGTGAATGTATGCCGGAAGCGCATGCGCTAGCAAGTCATTTTGCGATTGCTTGCTGTTTTGGCACCCCTGTCTACGATTGTCTGCTGTTTTGGCACCCCTGCTCTACTTCCTGGCTAGTATTGCACCCTTGGGCCCCATGCTTTCACCTTAGGGGGAACATATTCACTCGTCTGGAACCTCTGGTTGTAACAGTGTAGAACGCGGAAAATTCTACCCTTTCTAACGATATGTAATATTAATATGTGCACGTAATTTTTCACCCCCATATTTGAGAATTTATGTGAAAATTGGACGTAAATTGGAATAAAAAAGGAACTATTCATCGAATTTTATTCGAACTGGTCTGCAAACCTTTTCAGGACTTAAAGGAACAATCTGTGAAAATTTCAGCGCAATCAGCCGGGTAGTTCTCGAATTTTGCGAGTTCAAACACACAGACGCTTTTTGGGAACTTCATTTTATACTATGTAGAAACTAGCAAAAATACCCGGCGTTGCCTGGGTCAGTATTGAGAAACAATTAGACCAGGGCAGAAGAACTCAAAAACAGCAAAAAGTGAAGAAATTAAATACAGGATTCTGACACCGTGAAATGTTATTAGATCTTGTATAAATAAAGGGAAAAATTCGTGCTTAAGCGAATTCGTTGGGTAAGGGTGAAGGGGATGGATTTTAGGAGTTGAAAAAAAATTTTTTTTTTTTCATTTACGGCAAAATTATTGGTTTTATCAAAAAAGGTGAAATGTAAAAGTTGTAGATAATAAAAAACCTTAAACTTTTACATTTAAATTTATTTTAAAAAAATCGAACTTCATGGAAAAAATAAAAAAACAGATTTTTCGGTTTTTGATTTTTTTTTCTATTACAAAAATAGTTCGAATTGCATGAAATTTGGTGGAAAGTTTGCTTTTAGAGTTTTAAATGAACAGGAATTATTTTGAAAAAAAAAATTAATTTTTTGATTTTATTTTAATTTTTAATCGAAAAGCAGACCTAATATTCAATCAAATTTTTCTGCGTTAAAACCTTAGTTAATTCAACTTTAGTAGAGGTCTTTTTATTAGTTGAAAGTTGCGAGGTCAACTTTCATATGGTGAAAAAAAAATGTTTCTGTGGGAAAATAATTCGGAAAATGGAAAAAACTAAAAAATGTCCTTTATCAATTTTTATTTTTTCATTATATTTTCATATTTCTTTTTGCAAATCATACAGTATGTCAATATACAATATACAATAAATTTATAAACATTCTGCAAAGTATTAAGGATTCGTAAAATATATATTTTTATGTGTAATTTTCAGTAAAAATTTGTTTATTCAAAAAATAAATTGTTCATGATAATTGATAAATATACAAAAAATGAATATTATAAATGATTTTGAAAAACAAAAATAAGCCTAAAACATTAAAAATTAATAAACATCGTTCAAATATTATAGTTCCATACATTACAAAATTAATATCACTGTTGCTAAATTAAAAGAAAATATGAATTAATATTTATCCTTCTTCTTTTTGATAAATTATTTTTTTTTCATAAGTTTCATCTTCACCTTCAATATTATTGTAAGTTTCTTCGAGATCACCAGCTTCTTCATTTGCTTCCTCTTCATTTACTTCCTCTTCCTGCACTTCTTCTTACTGTATATTGCTCACTGCTATATCTTCTATTAATTCTGGTTCGAAATCCTCAAAAGACTGTTTTTCTAGATTATTGCAGTGCTCGTGATCGTGACAATTTAAGCACAGATTTGTACATTTCAATCCGTGTTTCTTGCAGCCGCAGTTACCTTTGTCGCAAAGGCCGTTGCAACGGCAAGAATTTCTCTGGAATTAACTCAACATCAGACAATTTTGGAATTATGCCATTCTGATGGTTTTTCCAGCCCCAGATTGAATCGCCAGTATTAACTTTCATTTTAATAACTCGTTTCAATTTGTTTTGTTAGTACGTTTAATACGACGATAGTTTAAAGTAAGTTATATTTCATTGCAAAAATAAAATTTAATTGTTCAACGTTACCTCACTATAATTAAACAAAAAACATTCCGCACTTGCACAAACTTTATTCAGTAATCTTCAACACAACATTTTAAACGCCACGTGGTTTCCAAAGAAAATGATACTACTCACAAAGACTTCTTTTGAGACAGTCTAACGGTTTCGGCAGCTGCTCCGAAAAGAGTCGACTCCGCCCCTAACCCCCGCCGCTTCAGTCCTTTGTAGAAGTCTGCTTTGAGAAATGTGTACCTATTATACCTTCCAGGAAACCAGATTCTCGAGATTTTGGAAAATTTCCATTGAGAAGAAAAATTTTAAGTTAATAATCTTCAACTAAAAAAAATAATGAAAAAATAAAAATTGAAAAAGGACATTTTTTAGTTTTTTCCATTTTCCGAATAATTTTTCCACAAAAACATTTTTCTTCCCATTGTATGAAAGTTGACCTTTCAACGAATAAAAAGACCACTACTAAAGTTGAATTAACTAAGGTTTTAACGTAGACAAATTTAATTGAATATTAGGTTTGTTTTTCGATTAAAAATTAAAATAAAATCAAGAAATATTTTTTTTTTTAAATTCTGTTTATTTAGGACCCTAAAAGCAAACTTTCCATCAAATTTCCTGCAATTCGAACTATTTTTGTAATAGAAAAAAATCAAAAACCGAAAAAAAATGTTTTTTTTTTCTCCGTGAAATTTTAAAAATAAATTTAAAAGTTTTAGGTTTTTTACTGTCTACAACTTTTACATTTACCTTTTTTTGATAAAACCAATAGTTTTGCCGTAAATGAAAAAAAAAAAAAAAAAACTTTTTTCAACCCCTAAAATCCACCCCCTTCACCCCCAACGAATTCGCTTAAGCACGAATTTTTCCCTTTATTTATAAAAGATTTAAGACCCTTTCACGGTGTCAGAGTTCTGTATTTAATTTTTCTGTGATTTTAAATTATCTGCCCTGGTCTAAATCGCTACTTTCATTCGTTTTCTGTTTCAACTGTAAGAACTTAAAACACACCTCTTTGATGCGAATAACAAGAAGTTCTGTCTAGAATTAAACGAGCCTACTTTCCCTTATACCAATATCGACTTTCTAGTATCTGATCAGTATTCTCAAAATTAGCTAAAATCGTAAATTATTTCAAACATATTTTTTAATATTTTAAGCTCATTTCGAGAAATAAAGTATGCCTCGCTCATCTAAAGAATTAGATACGTAAAAAATAAATAAAAGTACAAATAAAATAGCAGCACCTTTTAAACAAAGCAGCTAAATACATTTTTTCCATTAAAAAAAAAAAAAAACCTTCAATCGCTTTCAAAAAGGGGAAAAAAATAGAATTCAAATTAAAAGCTCATTAAAATAATAACGTGAAAAAATAGTTCGTTTTTCTCCTGTTGCCAAAAAAAAAATAATAAGAATTAATTAATGTACTTTCAAAAATAAATAAAAACAATAAAATGTCAACTTAAAGAAATAATTTTCATTGTCAAAAAAAAAATAATAATTTGAATTTTGACATCTTGAATTCAAATTATGTTTTCGCAATCACGAGTGTGTGTGTATGTAGGCGTGTGTGTTTGTGTGTGGGGGTATGTGTATGTGTGTGTAGGCATGTGTGTTTGTGTCTGTGTGCTGGCATAAGTGTGTGGGTAGTTGTGTGTATGTGTGTGGGGGGGTATGTGTATGTGTGTAGGCATATATGTTTGTGTCTGTGTGCAGGCATGAAGTGTGTGGGTAGTTGTGTGTATGTGTGTTATGTGTATGTGTGTGTAGGCATATGTGTTTGTGTCTGTGTGCAGGCATGAATGTGTGGGTAGTTGTGTGTATGTGTTGTGTATGTGTGTGTGTTTGTATGTATGCGTGTGTGTGTAGCATGGATGCAACCTGGAGACGGCTTTCGCTATAGGAGCAGCATCGTGAGGAGCCGGTCGACGGTGATGGTGCGAGGGTGGCGGTGGGAAAATAAAATGATAGGACGCCAAAAACAGTCAAGTGAGAACAATAAGCAATCGTGATTGCTCAAAAAGTCTGCGCATATCTTTATGTAGAAACATAAAGGATTTCTCTTCCAAAAAATGATTACATAAATTAAAACTCTAGCTTGAAAATAAAATCAAAATATATTTAAAGCAATTATTTCTTAGTAAAAACCATGACTGGGGAGTCAGAGTCGATCTGATCTTGGGACAAAAGAGTTAGATTCGAGAGCCGAAAGTTTTAAATTCAAAGACTCGGAGTTGGAATCGGTCATTTCCCCAAAAAGTCCGCAAGTCTACCAATATTTGCAGAGACGGAATAGGACTTATTGTTTGATACAGGAGTCGGAGTCAGAGTCGAATTTCCAATAGTCGGAGTCAGCCATTTTTCCTCCGTGCATGAATTTTTGCCAAAGCTACGAAGTCCGATTCAAATTCGGGAAGTCAGAGTCCGAGTAATTTTCGGGCACAGGAGTCGGAGTCGGAGTCAGGAGCACCAAAATTATCGGAGTCGGAGTCGGAAGTAGGTCGTATACATAAATTATCTACTTCTGTGTGTATGTCGGGGGTAATCTTCAAAACTACTGGACCGATTTTAACCATTTTTTCACCATAGATAGCTACATTATCAGGGAGCAACTTAGGCTATAATTTATTCCTTAAAAATTTAGTTTAAAAACGTATGATGGAAAACAGTAAATGACACACAATTTCCCCATTAAATGATTAAATACAAAACCCATTGTTACGAAAATTTTTTGCCTTACAACAGCAATATTAAAAGTAATCATAATGAAAATTTTAATCAAGGCTTCTCCGCAGCAAACATGAGTTTTAATTCATTTAAACATTTGGAAACTCTACTTTTTGCACACTTAGGGAAACATAGAGAGCTTTTTTTCAGCCTACTTTCCCAGTCAGAGAAAGAAGAAAAAAGCATGAAAGAAGGCTTAATGCATCTTAAAAATATCCCGAAAAACAAAAAAAAGTCAAAAATAAATAAAATAGTTAGATATATATTGAAAAATTAAAAATTGGAAAGTAAGGTATTGAGAGGGGAAAAATGTCTGTTGGTCTGTGTCTGTCTGCCCCCCGTCCCCCAATAACTTTTGAATGAATAGTCCGATTCGAACAATTTTTTTTTTTTTTTTTGTTAGAAAGATCTCGGCGAGGACATCTCATTCCCATAGTTCATTTTTTGATATGAACAATTTTTCGTTCAATTTTGAACTGTTCAAAAACTTAACATTAGCGAATACTGGGAAATTCAAAGCAAAAATAAATCTTGAACTTAGAGGCGAAGTGACTCCAAACAAACTTTGTAATGAAAAGCTTTTGATGAAAAACCATGTATCGAAAATATCTTTTTGATTTGAACAAGTTTTCGTTCAATTTTGAACAGTTAGCACGTATGGGGAAACTGAAAGTCAATATAGATTCCGAACTTAAAGGCGGATTTACTTCAAACAAACTTTGTTGGAAATAGCTCTTGATGACCTACTCCCGAATATAACTCCGATAATTTTGCGGCTCCTGACTCCGACTTCGATTTCTGTGCCCGAAAATTACTCGGACTCCGACTCCCTGACTTTGAATCTGACTTCGTAGCTTTGGCAAAAATTTATGCACGGAGGAAAAATGACTGACTCCGACTCTTGGAAATTCGACTCTGACTCCAACTCCTATATCAAACAATAAGTCCGACTCCGACTCTGCAAATATTGGCAGACTTGCGGAGTTTTTGGGAAATGACCGAATCCAACTCCGAGTCTTTGAATTTAAAACTTTCGGCTCTCGAATCTAACTCTTTTGTCCCAAAATCAGATGGATTCCGACTCTGAATCCGCAGCCATGGTTTTTACTGTGAAATAATTGTTTTTAATATGTTTTGATTTTATTTTCAAGCTAAAGTTTTAATTTATGTATTCAGTTTTTGGCGGAGAAATTCGGAGTCCTTTATGTTTCTACATAAAGATATGCGCAGACGATTTTTTTTTCGACAATGAAAATTATTTCTTTTAGCTGACATTTTATTGTTTTTATTTATTTTTGAAAGTAAATTAATTCATTCTTAAAAAAAAGTTTGGCAACAAGGGAAAAACAAACGATTTTTTTTTAAATATGATGTAATTATTTTAATGAGTTTTAAATTTGAATTCCTTTTTTTATATTTTCGTTTTTTAAAGCGTTTGAAGATTGTTTTTTTGATGGAAAAAATGTATTTGGGTGCTTTGTTTAAAAGGTGCTGCTATTTTATTTGTTCTTTTATTTATTTTTTACGTATCTAATTCTTTAGATGAGCGAGGCATACACTTTATTTCTCGAAATCAGCTTAAAATATTAAAGAAATATGTTTGAAATAATTTACGATTTTAGCTAATTTTGAGAAGATACGATCTTGATGACTACTTGATCAGATACGAGAAAGTCGATATTGGTATATGGGAAAGTAGGCTCGTTTAGTTCTAGATAGAACTTCTTGTTTGCTTTTTGTGTGTGTGTACTAATTAATTAAATAAAGCCCACGGTTTTTTTAGAGAGCTTTGTCTTTGTTAGTTTATATTTTGGAAATTCTTCAAATTTATAGTTCCCCCCTATAGTTCGTTGGAGTTGCGAATATGCTTCATTTCGTACTTTCGTTTATAAATGAATACTCGTCCGTTCTTTATTCTTATTGCTATTTTGCTTTTATGGGTAAGGAAGAAAAAATGAATGAAAAAGTAACAATACTTCAAACATCAGTTCGTGAAACAAATAATAATAAAGTGTATACATAGTTTTCAAAATCAAATGATATTTCATAATAGTTGATGTTTTCTTGAATAAAAAAATAATAATGTACTGTCAGAAGGAGGAAAATAATTGGGATAAAATAAATGTTGTGTCATCAAAAGCTGCTGACACAACATTTTTTTTTTTTTTTTTTTTTTTTTTGAGGGATATCACAGCAAAAACTTTGGAAATAATCCCTTAATTCAGTTTTACGCCCTTTCTAAACTAATTGTTTTGTCTTTACTCAAAGGCAAGTTATTCCGAGAGTAACAAAATATTTCGAAACGAGTAACTTGTTAAAGTATCAATAGCATAAGAAGTGAACCCCTGTCATAATTTTTTCTGAGGGGGGAAAACACTCAATTTGGCAAATGGAACTTCAAATTTTGCCCAATGGTGAAATACGGGTATGTACACATATGCATATCTAATGAAAAGGGACATTCGGGCATTTACAAATTGCAATGTTGCAGTTACGTCCCCCAAGTTGCGAATTGGTCGGACAAAATGAACTGAATCAGGGTTTTTCCGAACCCTGATTCAGGGTTTCTGAATCAGGGTTCGGGAGGTCACAGTGACCTCCCATAACCTCCCTTTGGAGCCCTGCTTCTGTAGTAATGTTTGGGACAGAGTGAGGGTTAATTGTGGAAGGGACTCCCCAGGAATTTTTTCAAAATTAAAGTACTAAAAACCCATCTTTCTTTAATAATTTTCAGGGTAGGGTCAAAGTCTGTAGGCTGCGGTCAATAATTTTTCGAATAGTTTTAAAAACACAATTTCAGGTCAGATGTTGAAACGTAAGGGAAAGAGTAACTTTTCCTCGAAACTTTTTCGCAATTGAAGGCCTGGAAATTCATTTTTAAGCTACCCCAAGGGACCGAAGCACATTAGGGGAAGGCACAGAAGGTTCAGGGGCTCTCCCCGAAAATTCTTCAACATTTCGGCTTTAAGCACGTGGTTATAGAGTTAAAGTTATTCTATGGCGATGTAGGGAGGGACGAGCTTCGGGTACTTTCTCTCCTAAAAACACATTTTAAACTAATGTTTTGCAATGTTTGACAAAAGGAAAAGTTCCTGTTCGAAAATATTGGAAATTGAGGCTTCCAAAACGCTATTCTAAAATCTGGCCAAGTTGGGGGGGGGGGGGGAGCGGCAATGCCGTAGCCAGGATTTTGTTTCGGGGAAGGGGGTGGGGGGCAAAAATGTTCGTTAAAAAGACGAAAAAGACACCTGTTGCTGTGATATTTGTAGCATATTGCGCATTGGTAGACATATGGCAATATGGCAGTAGGGCGGAGGGGGAGGGGACACAGCAAAATGAAAAAAATGTTTGGAAGAAAACGTGGGAGAAGGTAGGCGGTAGGCGGTATTATTGGTTGTTTTTTGGATTTTTTTCTTTTGACCAACAATTTTATTGAATTACCAAGAGTTTAAGTTACGTTATCAAAATGTGAGCAAATGTTTTCTGAGATAATTTAAATTTATTATTATAATATCATTTAATCAAAATTTAATAATGTGCAGGTTTTGATGGTTCAGAAAAAGAGGTGTGGTGTCTTAAATGTCGCAATTGCGAAAGACACCAATGACATAAGGACCTTTAATTGGCCCTCAAGTTGGACATGAAATAGTAATATATACCACAAATCATGCCAAAATGATACTGGTTTCGGTATCTCATTTTAGACGCAATTTCAAAAAACATTTTTTTAAACGCTATTCAGGCTACATTTAGTAGTAACACAAGGGAAAAGATTTGGTTTGCGGACACTCTCCTGGGGGGGGGGGGGTAAATTTTTGAAGCCTTAAAAACGCATTTGGGACTGTCCCTGGAAAGTTTTGTTATTGAAGTTGTAAAAACGCAATTTTGGGATACATGTTGACATGTTAGAGGAGGAGGTGATTGCTCTGACTCGGAACTTTTTTTAAGTTATAAGACCTACGCTTGATGACCGTTGAGGGTTCTCAAATTGGAAGAAGGTTTGGGAGTTCTCAAATTTTTGGCAATATGACTTTAAATTTTCTTTGGGTGAGTTTTCGGAAAGGAGATGGAAATTCAGGAGTTCTCCCTTCTTAATTCACATTTTAACGTTCTCTTTGGCAACGTTAGGCAAGGAAAAGAGATTTCCCTGGGAAAACTGTTTGCAATCGAAGTCCAAGAAATATGATTTTCTGTTTTGTTTGGTACGACGGCATAGGTTCAGGCGCGCTCCCCCCCCCCCCGGTCCATTTTTTAAATAAAATCTTCTAAAGTGCAATTATTGATTATGACCTGTCATGCTGTGCGGGGAGGAAGGAGGGGGAGGGGGTCGGGGGCTTTCTCAGAAATTTTTCGAAATTATAGTTGCAAAAATGCAGTTTTAGACAATCTTTCATAACGTTTGAGGGAAGAGAGATTCGAGGCCAATCACCGAGAATTTTTTAAAATTGGAATCTTCAAAACACGATTGTAATACCATCTTTGGTACCCAAACAGCACAAATCGTCGCAAAATCGTAGAAGTAATGTAACATCAACGTGATCACATGTACCGAAATCCTCTTAAATTCGTAGAGAAGTGGTTGATAAAACAGCAAAATGTCCGCCCAGCACATCGATTTTACGTGAAATCGCTGTAGATATGATATGACTTTCAACATTTTTGGGAGCAATTATCAACGTTTTTTGGATGCTTACAAAATATCAACGATATTTCTATTTTGGTTATATTGTTCTCTGGAGGAGTTTTCAACGGATTTTAGAGGTTAAATGGATTTATCTACTAATATTAGATGAACTAACAACCTGTTTCAGAGGATTTATCAACGATTTTCTCATGTGTTTGTGTCACGAAATATCTACATAAACTGCATCTTGGTAAATTAATTACCAATAATTTATAGACTGTTTGCACACTTTTTGAAAGTTTTAAAAACTTTTTTACCCTCAAACTTTTTAAAACAGTAATATACTTAAGATTTTTAAAAAAATCATTTGAATGAAATTCAAATTTGGAATATAATTCAATAAAATAATTAAGAAAGACAAGAAAAATGAAATAATTTTTTAACTAATTTCAAATATAAATAAATATGCATATTTTATTAAAATAATTTAAGAAAAAATGGCTGATGTTAACTATTTTTAGCATTTTAAAAAAAGTAATTTTAAAGATTTAAAACTTTCAAGAAACATGCAAGTAATCTATGAATCATTGATAACCAATTTTGTGTTCATATTTAAGTAGACAATAAACCATTTCTTTTGTATGCACAATTCACAAATTTTATTCCAGCAATATAATCTGAACAAACAAACAAATAATAATAATAATAATAAGAAGAAGAATTTTTAATTTAAAGCTATCTCTACGTCGTTTTGACGATCAGAACATTGTTTCTTGAATTTAGAAAACATAATTTAAAAAACTTAAAAAGCAGGCAATTACTTACTTTACGTTAATACAAGAAATCGCTAATTCATTTACACACTCACGCTCGCAACAATACACAACCCGACAACTGACAACGTGGAAACATACTGCAGTCAGTAAATAGCCATTTTTCTAAACTGAAATTGTTGCGCATGAGCAGATTAAACAGTTTTCAGACATGTAAAAACTCGTCAAAATGATTACAAAAATTAGAGATAGGCTATATACTATAAATGTAAACTTTCAAACATGTTTTGGATTTATTTTGAAACCCGTGCCAATTTCGTACTTTTGTCAACCATATTTGGAAAATCCCAATTACGTGAGGAAATCTACATTGCGTCGATATCCGTTTGTGATATGTCATGAGTTTTGCACCAGTTCAACGATATAACAACGAATATTGGAAGATCTGTGCTGTCTGGGTAACGTTAAGGGGACCGATAATCTTTCCCAATTGAAGCTCCAAAACGTAATTTTGGTTGACTTTCAATGATGTTAGGAGGAACAGTTTTTGGAAGCTAGTCTCCAGAAAATTTTCGAAATTCAAGCCCTGAAAACTAAATTAAAAACAATCTTTAATGATGTTAGGGATAGAAAGGGGGAGGGGGGACGGAGAGACATTCCCTCGAAAAAAATTTAAAGTTAATTTTTAAAAAGGCAGGTTTTAGAAGATCTTCGGTTATGAGTGGGCGAAACGCGAAAAGGTTTGGGAGCCACTTTTCAGTAATTTTCGTTGCCGTGCCCCCGAATTTTTTTTCGGAGTTGAAGCCCTAGAAACGAAAATTTAGACGATCTTTGGTGACATTGGGGGGGGGGGAGGACGACAACTTATATTTTTTTGATTTGAAGTCCGAAAAACGAAATATTTGGCAATTTTGTTTTATAGCTTGTGAAACTTTGAACAGTTTGGGGGGGGGGTGACCCCCTGAACTCCCCCCCCGATGGTTACGGCCTTGGCGGACGGCGGTTAAAGGATTTTCCTTCTGAGTTTTTCAAAATCTTAAGCGATTAAAGTGATAGTTTAAGTTTTCGTTGAAGAAATTAAGAAGGGGCAAGAGATTCAGGGTTTTTTTTCTAAAAACATCTCCGAAATTAAAGACTAGAAAGAGTTTTGGGCTCTGTTTCGTCTCGTTATCATTTCCTTAAGGAACTGCGCTTAAGCGATCCAGTAGACTCCTATTCACGGTTTGGAAACTGTTCCTTCAGCTGTCAGTCTGCTGGTATTTTGACCAACTACGCAGTGTTAGTAGCATAGGCGGATTTAGGCCGAAATATTTGGGGGTGCAACAATAACATGGATCTGGGGGTATTCCCGGAATAACAAGGCAGTGGCGAAATCAGAAAATAATTTTAGGGCGGGACACACTTTTAAGTCTAAAAAACGCGATGTAAACCATATTTAGTAAGATTAGGGGATGGGCAATTCTTAACATTTCAAACTGCAGAAAAAGTTTTAAACGAGAGTCGATATTAGAAGAAATGGGTGAACCCAGCTTCTGGTTTGGAATGGGATTCACGCCCCAGAAAGAATTTGAAATAGTAGTTTTGAAAACGCAGTTTTACCGTTCTTGGTGATATTTTAGAGGCAAGAAAGGTACGTGTGGCTCCAAGGCTATTTTTAGAAATTCTAGTCTTACAAATGTGATTAAAGTCCATATTTATAGTTTGGGTTAGGAATGAGACTCATAGACTGTCTCCAATCAATTTTTTGAAAAGCAGATAGAAATACGTACCCCCCCCCCTCATCTGCTCACGTTACCTCTTTAACTTTTCATAATTGAAGTTCCAAAAATACTACGGAGGACACTTTTTGATGCTGTTACCGGACGGAGTGTTCTGGAGCTCTCCTCTGGAAATTTTTCGAAATTGAAGTCCTAAAAATGAAGTTCTTCTGCAGTACTCCATAGTATTAAAAAAAAGGAATCTCCCACTTAAATATTTCGAAATAGTAGTTTTCAAAACCAAAATAACTCTTTGATGATATTAGAGAAAGGGGGTCGGAGACCCTTGCTCGAATATTTTCCAAAATTAAAGTCTTAAACACATGAGTGTAAGACCATATTTGGTAACGTTAGGGACACTGCAATTTTTCAAAACTGAAGCTCCAAAAACGCAATTTTAAACGATTTTCGATGTATTTAGGTGATTAGAAGATCTTCATTGGAAATTTTGCGAAAGTGAAGCCCAAGAAACAAAATTTGAGATACTCTGTAATAACTTTGGCTGGAGAATGGGTTTTGGAGAAGAAACATTTTGAGGACTAATAGAAAAAATGAAAAAAAAAGGGGGGGGGGGGAGGGGGATATATGAAAGAAAAAAGATTGGTGGGAGGAGGCACACAATTCGCCGCAAATAATCTGAAGCTGTTGAAAAATTTAAATGCCAATATTTCTTTTTGAAAGAGAAATTAAGATTTTTTCCCGACATTCTTTTTTTTCGTAAAATAACTGCGCTTTCCCAAAATGAGATATTTTCTTCTCTTCAATAATAAAGTATATTTTTTTAAAAACATCTACTCAGCATTTTGTGGGGATGGTCACCAGTCTTGTGCCCCCTCCCCTCTGGATGCACAACTGCAGCAAAATGTCTGAGAGATCACCTTCAAAATTTTTTGAAAATTTACCTAAAAATTGTTGGTTTTCGGTTGATTTCAGTGTAGATTTTATTGATCAAGTTTCTTGCAATAGTCAATATATATATATATTTTTTTTTTACTTAGCCATTGTTGTTTCAAAATAGAAGAATTTGTATTGATATACGAATAAATACCCAATTACAGAACACGCAATTATTCTATACAATAACACAGCACTGAACAATAAATTGTTTGAGAAGTTTCTTTATTTGCATGAAATTATTTACTATTATTTTTTTTCCAAATGGATAAAATTACTTTAATTCTTAATATGAGCAGTTATGTTTTTCTTGCACTAGCGACGTGTGGTGATACACTGGATTCAAGTAAATTTACTAGTATAACAGCTATGATTCCCCCCTCCCCCCAATTGCGTTTCTGAGTGAAATATACTAAACTCATTTTTTTTTCAAAACTCAACCAAAAATTTTGGGGGTGCAGTGCACCCCCTGGCACCCCCGTAAATCCGCCTATGGTTAGTAGTGCTAAAAAAACTCGTTTTATTTAAGGATTACTGGACGTCATCGCATCATGAACATGCTTAGGGCTTATACAGATTTATGACTGCATGAAAAATGCTGAGAAAAAGGGAAAAGTAAAAAGGGAAGTAAATTTGAGTGTTCACTATGTTTCTAATGAGGAACTAAAGAGGATTAAAACCATAAAAATACAGTTATAAAGATAGTATTTCGTATTAAATGAATTGTTCATCATTCTTTTACAACGTTTCTTTGTTAAAAACTTCCAAAAGCTCTTCTTTAAATAGAAAGGAGAACTTATAAGCTCCCACAATGCACTGCAGTGACGTTTTATACCCACAGTGACGTCAGGTGAATAGGGTCCCTTGAATTTACAGAAAATCTGCATTAAAGGGTAAGGGATTCCGTTCTGTCCCTGTCCCCCTTCCCAAGAAGAAAATTCTGTATGTGCTAAAACATGGAGCTGTTTGAAGGAAAAAAGGGGGAACGCAACATTAGATGGGGTCTAGTCCTCCTACCCGCTTTCGTAAATGTTTCCGTAGTTATTACTAAAATGATATAAATGATTTGTGTTTCTCAGGCAAACGGCCTGATTTTGAAAACTGGGAAGAAAAAGCTCTGCATCCTTTCCTCTGATCTGAACACTGCGCCTTGGCGCCTAGTGAAATAAAATGAAATAAAATATCTGAATCTGGATCTGGCAACATTACTGTGGTTGCGGAATTCGATCAAAACATCAACATGGCATCAAGCAGCAGAATATTTGTTGGTGGAGCTTTAAAAGGTAATTCTTTTTTATTTAGAATTAAAAATTATGCACTATCTCACATTATTATTGCTTTCTTTGATTGTACTCGTTGGTTGTACTTGCCAGTATCTATTCTCAGTGCTTGACATTGACATTGTACCGATTACGTAACGTATTATTCTAGTTTTAATTACTTTGTTTGTAGTTATTAAACATCCAATTCCTTATTGTTCACGAAATATTTTTATGCTACATATTAATATCTGTATTCCTTTTCTTCCGCACTTCAATATTATGTTTCCTTCTATTTTTAATTTTAATTGTAAGTTTCGAAATGGTAGAAATGACCTACAAATTTTCTGTGCAGTGAGTTTTTAGGCGACGAGAGAAAGAAAATAGCACCCATTTTTGCAACAAAAACTGATTTGTAATTAAAAATCGTTTATTATTATTCATTTTAAGTCTACAACTGCTTACAAGATCAATAACGTGGGACTTTCGATACAGTTGGTTACTTGTGAATCTAAGAGTAGATAGAACATTGCTTTTGAGTTAGAGCTCAATTTTAGAACGCAACATTGCATTTTCATTTTTATCCACCAAATATTCAAGTTTAGAACAACAGAACAGTTTCATGTAGGACATAGGTTTTAATTTCATTGTTCTGCTGGTGGTTTTTAACCAATATCCTCCCTTTCAACATAACAATTTTTTGCAATTTTTAACTGAAAAAAAAAAGAAAAAGTTAGAAGGAAGCCTTGATACCAGTAATTTTTTGTTCAAGTGCAGTATAATATCTTGAAGTGTTTTAAGATATAAAAAGAATCGGGCGACTTCGAAAAACATTCAATCTGTTTCTTGATCTTGCTTTTACGAAGATTTTAAAAATAATTGCATTTACAGTTACAGAAGGGTGGGGGAGGCAAATTGAATTTTTTAAAGGGAAAATTTGCAAATTATAGGCCTGGAATAAGCTTATCACAATGGTAACATTTATTTTTGACTTAAGTTTTAAATGTTCAATGTTCAAAGCCATTCACATTCTGCAATCGCATGTTGAATAGTTTGTATTTTTGGATTATTTTTTTGAGTTTCTTTAATGTCATCAACATAATAAAATCTTGGAGCACACAGTAAAATCTCATTACAGCAAATACCAAAATGCAGCACATTATCCTTTACTACAAAATGTATGTTCAGTGTCATTTCAATTACCATTACATTAATTGAGTTCCATTGTGAAGAAATTTCCATTAGAGTCGGAATTTACAATCTCTTGAACTGCATTGTAACAGGATTGAACTGTTGAACAGTATGCTGTACTTATGCAGCAATCTTTTAGTATCTACTATTTTTTACAGTATTTCTTAATAGTAGGTACAAATTACAAAACCATATTAAGCTAAAGTATAAATGTATTTCATAGAATAAATGTTTTTATTTGATTGCATCTATTGGCATAAGGGGCATTCCATGGTATTTTTGACATTTATGTAGAGTCCGTAACGTGACCTTTTTTGCCATAACTTTTTAATTTACTGTTTGATTAGCATATTATTTTGTTTGATCTTTTCCTACAAACACAGCAGCTCAAATTAAAATAATTTCAAATCAAACGGTAAATTAAAAGTTATATCCGTTACAACTCTTAAGGTCAAAAATACCTTGGAATGCCCCATATTGTATAATGCACAATAGGAAAAAAACATAATATCAGGGGATTATGTGCTGAAAACCATTGTTTGGGGCAAATAATTCAGATGCCGAAAACAGATGAAAAATGCTCTAGGAAAGAAGCAGAGGAAAAATAAGATAAAATAAATTCTGAAATTTTGAATCTAAATTATGTTTTTCGCAATCATGAACTGAGACAGGACCCTACTCATACTCATTGGAGTTATTGTTTCTAGAAAATGCTCCTGTCCACCCCCCCCCCCGCCCCCAAGCCTGCCTCTCCTTCTGGGCGGTTACGTGTGTATAGTTGTGTGTGTGCATAGACCTGTGTGTATGCACGTAGGCGTGTGCGAGTGTATGTGTGTGAACGTGCGTGTGTGTAGGACATGGACGCCTCCGACCAGGAGATTGGATAGCTCAAAACTGGAGCAGCCGTGCCGTGCCGTGTCGCCAGCAGAGGACCGTCGGCGGTGGTGCTGCAGAGGCTTCTGGTTCAAGTTGAAAAAGGCACGGACACCAAAAACGGTCAAATGAGAACAATAAGCAATCGTGATTGCTCAAAAAAAAAATCCCCCTTCCCCCCAAAAAAGTAGCCAGTTAATTTACTTTTCAAGCACCACTTTTTTTGTTTATTCCCAGGGTTGGCTTTCTGCCGGCAGAAACTAGTTTTTGCCGTGCCAGTGGCAGAAACTGGTTATAGCCGGTTAAAACTGGCAAAAACTTTAAATTGTCTAAAAAAACTACAGTAATTACTAAATGATATTTGTTTAAACTAAAAAATTAAACTTCATTTCATTATTTTAAAGAATAAAATGTTATGCTAGTGCACTAGATTTAGTTCAGAAAGGGGACTTTTCAATTGCTGATGCTCGAAATATTTGAATTAATCTAACAAAGGACAAAAACCATATAGGTTCTTAGGATAGAGGAGTGACATACAGAATTAAACTGGCATTACTGTTTGCAATGTGCTCGCAAATAAGCTTCATCTAAGTTGCTTGTGATTGAAATTATCATGTGCTTCGAGAAGAAAGTGTCAAGTTTTACTTCCCAATATTATCTAAATTTTGTACCTAATATCACAGCTTTGCAAAACAAATTGACCCTACTGCTCGAAACTCATTTTTCTAGTTGAATTTTTACCAATACCCTAGTTACTACATGATGGACCAGTTTTAAAAAATATACAATTTGAAAGTTTCATGAATATTGCTTGTTTCTTGATGCATTGCCTGCTAGCTTTTCTGATGCAAGAATATTCTAAAGTTTCTCATTCGTGCATATTAAATTGAGAAACTATTTAGATTTTTGGAACCACCTTTTCGAGAAGCAACTGCAGGGTCCAAACAATGTAACATTTGATTCTGAATTGCGATAATATTGTAAAGTAAACTGTGCTTTGGTTAACAATTAATTATTTTTTTCCATGCATTTTCTACTGTCTATCAATATTTTTTTTTGTCATTTTGAGAGTTTTTGCCAGTTTTTGCCGAAAATTTGGCAGAAAGTGGTTTTTGCCATGCCGGTTTTAACCGGTTTCTACCAGTGGTTTTAACCGCCTTGGCAGAAACTTGCCAGCCCTGTTTATTCCTCACATAGTAGTGGATGTTTTCCAGTCTACTGAGGAAATAGAGGACTTTCAGATGTCAACCAAACAGGGTACAACTACAGTGAAACTTTTACTTTCTTTTTCAATATTCATACACAATAGTAGAATATATGGGTCATTTTCCCTAAACAGCACAATTTGGACAGGGCAAGGAAAGGCATTCACTGTGCCAGGGGAATGACACTTAGAGGAAATAATGCGTTTTACTGACGATATTATAATTTATGTGGGAAAAGGAAACACTACTTTTATGAAATTGAAAAAGATCCAATGTCGTGGTGTCCAAAAAGTAGTTATTGTGGTTATTTATTTCCCTTACATTTTACAGGGGAGTGACAAAAATTAAAGTTAACTTATATATTGTCATAACTGCAGACAACAAATGTCAATGTCACTTAAAGTAAGGGGGGGAACTCTATACAAACAAGAGTCAATCATTCATTGAGGGATTATTACAAAATTAAATGAATTATCAAAGACAGGGTAATGACAGTCATTAAAAATACTTATCAAGATTTAACTTGAGATCACCCGAATATACTCGACACCATATATTTATTCAAAAAGAACTAATTAAGATTATTTCTATGATGAGACTAGAATTCAAAGATTAAATTATGAGTTAATACAACTATTACCAGGTGTGAAAAACATTCATTCCATTCCTCGACAGGGGAATGACAAAAAATCAAAGGACATTTTTTACTATTTTTTTTTTTTAAATAGTGCAAACCTTGAAGAATTTTTTTTTCTCTTTTACAACATTGCATAACACTTGTTAAGAGGTTAAACAACATTTTCTGTACAAATATGCATGGCTTCCTGAATCTTTAGAGCTGATTTTGCTTTAAGGTGGAGGTAGGGACACACAGGGGAATGACATTTATCATGTCAAAAAATTATTTAAATGTATAATAATAATAGAGTGTTTGTTTTAACTTATTTTACAAACATAAAAACATATTGTTAAAGCATTCTAGCGTCAGTTTTATTTGTATACTAGTTTATTTTTGGAGCAAGGAAAAGAATTTAGCAGTTTAGAGAAAATGACCCATATTACTGGTGCACTACAATAATACAGCTCTTGTTTTACTGAATCAATGTTTTATTCTCTCTTTGTATGTTTTTTTTGTTGTTGATATTTTGCATAGTTCTATTTTATTTCCCTGAAAGATTACCATTTTTGTGTAGATTAAAGGGGCGGGGGAGGGGTTAAACTGAATATGTTTATTTAAGAACTATCTATACTATTCATAAGATTTGAAAGTACATGCAAATAGTTTTCTACAGAAAACATGAATATCATAACATACTTCATCTCATGCTTTAGGACTTTGTGAATGAAGTTAAAATAAATTTTTCACCAATTTAAATTGAATGGCAAATGTAATGGCCCCTGAAACTGCAGTTCTTAATTTGTACAGTACTAGCAGGTACGAGAACAATGCAGGTAAAAACCTGCACTTCACACCGAGTCTTTAGTTTGTCCCCCCATGGGAAAAAAAAAATTAATAACAATAAAAAAAAGAAGAACATTCTTGTGAAACTCATCCAGAAGCGTTTATCTTTTTACTTTAACTTTTTATTGGTCACCTTTTCATTGCTGCAATCATTACCCAGTTATTCTCCATAAAATCCACCAGCTCACTCGTCTGCAGTGAATGGTAGCTAATCAAAGTGCAGCTTATAACTCAGGTTGCAATGGATCTGACACTGGCAAAAACAGAAGAGTATTCCAGTCCCTTCATGATGCAGACTAGTTGATGCCTTATGTCGATCATTTCCTCCACTGTCTGAAGTCAACGTTTACAGGGTACAAGCACATTGTAGTATCTTTAAACTTTACATATAAGTTTTGAAATAAAGTTATTTTAACATTTTATTTCTTACAGGGAATTTCAATTCTAGTCCAATTAAGACAATAGTGAGATGGAATGCCGCTGCGACAACTGAAGCACCTCAAAAAGTAATTACAATTGAATTTAATATTCCTTATTGTGAAATTGGCTAAAATTAAGAAAATAATTTTAGTACTTTTACTTTGCCTTTAAATGTTAGGATAATATTGAAACTTGTTCAGAATAGTGAATTATTCACTGAGTGACATTTTATGAGTGTATGAGATAATATTGCGATACCTATGGGGTTACAACCTTAGGGTTACAAACCTTGACGTTTGTTAATGATAGCTTCAGCTTGAATTAAACAGAAACGTCAAGTACTAGCAAGAAAATTATTTCTGAAAATTTTCTTGATTTCTATTACAGGTGCACATAATACTACATTTTTTTTCCTCAAAAAAATTGCATCCCATTAGTCATGGAAAGTTATCAGCAGTAGCTATAGATTTAAAACTCAAAATATAGCAAATGCCCTGACTGACAGCAGGGCTGCTGAAAACCAAGGCCATTCTTAGTTTGATCGCTGGGCCCATTCCTCCCTTCATAAAACTTATAAGATTTATTCAACCCTGATTCTGAGCCTGGCCCTCCAAAGGGCCGGACCCTTAGTTTCGGACTAGGCTGACGTGGCAGCTTTTCAGTACTGAATGATAGAGTTTCAGACTTAGAGGAAAAAAGATATGGAATTTTAAATTTTCGACTCCAAAATCTGATTTCTTAACCCCAAAATCAGTCAGACTCCTGACTATATGCTAGAGTTGCTTGCTATCATGTACTTATTGGACATGAATATTTACAAGGACATTTATATAGATTTGGAGTAAAAAATTCGGCTTGCTGCCTTTTATGTTATTGGGAGGGGGGGGGGGGATATGGATGGTGATAATTTAAAAAACTGCCCTCTTCTTTCCAAGTTTTTTAAATGACAACTCTAATATAGGATAAAATTTTATTCTCACCTTTTTCCTTATGTTTCCTCATACTTTTAATGGTCTACTTGTTCATTTATCACAGAAGTGAAAATACAGGGGGAGGAGGAGACTATAAAAAATATTTGGTTTCCAATACAAAAGTAATGTATAACAATAAATGTAAAAAGTGTAATTTTAAATTGAGCATAAAACATGTACTTTGTTTTTCAACTTGATCACATCCTCTGAAGATATGTATATTATAACTATAGTATTAACTATTGAACATGATGTAAACTTAAGGTTATTTTCTTTTTATTCCCGTCATGATATTAAGCTGTTGATAAGTTAGCTGTATTTGTTTTGTAACACAGTAATTTTATTGTAAAAAATAGTATGTCATACAATCATGTAATAGGCATGCTACTTTAATGATACAAATGTTATTTTACAGACAAAGTTTGGACCTCTTAAAGATCAGGATCGAATCTTCACCAATTTGTATGGAAGACATGATTGGAAGTTGAAAGGTGCTCTTTCAAGAGTAAGAATTTTTTTACTGTTCTAAAAATATGATTTTGAACTTCTTTTTTTGTACATTGCAGAGGTGTTTGTGATCAGAAAATTTTGGGTTAGTATTTCTGAAAATTTTGGGTTGACAACACATTCTAGAACTGAAAAAATATTTAAAAAACTTGTAAACTGTTTTTTTCCAATGAATTTTGTATGCATATTTGGAGAGTTTTACGGAGAGGGGGGGGGGGGGGGGAGGGGCTAACAGTTTCTAAACACTGTCTTCAGAAAATTTTACTTGAGTCCACTATCACTGCTGTTACATTGTGTGCAGTATGCCCTCTTGCATGCAGTGGGCACAAAAAGGGACAGAAATTTCTAAAGAATTTTTTTCTCTTTAAAGCCACAAAAATTGTTGACAGTTTGTATCTAGTTCTCTTTAACGATCACGGATGGCAGCAGTACAAAAATGGCTTTTTTTGCAGTCTCAATTTTGTTGCTGAAGTCTCCCCAATTTTTGAACCTGAAAAATAGGAATTTTAGTAAAATTTTAATTTGCTCTAAAGCAGTCTACCAAGTTTCTTTATTTCCCTGAGGTGCTCAATATTTTTGTAAGAAAGGCCGAGGAGTCAGTCACCTTTCTCACTTTTAGTTACCTTTTGAAATTTTGCTTACTTTTAGTCGCCTTTTACAATTTATGTCACTTTTCTCACTTTTTTTGAAATGTAGTTTTGGAAAATCTTTTTCTTAATAATTAAATTCCTGAAAACTACCTGAATGATAGCTTTAACAGTGAAAATAGTTAAAAAGTAGCATCTCCAAACCAAAGAAGCAAGAGAAGAGCTGTTTGCTGAGTCTTCTCAGAAACTAAAAAAAGTTCTGGAAAAAAATGACCTTAAAGCAGCAAATGTAGCTCAAGCTATGCTCGAGTGAGTTAAAAGTATCCAAGCTAAAGAAAAAGAAGTAGAATCAATTCAGAATACAGTAGAAAAAAGAAAATCAGATGTTATCATATCATTTTGTAATAAAAAGCCATAAATATAAGGAAATAATACCAATGCAATATTTTTCAGCCTTCCAGATTTGAACAAAGAACGTGTGCTTTTTAAGAAATCTTCTGTTTTGCAGTTGATTTCTACCAGTCGGGCCTGGATCTATAAGCTTCAAACCCAACAATGAAATACCCCCCCCCCCCCCCCCCCCCCCCCCCGCCCTCAGAAAAGAAAACTATTTCTGCATCCTGTAAACATTTCAAATATTTTCTTTAATTGAAAGTTATTGTTTCATTTACTTCTTAGGATAAACTTTTTTTATATCAGTTATTATAATTTTTTAATAACTTAATTTAACACTACATTTTATGTCTCCTGTGGACATGTCATTAAATATTTTCAGAGCTTGCCAAATAAATAAATAAATAAAACGGGGGAAAAAAAAAAAAAAAAAACCTATGAACATTTTCAGGCATGTGAAATGATATTTTCAGTTTCATAATTCAACATTATTTTATTTTTAAGTTGTAAGTACTATTATCATTTTGTTACAGTCGAAGTTTCTGATTTTTCAAATTTGTTTTCTCAGTTTTTCTCTATTGTTAATACTCTTGAGTGACTATTTATGCTTTGTATTTACAAAGATTATTTTTCAACAAGCTAAATCTAGCCCTGATAAGAAAAATATATAAAAAAATGTGATTGAATGACATAAAATATATGTTCAATAAATACATCTCCTTGCTCTTTACTTCACAAGTTCAAGCTTTATTGTGTTAATTAAAAAAAAAAAAAAAAAAAAAATTAAGGTTACATTGAGTTTACATTGAAAGTTTTTTGAAAATGTCTTTAAAATTTTTTTTTGTTACTTCTAGCCCTATAACATTCATGTTCAAAATTGTAAAGAAGTCTTTTAAAAAAGTATGTAGGCTATTTTGGTAAAAGTCAGTAAAAATGGATAATCCTTTTCTGTTTTTTTAACAATTTGCTTTTGGTCACCTTTGAGTTACTTTTTTGTCACATTTTAGTCACCTTTGTTTTCAAATTTGTCACCTTTCCCACTCTTTACAAAGGTCATCACGACTCCTCAGACTGTAAGAAATTTTAATTTGTCTTTGAATGGATAAACAAATTCTTTTCCACTGCACTTGGTGGGCAGTGTCAACAAATAAGGACAACACTCACTGCCAAAAAAAAAGAAGAAGAAGAAAACAATATTCTCTGCGAAAACTACATCCAGATGATAAGTTGTACCCATGAATGGTGTTTTCACGCTATATTTCAAAAATTTTAATGACTTGCGTTAGAAAGAATTAATACTTTTGAGGCCTCCCCTCCTCCTACCTGTTTTTAATAAAGTATAATTTATTGCTTATTTTTAAATCTAAAAACCTAAACCTTGTTCATAAAAGGTTCATACATTTCAAGGTTCATACAAAGGTACCTAGAGGCTAACCCTTAGGGTTAGCCTCTAGGTAAATCAGCGTTTACCCAGAGGCTGATAGGGTTACATAGGACCACAAGACGTAAGTAGCCCTGATTTTAATATTTCTTTAATAAATTGTCAAGTAGAGATAATTTTCAACTTACATCGATGGCCTCTTGTCACAGGTGTATTCAGAGACCAGAGACTAATTGTGGTCTTTTCACCCTTCTGCTTCTTTAAAGAAAAAGAAACTTTTAATGTTGTGAACACAAAGTTTCTACTATTCTCAAATGCATTTTTTTTTTGCCGTAATGAAAGTTGAAATTGAAAGACAAGGTATAAATTACAATTGCATTTTAAGTAAAATTTACTCTAGGTTAGGAGTGCATCACCTGTGGCCCACCACGTAGTAACCTTAGAGCAGTAATACTAAATAGAGGGAGCAAAAACAAATGTCTCAGTGAAATAATCTTTAAACATAATGTTTTCCAGGTCATGTGACTAGTTTGGCTGGGGAGTTGTCGTGTTTTGGCATGCAATCACTCTTTTGGCATTAAATATTTCTTAGGCAATGGCGCTAATTATGAAGTCGAGGTTACAAACCAGGGCTGCAGAGTTGTAGCAAAAATGACAGACTCTGGCTCTGACTCCTTTACCCAAAGCACAGTCCGACTCTGATTTCAACTTGTAGTTTCAAATCTGCCGGACTCTTTGCATCAAAATCATACCGACTCCGCAGCCCTGCTACAAATTAGAGTTGCGGAGTCGAAAGAAAAAAGAACAACTGTGGGAATTTAGAGCATTTGACTCCAACTTAGCAGAGTTGGAGTCAAGTTGAGAGTCTTTAGAGCACTTTCTCCAAAATCACTCCGACTCCGCAGCCCTGCTACAAATTAGGGTTGCAGATTCGGAAGAAAAATGACCGACTCTAAATTCGAGAATTTTAGAGCCTTTGTGGTGTAGTGAAATGATTGTGTTACGCGTCGTCCAGTAACAACAGTTTTCAAGGACTAAAAATTTATTTATACTCTCTGGGTTATATGCATACACAAGTATTTATACTATTTACAGTCTTCTTCAAGAAAACGAACATATATGATTTCTCAATAACCTTTTGCCTCAAACAGAGGACTCTAAGAAATGGTATACAGTTCACACTTTACAGCTGAAGCGGCAGGACAAACAAAGTCATGCCTCTGGAACAGAGTTCCCAACTTTTTAAAAAGTTGCCCCGTACACCAGGTACGTCAGACCACAGGTATTTCTCTCTGACTCCTTACCACGGAGTCCTCAAGTCGTCTCCTCGATCCACCAAAAATCTTCTTGGCCCCGAAACCTAACAAGAGGCGTGCTCTTGCTAATTTTAATTTTTTTAATTGGTGAACTTCTTGGCGCTGGGAGCTAAGTCAGGAAGAGATTTGATTTGTTTGACCACAGGCACGAAAAAGTCTACACACGCTCTCTGCATTCGGCATCATGGCACAAGATCACACGCGACCGTGAATATTGGCCTTCAAAAGGTGCGAAGCCGCCAAAGGACCTAGCCTATTCACTACTCAGACTGGACGGCGCGGTACGTCAAACTTGGTGACCTTCCAAGGTCGGCCAGCAGTAGACACACATGGAAAGGAGCATGTCACACCTTCGACTCTGACTTTTTTACCCTTTAACGCAGTCCGACTTCAACTTCTGCAGTTTTAAGACAGACTCTTGACTCCGACTCTTTCACGCCAAAATTAGTCTGACTCCGTAGCCCTGCTACAAACAAAGTTTGCGAAGTTAGAAGAAAAATGACCAACTCGACCTGAGGGAATTTTAGAGCCTTCTACTCGACTCCTTTACCCCAAGAGCAGTCCGGCTCCGATTTCGACCCTGCATTTCAAAACCTTTGACCTCCAACTCTTTTACTCGAAAATCAGTCCGACTCCAGCTCTACTAGGGTGGTCCAAAAAAGGCCCTTTTAAAAAAATTCCTGATTTTTATTGGTCCTACCCCCTCATTTGGTTCCATCTGAGTAAAAAATAATTATTGTGAAGTTTCAGCTCATAATTTTAACATTTAGAGGTAGCTCAACAGCCTCAAAGTTCCGCGTTTTACCATTTTATGCCATTAATGCAGATAGAAATAAAATTGACGCTAGGAAAAGTGTCAATGTTCTGTGACAACTTGCAACAAGAATTGGAATTGTTCTTCATTGTGTGTCATTTTTCCATTAAACTCTTTTATAACGGCTATACCCCTTTCAGCATTATCATTAGTCACTGAAATTCCTTGAATAATCCTTTTTCCTTTCTTAAAATCATCCTGAAGCTCCCAGATTCCTGGATCTACGTGAATGAAGGTATCAGGTAAACCCATGCTTTGAAAAAATGACATTGACCCCTTTGTCACAAGTTCTTCAAATTTCATATCCATAAAATATTTTAGCAAAATCTTAGGGCGCTTCACCACATTACTTTTCCCATTTACTTCATTCATCGCCTTCACCATCTGTCTTTTAATGCAGTGTGGCACTTAATTGGCAAAAAGGGTTCATGCCACGAGCTCTTCTGACAAATACCACAGGTAATTGGCAAATTTCTGCGTTGCAGTTTTGCTTATGTCTTCATCAATCTTTTTATACTTCAATAAAGAGATTTCATTAAAATCATTATACGATGCATTTTGAGGCATAGAAGCAGTCCAATAATTAATTCCATAATGTGATGTCGACATGGAAAATATAGTAACCTTTTCTTTAGTTTTTGCTGTAGTAAAACACGGGTACCCTCGCTTTCCCTGGTATTGAAACTCGTTGTGTCAAAGCACATTGCACCTTCTTTATTTTTTTGTGTCATTGTACTTCTGTTTTTGTTTTTTTTTCAATAACTTCCATTGTTAATAAAACTTTTCTAACTGGGGATGACAGTTTTGGGGTCTTTGTATGGGTATTCTGGCTTTCTGCCAAAATTTTGTTATTTCTTCTATTGTATTTCTTGAAGATTCTCTTACAGCTTTCTTTAGTTCAAAGTGGTTATGAAGAAACATACCCAAATCCATACGAATTGAAGGTTGTTTACTACCTGTCAGCTCACTTATGGTTGAACTAAGAAGATAAACCTCTGATTTTGATCTCATTGATGTATTTGCCATACTCAGTTATTTTAAAGTAAAGAGACATATGCATTTCAAAAATAAGTGCAAACTGCCATTCCAACAGTGATGAAATCAAAGCTAAAACAATTAAGAATACATAAGCAACAAGTTGAACATTTATTCGATCACGACTGTTAAATGAATAGATTTTATGTATTTACTTGTATTTACAAAAGTATTTTCACAATGGCTATTGTTAAGTCTCTATATAAAATAGCAATTATATAAAGCAATTGTTTTCTTGTTCATAAAAATAGCAATTGTATTTTACCTTAGTGAGGTCAATGGTCGTGTGCCGTACGCGTCCTATTCAGCAATGATGAAAACTTTATCTGCGTTGAGCTACCTCTAAATATTATCTAAATGTTTTCAAATTTTGTCTGATTTATTTTTTAATACATTGGAACAAAATGGGAGGGTAGGAGTCAAAAAATTTTCACCTTCGAAATTTTGGACCATCCTAAGCTCCACAGCCCTGCGACAAATTGGGGTTGTGGAGTCGGAAGGAGACTTATTGACTCCAACTTGGATAATTTTAGAACCTTCGACTCTGACTCCTTTTCCCCAAAAGCAGTCCGACACTGACTCTGCAACCCTGTAAAAAATTAGTGTTGTGGAGTCGGAAAGAAAAAGACTGACTCCGACTCGGATGTTTGGAGCCTCCAACTCCTCAACCCCAAGAGCAGTCCGACTCAGATTTTGACTTGGAGTTTCAAAACCTACGATCTCTGACTCTGACTCTTTTACTCCAAAATTAATTTAACACCGTCTCTGCAGCCCTGCAAAAAAAATAGGGTAGCGGAGTCGGAAGAAAGAAGGCCAACTCCGACTTTGGGAATTCTGGAGCCTACGACTCTAATTCCGACTCTTTTTCTCCAAATTTAGTAAATGTATATGTGTGTGTGTTACATTGTTACCATGCTCTTTCTGTATTAGATTTAATAGAAAACTCAACCGATCACAAAGTCTTCCCACCTGCGACTTTGTGATAATTACTCTTATTTTTAACTAGCAGTACCCGCACTGCAATGCCCATGCTAAAAAGTTAAAAAAAGTCCATTGAACAAAAAAAAAAAAAAAAAAAAAAAAAACACCCCCTCTCCCTGCTCCCCTTCTGGTGTGTTATTATCATTTTTCTTCAACTAAAATGCGTTCACACCTTTTCAAAAGACCTATTACAGTCTCTTAGGAATATAAAACTATTCGCCAAAAGACTAGATCACAAATTAGTTTTATTTTGAGTTTATACATTGTTATATAATCGAAGACTCTAGCTATATGTATCAGTAAATACATCTGAGATTGAATCATTTTGATCCGGTTGGAGGTGGAAAGAAACTTTGTCAGAAAGGAACTTCCCCATATGGTAATATAGTTATTATAAGTAATAATGTGCTCTGTAGATTGAAATGGGTTGAAAAATCCATCTTCAAGTTCTGTTCGAAATTAAAATCGATAAAACGTAATCGGTCGTAAACGTTCGAGATAAAACGTGTAAGAAAAATTCAATTATAAAAATTTTTTAAAATGGTCTTTCAATCAAAAGAAGAAGAAGAAAAAAAATGAACAATCAAGATTTCATAAATATTGACCAATAAATTGATGCACCTTGCATCATGAAATTTCCTACTTATTTTCAAAATAATATTTATTTAACAAAAAATACAAATATAGAAACTTTGAAAACTTTAAAAAATTGTTTATTCATGAAAGTATATAAAAAAAAATATTTTTAAAAATCGTGTGATTTTTCTCACAAAAGTACAAACAAAAAAAGAACAAAAACAGGGGGGGGGGGAGGACATTTGGGAACTTGGAAATTTTACTTTGAGCCTTGGATTTACTGCCTTTTAAATAAAATGATTTTAGTATTTTTATTTTGACACTTATTGGTTTGGAATTGCTCGGTGATTAATTTTACGGCGTGAAATAGACTTATTCTAAATTATTCAAAAAGGATCGACTTAGTGTAATTCTGTGATTATCCAGTGGACTTTTCATTCGAGTGAGCCTTTTAAGAATTGAAAATGCACTTGGTTGTACTACAATCTAAATTTTTCAAGCTAACCGTAATTAGTTTACTAAAGATGCGTTTTGTTTTCAAGCCACTGGGTAGCTTGTAATACTCGAAAATCTTTTTCTGCCACCCTGCAAATTTCCACTAAATCTTGTGATGGGAATGGTAGTCCAACTTTGTTTTTCCTATTTATGAAAGTACAAGAACCTGTCTTTTTATTGCTTTCTAGGGCAGAAACACACGGTGAACATTTAAAATTTTTTGTCCAACTTTCTACTCACACACCCAGAAATGTATTCACTAACATCACATATAGATTTATTTAAGTGGAAATCGACTGCGTCGTTGTCGTCACCTGACATATCTTTGTCAACAGGCTCGTCATTGATGAAATAGATAAAATAATTTATGGTAGAAGAAATGTTTAAAATGCTGCTGTCCAATGGGATGCAGTTTGCACTTATACTACTAATGATTTCTGCATGGCATAAAAGCCTTACGTAGGCCGATTCAAATCGTTCTGCAGTCGGATTGTTGTTATAGCCCTTGCTATTAATTGCGGAGAAAAACATTTCCAAGTGCTCCTGCGAAAATTTATATGTTAACAGGAATTTCATTTTAAGATTCTCGCTTTTGATCATTGGAAGGGAGAGTTTAGAAAGAAATAAGAATTTCTAAAAATAGATTTTTTAATTGTTAAGTGAAAATGGGTGCATTTATTTACAACCATTTAATCAACACCGATTAAAAAGAAGGTTTTTATTAAAAATGTGAATGACCGTGGGTAATCAGAAATTTACTGTAGTACAAAAATGTGACATCATTTCTTCATTTTTTTCTAATTGAGAGCTATAGCTCGATTTACATATTTACATTATTACTGAAAAGAAAAGTTTTAAAAATAAATTTGATTTATTATCCGTTACATCCATGGGACTGTACCTTTATGTTCATTTCTTTATGTAAAGGAGCTTGTTTCAGCAAGCTAATTCCATTATGTGGCAAAATTAGGAGTTTCATGCGGAGAAATGAAAACTACCACCCTCACAAAAATGTAAGTTCAGAGATACCCCGAATACAGTGCAAGGCTAGCAATCAGTAATTATGCACCAAGCTTACAAAAGTAGCATATAATATACAGTTTAAATCTTTTAACAAGGATTGATTTCAGATGAATTGTATTTTGAATTGTTTCAACACATCATAATGTAAATATCATCGCCTCAGAGCAACAGTAAGGTATCTAATCCCAGAAATAGCACTAAAATGTCTTACTGTTGTTCTGAGGTGACAATATGTACAGTAAAACCTCAATAAGTAGTCGACTGTTTAAGTGGTCACTCTGCTTAAGTCGTCGTTTTCCTTTGGTCCCGACAAGGTCTCATTCACAGTAATGTAAAATGATCCTCTTTTACTGATCACCCAATTTAATTTTACCCTGGTTAACAAGTCACTCAAAAATTGTTTTGTAAAATTCTCTTTTCTTAACGGATCTTAGAAAATAGCGTTAGACTTAGTTGAAATGCTGTGTGATAGTCATTTTTCCTTGAAATCTCGCTTCTCACTTCCAGTCATTCAAAGCATACTTCTTACTGCGACTCTGTCTAGTACCAATCATATGAATCAAACTCTGACCAGCAAGACACAAAATTTAATACTTGGAGAACGTTTGTCAGTATTTAGCATTTGTTAAAGGTATAATAGATGTAGAAAGCACGTTAGAAGACAGATTTATTTTCAGTAAGCAACAACTTCATCAGTTAACACTGATGGATTGTTTTAATGAACAGTACGTACATTAACATGAGTTATTACGATTAAGTAATGTATAAGTAAAAGAAAATAAAACTAGGTAACTATAATGAGTGTTTCTTCCTTTTTTTAAAAAGTTTCCACTAATTTATAGACATGTATTACACCAGCTTTTGGTTTTTCTCACTGAATTCTACAGCTATTCATGAAAGTACTTGTGAGAAGTTTTTTTTCCTTCCTTATTTTCCACTCCACATAAGTAGTCACTCCGTATAAATGGTCAAAATTTTTTGGCCCCTCGAGTGACGACTCTACTGTACGACGAGGTTTTACTGTATTTGATTTGTTGACATTTTTATCTTGACTTCCGACTTTTAAATGTTGATTGTAAACTAAAAGGTTTTTAGAATGTGTCTTTCTTCCTGTTTTAACTATCTAGGTCAATAAATATTCGATTTTTATTAATATTACTAATTTATAATTATTGCGAAAATTCTTGGTAGATCGAGACACTGCGTGAAATTTAAAAGTAGTTCTTTATTTTGGTAAAGTCTGCTCATCTCTGTTCAATTCAAATAAATATGCATTGTGAAAAAAATATTGTCTGCTTTCAAAACAATATTATTAAAAAAGGAGATTACAGTCGACTCCCGCTATAACGCGATTCGACCTACGCGAAATGGCTAAAACGCGATTTTTTCCCCAGTAAAGAATTTTTGACCAAACGCGAATTAATCGCCAGCAACATGAAAATTTTCTGAAGAGAATCATGGTGCATAAATTTCGACTTTGTAATTGGCTAATAAAACTATTTTTTTCCCAAATGAACCTTCATTCCATTAGTACACTGACAGCTGAAGTTCCCACAGTGTACTAGTCTGAACATAGCTTTGTTAGTGCATACAAATAACTCCACTCCTCATTTTCCTTTTATTATTTTCATTCTAAATGCGAAAGTTGATAAAATGTAATGACACCTAAGACCGCTCTTTTACCTAAAGTAAGGTAACCCGACAATTGGGTATGTGTGACTCTTCCATACGCACAATTAAAAGTCAAGAAAAGGAAATCTGTAAAAGTTCGCCAAGAAGTGTCTAAGCAAAACGCAAAAATGATGAAAATAGAAGCTATACTCTTGTATTGTAAATTAAAGAAACCTGGAAGAGGGGTGTTGCCGTAGATGGAAGCATTATAAAAGAATTAGCGATGCAACTGTATTTAAAATAAATATTCGAATAACGACAATATAGAGCATTATTTTATTAGTATACTGTACTTGCCGTACTAGTTTATTTTATGTCCATCTTTCTCATTGATCATTGATTTTGCATCGTAACAATATTTTATGTTGAATAAAACAGCTTTTAAAAAAAAATGCAAATAAAAATTCCATTCTTGATGTAAGAAATGGTAATGTATAGTTAAGAAATGGTTTAAAATAGTTTGAGGTGGTGTTTAAAAGTGTGTTGAATAATTGGGTTTGTTTGTAAAAGTTTTTACGCATACCTTTTTCCACAACGCGAAATTTCGACTCGCGCGAGGGGTCTTGAAACGCATCCCTCATGTAAGTCAGGACTCGACTGTAAAGCCAAGTAAGAAGAAAACAAAGTAGACTAATTCAATTGCCCTATTTTTTAATTTATTGTATGCATAAATTAATTCGTATTATATTTTGGAAACATGTTTTAACAGTTTTAAGAGCAGTTATTTTTTCCGAGAATATAAGATCAACCAATTGTGTTATGAGTAGAGATGTAAAATTTCAGGAAATTTTGAAGTGGGGTGAGAAAAAAAAACGGCTTTTTTCGGGAAAAATTGAAAAAAATGGAAAAATTTATTTTTTTTTATGAATAAAAATAAGGTTTCTTAATAGCTTTGTATTTCGTGGAACATATAAAGGGTTAAGCATTAAAAAATATAGGCAATTCACACATCTTCTTTTTCTGCTTGACAGAAATATACATAAATGTAAATTTAATTGAAAAAAAACCCTTTTTTGTTTTGTAACTGAGAGCTTTCTTGGTCAAATACAGTGAAACCTGTGTAAGTTGACCACTTGCGGTGCAGTACTTTGTTGGTCAACTTATAAAGGGGGTAATGTTCTTTTTTTTTGTCATTTCTTGCATCATGTATTCATTTTTTGACTAATTGACACTTACTCTTTCTGTTCAACTCACTTTCATTGTTTAACATTACTTTGAAGCAAAAATTTAAAATATTATTCAAATATTTTTAGAGATTATTTTCCCAAAATGACGTATAAGTGTCATGCAAAGTTAAAATTTCAGCGAATTGATAAAAAAAAAAAAAAACTCTTATTGTTTATGAAAAGTTACTTATTTGATATTAATAGTTCCTAAAAATTCATAGCTAATGATCTATTGTTCAACAAAATAACTCCTTATTGAAGTTTGGCGCACTTATTAGACACTAGCTATAGAATTTCCATATGTGTCAGCTAATTTTCTCTGGATTTTTCCCATTTCAATTAATTTTAATATTTCAAACTTTTTATCAATCTCAAGTTCAACTAACTTTCTTTTTGAAGCCATTTTATGCAAAACTATTACACAAAGAACAACAACATGGATTCTCATAGTTCAAAAAGGCAGTTGAAAATGAAAATGTCCTATCTCTTAATCCTTTGCACCAGAAATACTGCAATGCAAGAATGCAAGTAACTTTACTCTTTAGCACAATTCCAGTATTGCCACAAAATACTGCAGATGGAAAAAAATACTTTGTACTTTTCTACTGACACATGTTTTCATTGAACAGAGAGTACAAAAAGGCAATCTCAAATAGAAGAAAAGAAAAACAAGTTTGGAGAATAAAAGGGTTCTTAGTAGTTTTCCCATGTGGTTAAACTCACTAGGAGGTTTAGTCGTGCTGCTGTTTTATTTAGTTGGTAAAATGATGGTCTGGCATCGAAAATATTCTTGGAAAGCTATAAGATAAATAATAATGTAAAATAAAATAATTTGCTACATTAAGTTTTAAAAAATAAACCAAGTGGTCAACTTACAAAGGGTTTTTACAATACTCCAAACCAAATTTGGTGTCATTAGTGGTCAAGATAGAGAGGTGGTCAAGTTACAGGGGTTTTCCTTCATTATATAAGATAGGATAAATTCCGTTCCTGACAAAAGCGGTCAACATAGACAGGTGGTCAACTTACAAAGGTAGTCAACTTTAGAGGTTTTACTGTACCAGAAATAAGTCAAGTCGTGGTTCACCCAATAATGTTGGGTAAGGTATTTCTAATCATAACAATTACATTTTCTATTTTAGATTACCTTTGAAACTTAAAATAATAATTGTAATTTTTGACTTTCAAACATGATTGATATTGTTTGAATGAGAAATAAGTATGTCTTCTCTTTCTTACAATGTAACTTTACTGTCTGAAAATGAAAGCTATTGAGTTTTGATTTTTTCCAATCCAGTCTATGTCCAAATCAAAACTAAATCGGTTTTTCTTTTTCTTTCCAACAGAAACCCCAAACTAAAACTGCTTAATGGTTTCTAAAGTTGAACCAAAACTTAACTGGAGTTTCAGTTTATTCATACAGCCGTGCTAAGCACAGTAGTAAAAGCAGTCATACTTGCAGTTTTGAACAAAACTGAGATATTATATCCAAGTTTTTCTCTGTTTCATATTTTACTTAATAAATAATTTTTTTTTAGAGGCATTTGATCAGGAACTATTTTTTAAAAAAGTTCTGGGGGAGGGGGGGGGGGAAGCATCTGAATCAAATATATGGAAGAGCCAAACTTTAAAACACAATATCTCAGCTTGAGCTCAACTGCAGATTCCACTTTTGTGCTTAGCACGGCAGTATACAGGGTGCGGCAAAAAAAAAAAAAAAAGGACAAAGATTGCATCCTCGAATGGAAGTAAAGTACTTTCCTTATTTCTTCCTGTTTCTTTAATGGAAGGAAAATTGCTTATCCAAATTTTCTTGGCACACCCTGTTCATTTGTTCGCACAGTCCAGTCAGCAGAAACATAGTTCTGTGATTAAAGTTATGCTTGTTTGCTTTATGAAGAAGGAAAACAAATTCTTCACTAAGGAAATTGGTTTAATTTCTTTTGCAAAAAGTAAATTTTTTGATCTATATGCAAATTATATTATCATACAACAACTGGCATTATCAAAGTTAGACAGTATTTTAACATGCAAAGAGGGGGTGGGGGGAAGAAATTGCATCAGAATTTAAGTATGAGAAATTTCTAACAACATTTTGCTAAAAATTTCAATTAAAAATTCATTTCTTAAAAAAAATTCCGAAGTCAAAATAAACCTCTTCAGAAAAAAACTTTTTTTTTCCGAAATTTTCCAGTTTTTTTCCGACTGGTTTCATTTCTAGTTGTGAGTAAGTGAAAGTTTTCAGCCTGAATTATTGTGATGAGATTTTATGTTGTGCATTGTTGTTGTTAAAATGTGTGCGTGTGTGTGTTTTTTTAAAAATAGAATTCAAAATTTCTCTGTGAGAGTTATTGGAAGACCAACAGAATTTTGAGCAATGTTGAAAGATAAGTTCTAAAAGGTATTGTTTCTGATTATTGTTACTGGCATAGTCAACGCAGCGAATCTTTAGCCAGTTTTAAATAAATTACGGATACAAATACAGGCCCGTCATTTTTGGCTATCAGAGGATTCAGTTGACCCATCCTCCCCACTTCTTCCCGGATTTTAGACTATAATGTAACTGCATTTTTCATGAATTGTGATGATTATTCCTTGAAATGAGGGGCATGTGCAAACATATGTTTAAAGTGTTCTGTTATTGATTGAACTTTTCATCAACGTTTTCAAATTATTTCATATGCATGCATACTAGTATTTAAATTTAATCATAAAGTTTAAAAATCTTTATTCTCAAACCTAAAACTTGTTTTAAATAGGAGCAATGCATATTTTATTTTTAGAAATCAGCTTAAAATATTAAAAATTTTTGCTTGAAATAATTTCCAATTTTAGCTAATTTTGAGAATATTGATCAAGTACTAGAAAGTCGATATTGGTATACAGGAAAGTAGCCTCATTTAGTTCAAGACAGAACTTCTTGTTTGTCTTAGTTTTGCACCATTGAATTTTGATCGTAAGGCTTTTCGAGAATTTATAAAAATATACTGTTGGAAACAATTTACTTTCATGCATAAAAAATGAGTGATAAAATCTAGCATTATTGAAGCATAAAATTGCAATAATATCGCATACATGTTCAACTTTTTTTAATGCATGCAAAGTTTGAGCCAAAGGTCTGATGACGAAGCAGCAGCAGTCATAAGAAAGACTACTTAGCGTAAGTAGTTCAAAACATTTTCTTCATTGAAAAAGGTTTATCTTTATACTCTGAATCATGTGTATGCAATATTTTCTAGTTTTCTGGTTTCATAAAGTCATTTTTTTTCTTCAATGAAAGTTATTCAAATTCAAAACTATATCAAGGTCTCGATTCATGCAATTTTTTCGTTCTATAGTATATTTCGCAGTACAATCACAAACTACTTACAAAATTACTCCTTGAGGTTTTCGAGTTTTTTAATTTATCATGTCAAGATAACCCAACTTTGATTTTATATCCCCTACAACCTGTAATACAGGGTACTTTGAGATAGGTCATATTAATATTTTTATCGGGTGGTATATTTTTTGATTTTGAAATGGTAATGTTTCACCCTTTAATTTCAGGGTGATTGGTATAAAACAAAAGAAATTCTTGTAAAAGGAGTGGACTGGATTCTGAAGGAAATAAAAGATTCTGGGTTACGTGGTCGAGGAGGTGCTGGTTTTCCAACTGGTATGAAATGGGGGTTTATGAATAAGCCTAGTGATGGAAGGTAACAGCTCATTTTTTTTTGCAAATTTATTGTACTGCTTAGCAACCGATAAGCAATTTGCAACATTTGAGGTTTACCATTGTTTTTTCTCTGGAAAACAAAACTTTTTACTGCAGTTGAAACAATTTATATTTCTTATACATTTCTTATTTGCAGAGTTTGTATTAGACAAAGGGAAAAAAAACTTAAATGATAAATTAAACTTAGTGATTAGGTTAAATAAAAAAAAAAAAACTTAAATGATTAGGTTAAATAAAATAAAACACTTACATCCCTTTGCTTCTCACTGCCACATAGATACATGTGCTCTGTAAAAATCAATGAAAACCATCACAATATCATATACATAAATGTAAAATATCAAGTAAAATTTAAACATGGATATTGACTAAGTTAGATAAATAAATACCTTTGTGCTGAATAGTAAAGTCAGACAAAACAACGTAAGTAGAAGCACAAATTTGTAATTTGTGCTTCTACTTACGTTGTTTTGTCTGACTTTATTGACTAAGTTGTTTGATATCATGTTAAGTGTTAGCACATGTTAGCTAAATTAGTTTAATTGTGAATTGATTATTGTAATATATAATCTTTTTATATATTTTAGAATTAATATTTTACTTTCTATTTTTATTAGTTTTAATTGACATACTTATGCATTAGGTACTTTACTCATTTTCCTTTTGTTAGCTTCTTCTACAAACTTACATAACTCAGAAAAAAAAAATGCATTTGTCGACATGGAATCGTAAGACATTTTTCTTTTCTCCAATTAACTTTAACTGTTTAGCTAGGCATTTTTCATCAATTTTAAAATTGTTGCACTACTAATAATTTTATAAATAATCTTAATAATACATAATCATATAAATGTAGTGTATTCCTCTTTGGTTATTTTTAATAATAAATAAGATATTACTAATGTGAGTAATACATATACAGTTGGGTTTCTGTTTAACGACTTTCAAGGGACCACAAAAAATCGTCCTTAAGTAGAAAGCGTCCTTAAATAGAATGCTTTTAACACTATAGTGAACCATCTGGGACCCTGAAAAGCCATCGTCAAATAGAGAAAGTCGTTAAATAGAGCGTCGTTCAACAGAGAGCCAACTGTAGTTTTTATATCGCAAATATTGCAGTTTGAAAAATAAGTATCAAAAAATATCAAAATATCTTGATTATTTATAAATAAATATAGGATTCATGTTGGCAAACCCTGATAATAACAAATGTATTGCTGCAGTAAGTGTTCTAACAAAATTGTTTTGATTTAAAAATTATTTTTAAAAGCGTCTAAGGTTGTAATTTTAATATCATTTGTGTGTTTTCTGTATATGTTTTATTAGTTTAAGATATTTTTGGCAAAATGTGATTATTTTTACCATTTATTTTTCAAAAAATTACAGTGAATTTTTGAAAAATACTTTTGATTTTTAATAATTATAATGCTTAATTGAATAAAGTGACTTGATTTTAATGTGTTTGAATAAGATAAATGTGGTATTTTTTAAGTACTGTAAGTTTTTCTCTGGTGTTTTCTTGCTTCCTTTTTTTCTGAAAAAATATCATTATCACTTTCTGCCTCCCTCGTCTCCCTTCATTTTTTGAGATTGATGTACTATCAATCCTCTTTTATATGTAATAATTATTATATAGGATCATATTTAAATTATTTGTTATTTTTTTCTGTTTAATGTTATAGGCCTAAATATTTGGTTGTAAATGCAGATGAAGGAGAACCAGGAACTTGCAAAGATCGAGAAATCATGAGGCATGATCCTCATAAATTAGTTGAAGGTTGTCTTGTAGCTGGAAGGGCTATGGGTGCAAGAGCTGGTAAGGGTTAAGTACTTGGAAAAGCTATATCAGAAATTTCGGAATCTTTCTACCCTTTTTTAATCAAACACTTTAAAAGATCAAGTTATGTAGGTGTCGATGTCTTAATTTGTTTCTAAGTTATGTTTTTTGTCTACATTTTATTTTGTTTTTTAAATTTACTATGGATCATTTTTTTTATAGTTCTGTGTCTCCTTTTTAATTCTTTTTTTTTTTTGATTCTGTAAAATTTTTTAGTAAAATGAAGTGAAAATTTGTTTTATATTAGCTACAAAATCCAAAGTAAGTTGTAAATCAAGTTAATAGCAATTGTTGTGAATGAAATACACTCATGTTTGTGAAAATTACAACACACAGAGAGAATTATGCAAATGAACTGAAATTTACAGCAAAGGCATAGCAGGACAAGATATGCAAATGATCAGAATTTTAGAAACGCCGCGCATGGTTGGACCGAGCTACGCCCTCTGAAATGCAGCGTAGACTCTATACATAAAGGGCTGTAAAGGTTTTTTGGAATCATTGTATGATCATCTGACGATGGTAGATGTTTCTCTAGTACTCAATATGCCTCGTCCAAAATGCCGAGGGTCATATGAACGAGTAACGGAGTTCGAATGGGGCCGCATGATCTGCATGCGTGAGGGTGAACTTACGTATAGAGAAATCAGTGCCTGTGCTTCGTGTAATGCCTCAACTGTGATGTGTATTTGTAAAAGATGGACAGAGGACGATGGAATAAGCGAAGGACTCGCGCCAGCCCACACAACCGAATGACGCCACGAGATTATCGGATATGAGGTCCGTCAAGCATGTCTCGGATTGCGTTCGGAGACACGCCTATGTGTCTCGTCTGGCAGTCTGTATGGATAAACTTTGACTACAGAATGCAGCCATTTGGATGCTATTCCCAAACGTGACATTCAAATCCTCCATGATTCGATGCCAAAACGTGTACACGCTTGCATAGCTGCGCGGGGTAGCTACATTCGATATTAATTTACGCCAGTTATTTTCATTTTATTGATCTGTAGTTTTGATTGTTTATTTGTAGCACTATGAGTAATGTGTGCAGTAAATTTTATCCCTTTTCAATGAGTCCTTCATGTTGTTGCAATTTTCACAAACATGACTGTATATTATAAAGTTTTTAAATATAAATTCTACAGGAACTGTAGTTTAATAGTTGAGTTAAAGAAAAGGATTCACTTAGTTTTTTATAACCCACTCCCCAATTTCTGTGTGAATATTACTTTAATAATAAATTCATATTTTTAATTCTCTTTTTCTGTATATGTAATATAGTTCTCCTGATTTTTGCTCATTTGTTAGTAAGGAACTCCCTCCTATGCCAGAAGTTTGAGATACTTCTGTCTCTCTGTATATCCATGATTCTGAAACCAGCCTTTTCCACTGCTTTACCAAAGGAGATGGCAGATTTTAAAATGCATTGATTCATACACAAGATTGAAAAAACATAAGGGGCTACCAAACTCTTCTTAAAACCCCTCTTGTTAAGGAATGATTTGTGAAGAATTACAGTTAAATAAGATGCATTGTATTTGATTAAAGGTATTGACATATTATGCAAGCAAAGAATATCTTAAAATCTAAATCCCCAGGTCTAGCCATCCTCTAACTAAATATAAGAACACCACACATTTTTCCTCCATATAAAATGGAAATAAATTTTGTCAGCATATTGTTTGTAAAAGTTACGACACACCTGAACATTCAGTATCATATTATTGTAATCCTGAGATAACCCTCTTTTCAGAATTAGTTTTTGACCACAAATTCTCTAATGTTGTATAATTAAACTTTATAAGTCCTTGCATCTTCTGATACAGGCTATCGTTTGCAATTCAATCTTGCTTACTAGAGCTTTACACATGAATTAACTTGTGAGGTTTTTCACAAAGTTTCTTGCGAACCAGTTTCAAACTACTAGTTCACTGATTTAATTCACTCCTATGCACCTTTTGCCTGGAAAGCTATCTAAAATCTTAGACATCTTTTTCAAAATTGGTTGCTTTGTGTAACAGGCACTTCCAGATATTAGTAAAGTCCTTATTTGTGCTAAAACCAATGTTAGTTCTACCGACACAGTAACTCAATTCTCCTTTTGAGTCATTCCATATAAAATCGATCAAAAAAATAAGATTTTCAAGCTGATCCCTTCCGATTTTCCTAAAATTTTATACAGAGATAATGTTTGGTAATAAAAGTACAAACACAAATTTTTAGATTTTTACTACAAATATTCTTCGAATGGGGATCATTACAAAAATCAAATTTTGGTAGAGGGTGTAGCTTTTGAATGCACGTAACTTTTGTTCTAATTGAACTACATACAAAAACTTGATACCATTTTGAAGCTCTTAAAATGATCTTTAAGATGATACAAAACACAAAATGATATGATTACATGATATGAAAATGCAATCTTAAATTTTGAAGGTCATATATTTAAAATTACCTTTGACCTTGAATATTTCCAAAAGTTATTATTTTAAAAACCTGAAAAAATGTATATTATACACACTATTTTGTTTTTTATTTGTGCAAAGTTTCATGTTGGGACAATTAGGTGATCGGCTATAATATAATGTTTCATGCAACGGATGTTTGACGATAAAATGAAAAATAATGACATATAGCTACGTTTGACAGACAATAAATTAGAAATGTATAACAATTTTAAATTTATATATGCTCTTTTTTTAATATCTGCAGATTAGCTTACTGATGCTGTTTTCCCTGCCTGCGATGGGGTGGTCCCGGGTCCGAATCCCGGCTCGGGCATGGATGTACTTTCGCTCTCCTGTCCTTGTCTTTCCTTTGTGTGAACGTGTTGTTGTATTGTGAATGGTTGCCCCTATTAACAGGTCCCTATGGCATGTGTGTATTGTGGAAGTCAGACTTCACACCAAATTACGGTGCAGTTGGAAACGCGAAGCAGCGCACCCCTAATTGCCAGCCTTGCTGGCACAAGACAACAACAAGGTTCTCATCCTGATGAGTTGAATCAACTTTTTAGTTGATTAAACTCTTTGGGACATTGTTAAGCATTTGCTCTACACAGGAGAAAATTTGTTGAGTTCACTCTGTTCAGTTTTAACAGCGTTGTGCGGTATTTTTAGAAGGAAAATTGAAGTTGCCCCGTGTGAAGACAATGGAATACTCCAGTCAACGGGGTAAGAAGCAACTGTTTTGAAAAGTTGATTCAACTAACTGCCTTGTGTTTATAAAGTCCTAATAGAATGCTACAAGTAATAAAGTGCTTTCAGAACTTTCTTTACCTAAACATGTGATTGCATTGCAGTTTTAGTCTGTTGTAAGCAAAGGCGAGCCAAACTTTTAATTTTTAGAAGGTCACAAATTCTTAATTTGCTGAATGGAACTTTAAATTTCACCAAATGATCATAATTTTGCCAAAAAAATTCCAAATTTTGCCGAATGATGATAATTTTGCTGAATCATCAGCAGGGTTGGCAAAAACTCGGGTTTTTTTTTAAAGCCCATGGACCCAGGGTTTTTTGGGTTTTTTAAATAAAACCCAAAAAAACCCAACTAAAGTTGGGTTTTTTAAAGGAAATGTGGATTTTTTTGTCTTTTTTAGGGAAAATGTGGGGTACTTGTAGCATATTGTAGCGTAAGTATAGGGACAAAGTGCAAAAATTGTCTTCAGGTAAAAAAAGCTGGAAAACTAGTTAAAATTTAGCGTTTTCTGAAGAAATTTATAAAAGACGAAAAAACCCAAAAATGGTGAAGTTTCAGATTTTTTAATTTTCATTATTACCAACAGTTAAGGCAAAGTCACTTAACGAGTGGTAAAATCTATTGTTCGTTTTTAATTACATTTTATTTTTTTTTTGCATTTTACTTTATTGTATTTCATTTTGTTATGCAAAACTACTGTCGAACCTCAAGTAGTTTGAATCCCTTTTTACTGAATTCCAGCTTAATCAAGACATTTCTTTGAATTTTATGTTGCCTGTTTTTCTATGTCTGTCTACAGAGTAAGAAATATTACTTTTTCGTAAGATAATGAAAATACTGTACCTGTTCTGTTTTCTGTCGACCATTTGAAAAATCTGTTTATTTCTAAAAAATATACCTCGTGTTTATTCGAGATTTGTGACGCATTGGTTAGCAGAAAATAATTCACATGAAAGCCTTTTTAACTAGATTAATTTCCTCTGTACAATCTACAAATATTGAGAAAATCAGACGTGACAGGACTTGGTCAAGATAATTTGAGTTATTTATTGACCAGTTAAAGAAAAAAGTTAAATACATTTATTTAAAATCTTTGAAGTATTTCTTTCATGCCGTTAAGAGTTAAGAAATACTATTAAAGTTCAAAATTCATTTTTTATGTTCATTGTCTGTGGTGAAGAACAAATAAAAAAGTTTTAACTGTGAAAGTATATTAATTTTTTAAAAGACTTCTCAGAAAATTTAAAAGAAACCCAAAAGTGGGCTAAATAATGGGTTTTTTTAAATGGTTTTTTTCAAAAAAACCCATTGGGTCCAACCCAATTGGGTCCAATTTGGCCAACCCTGATCATCAGACAAAATTTGTTGAATAAGGACATTTTTGGAAGCTCATATTGGCCTCCCGTGACCTTCCATTGGAGCACACCTGGTTGTCACCCTTTTCGTCTGCCCTAATATAGTGTGCGTGAAGACTTAGACCAGTTTTTACTAAAGTGCAGAAACTGGAAGGAGATATAAAATTGCAGAAGCAGAAAGCAACCTAGCAAAGCATTGTCAAGAATAAGTATATAAGCTGTTAAGTCAAGTTTGACTATATGAATAACTTGTATAATTATTTTATGTAATCTACTCATTGTACATCACATTGAATGAATGTTTCATGTTTCTAATTGTATTATCAGCATGATTATGACACATTTGGGCACACATATTTGACTTTCAATTGATGGCAGTTGATTTTTGGCCACTCTGAGTAACATTAAGGTTTGAATTATGCATGATCCCAGTGGTGTCCCAACATGAAACTCGGCGCAAATAAAGGAGATATTGGTGTATACAAAATATATTTTTTTTCAGATTTTTAAAATTATAACTTTTGGAAATACTCAAGGTCAAAGGTAATTTAAATGACCTTTAAAATGAAAAATTGTTAAATTATGCATGATCCCAATGTAGTCCCAACATGAAACTTGGCACAAATAAAGAAAATAATAGTGTATAAATTTTTTTCTGGTTTTTAAAATTATAACTTCTGGCAGATCCCGAAGAGTTCCTATTTTTCCTACTTTTTCCTACTTTTTCGAACTCTCTCCTTATTTTCCTACTTTTTCCTTTTTTTCCCTACTTTTTCATTCTTTAGTATAGCACCTCTAATTGTGCATTGATTCTTATTTTTACAATGCCGCACCGATAATTTTCTTCATGTTTCAATTTTGAAAAACAAAAGAAGCAAGCAGATCCTGAGCTTTTCATTGACTGACTACATTAATTTCTGAAACGAACGCCGCGGCGTTTGCGTGCATAAAAGTTAAATTTTCGTAAGTGACTTTTTTGCCGTTGCGGCATTTATGATCGACTTTTCTTTTTATTGCTCCGACTTCAGTCCTACTGTATTAAGGAAACTAAAAAAAAAATAGATACTGGCACATTCTGATGCAATTATATATTATTTACCCGTCAATTAGAAGCTTCAATTAAAAGTAAACAGCGATTGTTCAAAAAATGCGGGAAAAACTAAATTTTCTATTCGCCAATATTTTGTATGATTACAAGTGAAATGGAGCCCTATTTAAACAGAAAGGCAATGTAAAACCTTAAAAGGAACATAAGGAAGCAAAAAATGAAAAACTTGTACACTGTACATATTACATTGATGTTCGTCTTTACTAATACTAAAGCTCAAAGTTTCTCTGTCTGGATGTCTGTGACGCGCATAGTGCCTAGACCCTTCGGCCAATTTTTATGAAATTTGGCACAAAGTTAGTTTGTAACATGAAGCACCTCGAAGCGATTTTTCGAAAATTCAATTTTGTTCTCTTTCTATTTCAATTTTAAGAACACTTTCCGGAACAAAATTGTCATAAGATGGACAAGTAAATCACGAAATTATCATGACGTGGAATGGGAGAGCGAATGAACATAGCCAATTGGCGAGAAATTCGTCATCCATTATTTGTAAATATGCAAGGCGAACCAAATGACCTTTTAATTTTCAACTACAGGCAAAGCCGTGCGGGTACCACTACTACAACATAAAAGCGGCATGTAACAGAAATTCGCAAAAACGGATCACTTCAAAAATAATCGCGGAAACTATTTTTTTTCGTACATAAATATGATTACTCTTCATTTTAAATTGTAAACATGATTATAAAATGCATAAAATTTCATTTTCTTTCCTTGCAAAGAGTGTAATTTCAAAAAAAAAGGGGCAAAACCTGGATAGGCAAAATGTTCCCAATTTTTGGAGAAAAGTCGGAAATCAATTTAAATGCAATATTTCGTTTTTATTTCTTCACATTTTTTAAAGTTGGGGGGATAGAGCCACAAACAAATATGAATTTTTTTTCTTTTTAATGGATATTTTCTACTCTGATATATCATCAATATCGAGGAGTTGCTCATCATTTTTATATGCTGTGTTTATGACAATGTGACATTTCTGAGCATTTAAAATTGTTTTGAGACTGTTACACTTTTTGGGGTGCGGCAATTATACCGATGTGACGTATCTACTGTAAGTTATTGTACTTAGTGCACCTGATCAAAGGGAGGGAGGAGAAAGAGATATATGCAGGCATTTGATGCCATGTGCTCCCCCTTCACTCTCAGTTTGGTGAACAATTTCCGAATGAATATTTTTGCTGTATGGTGAGGATTGAGAGAAACTACATGCCTTCCCTTTTATGCTCAAAGAAACAATAGTAACTACTCTTTGTCTTTGATAAAAATGTTATGTTTACCATGCATGGATGTTTCCTTTTTTTTTCGTGACAAAAATTTTGGAACAAGAAGGAGGTAAAAATCATCAAACCATTAAAACAATATTCATTTTTATTGCATGATGAAAATTAGAACTGGCCCGTCACTTGGAGCCCCCCCCCCCCCCCGGGAGGTGACTAGTGAAGGATGTATACTGAATGCAAATTTTATCTGAAAACAACAAAACCGCACAAACTTGTGTAGCTAAGCATTAATTTTCCAAAGCCAGGGAGGGGAGAAATTGACCCCCATAAATGACGTGCCTGAAACAAAAATGTGTGTTGAATGCTAAAAATACACAACATAGTACAAAGTACAAACCCTTTAGTTGACTTATTTTGTTATTTATTTAGTTTAATTATTTTATTATAAATTTTATGCCCCACATTTAAGAACACATTTATTTTAGTTCTGCATTTTCAGTCTGTTTCCTTTTTTTTTTTTCCAAATTCAGACATCTGCTCTGTTTATGCAAGAATGCATGTCAGCTGCTGATTATTTTAACTAAAACTAAGTTAATATTTGTTTTGCTTTTGTATCATAGTTAATGATAACAGGAGCTGAAAGTGTTAGTATTTTTAAATGATAAATGGATGCTCTCGAAGGAATGTTTTCGTTTCTGACAAAACAAATCGTTAACAAATATCGTTTTATTGCACCAAAATAGGAGTTTCTTTCTTTTTTTTTTGCGATCGCTATATTGCATTTTATTCTTTCACATTTAAAACTTTTTATTACTGTATTATTGAAAGGTGTTTCTTTGTTTGGATTTTATTTTCATATTTTTGTAATTAATATCTTTGTTTCCACCAGTTTATTTTTCATACTAATGATTGTCAGTCTTCTTGAGGTGTGTGTAGTCCTATCTCTTCCTATTTTTTCCTACTTTTTTAAGTGATTTTTTTTCCTACTTTTCCTACTTTTTTAATTTTTGATTCCTTATTTCCTACTTTTTCCCTTCAAAAAACCACTTTGGGGTCTGTTCTGGAAATACTCAAGGTCAAAGGTCAATTCAAATGACCTTCAAAATGAAAAATTGCATTTCTGTATTATGTAATATATAATTTTAAAGTTCTTAATGAAAACTTTCAAAATATATAAAGTTCAAGTTTCTAACTTTATTTGTTCCAGAGTTATGGTCAGGCAAGTAGGAGTCGTTGGAGCAAAACATTAAAATTTCAAGCCCTTATATCTAAGAAACTACAACAGCTAGAGGGTCAAAATTTGCTTTTTTTTTCAATACCACTTAGTAAATGGGTATTAACCTGCAAAATATTGTTATAATCTGTGAGAACACACTTTTTAGGTGTGTGCGTGTTGGCAAGGAAGAACCCTTTTTTAACATTCGGTATTTTTCTGCTACATTATTTGCGTCCTTCTTCTGAGCCCCTAGTAAAAAGCATTTGGCCTCTAAGATTTCACTCTCTTAATTATATTACCTACTTTCTACATACATTTTCTTCTCATAACATTATACAGTGGCTCTGCTTATATGAACCACGTTTGTTCTAAACAGTTTTGATTCCATTATGAGGCTGATTCAATAAAGCGGCTAATTCAATAAAGCTGGATTTTGTTCTATTTTTGACAATTTGATTCATTCAGGTGGTTGATTCAATTAACCACTGATTCAATTAACCGGCATCTACTGTATTTTACCTCAGTACATTCTCCCAAAATGACTCTGATTTCAGGTTTTAACCCCTCATCAAATGAATCTTAGTGAAACCAATTTATCTGCTACTAACTTGCAACAATCAGTTTCTGCATAATGTTTAGCAGTTGCCTCCTCATTACCTAACAATGGATAATTAGTTTTCCGAAATCACTACCATTCTTGTTAATTCTATCATCTGAAAACATTTTGCATTGACTTAATTCAGCTCAGAAACTGGCTCTGCCTTTGCTGTCAAGTGGGCAAAGCATTTGACACATGACGCAACTAGATCGAACAATCTCCATTATCACTTTTAATTTCTTTCATGAAACAAAGAACACTCATACCGAAAAGAACAATAATACATGTATAAAATCCATATTTCCATATACAGTGGCTCCCAAAAGTCTTCGTACACCTACGACTTTCAACGAAATAGGTCCCAAATCATTGGTTAGAATTAATACAGTGGTGGACAAAATTATAGACTCAAATTTTTTTATTTTGTTTCAATTACAACATGACTCAGTTTAAATTATTTTCATTGAAGTAAAGATGAATAGTTGAAGAAATAGTTCTAAAATTAATATGTCTTATCAATTAAATTAAAAAATTCATAAAATTAGAAAATTTGCAAATTTAATATTTAATCATTACGTGAAATCTGGACAAAAGTATAAACTCAAAGGTAAAAGATCCAGGATTACGAGAAAGTTTTGTTCGAAAATGTTAATTTAACGCCATAGAATGAATAATTGTTGCCATCAGTGATTGCTAAAAGTTTCGTTTTTGGAAATGTACGAGAAATACATCAATGCACCGCTGGACAAAATTATAAACTCATTTTTCTTTCTCATTTTTTCAATCATAATTTAACTCAGTTTAAAAAAATTTTGTTCCAGTAAAGATAAATAACTCTCTCAGAATGGTAAAGCAGGATTGGCATTTCTTAATTGAAGGTAGAACGCTGAAGATTACCAATTAATAATGGAAGATCATCTCTTAACTTTTGCTCATCTGATTCCTGGAGGTAACTGGTTTTTTTAGCAAGATAACGCGAGTGTACACACAGCGATAAGTACAAAAGAATGGTTCAAGCGTGGGGTATCAAAGTTATCAAATGGCCAGCTCGTAGTCCGGATCTTAATCGAATTAAAAATCTTTGGGGGACCACGGTTCGCAAAGTTTATTATGATCGGCACCAGTACCAAACCACAGAGGAATTAAGAAGGGGAATACTTTCAGCATGGAACCATATGCCACTGCAGCTGTTGGAAACTCTTGTGAAATCTACATGCCCAGCCGCATATTCGAGGTAATCCAGAAAACTGAGGGCTCAACTCGTTTTTAAAAGTTTGTACTTTACACTAATGGCTAGATTTAATGCAGAGTTAATTTTTAAAACATTTCAAATATTGATTTTTTTTTTCAATTTATCCCTTTTAATAGCAAAATTACATTTTCCTAAATCTATGCTTTGGTTTTACTGAAGTAATTGCAAATGTAACTTAACTAAACTCAAAAAAATAAATAAATAAATAAAAAAATAAATAAATAAATAAATAAAATTTTGTCAGCTTATAATTGTGTTTACGCAGTATTGTAAGTTTGTAATTTAGCATTGGTTCATTTTTGGATATTAAATGATTAAGTATTTGAATAAAATTCTACCAAACTTCAGAGTTTTTTACTTTTGAGTTGATACTTTTGTCCAGGTTTCATGTATTATAAAGATATTAAAGTTGAGATTTTTTTAATTAAATTATTTATTTTATAAAGTTTATGAGTTATACTGAATTTAGGACTATTTAGTCAGTTATTTATCTTTACTGGAACAAGACGTTTTTTAACTGAGTTAAATTATGATTGAAAAAATGAAAAAAAAAAAAATGAGTTTATAATTTTGTCCAGCGGTGCATTTATATGTTTCTCATTAATTTACAAAAACAAAACTTTTAGCAATTACTGATGGCAACATTTATTCATTCTATGGCGTTAAATTAACATTTTGGAACTAAACTTTCTCGTAATCCTGGATTTTTTTACCTCTGAGTTTATACTTTTGTCCAGGTTTCACGTAATGATAAAATATTAAATTTGCAAATTTTCTAACTTTATGAATTTTTTAATTTAATTGATAAGATGTACTAATTTTAGAACTATTTCTTCAACTATTCATCTTTACTTCAATGAAAATAATTTAAACTGAGTGATGTTGTAATTGAAACAAAAGAAAAAAAATTTGAGTCTATAATTTTGTCCACCACTGTATTTCGGAATAGGTATTTAATTATAAGATTTATGATTAATTTTTAACAAAACTGCATGAAAAGTTTTTAAAAAATATTAAAACTTAATTTTTTTTAAATCAAAAACCGAAAAGTGCCGGAAATTTTATCTCACAAAAGTTTTCGTACACTTTATAAAATGCCTATATATTATTGAATAATCTAACTTTTGATTAAGTTATTTATTAGTAGAATATCATATAGTATTCATAACACCTTTTAAACGTCTGGGAATATATTTCATTCTTTTTCTTTCTTTTTTTAGCGTAATTTCTGAGTAAGTGTTCTACCACCACTTCGAGTATTACTATTTCTAGCTCTATTTTCGTTTTAAAGCCCTATTTTCGTAATCTAGCCTCCAAATATCTCTAAATACGTCACATTAAGTTACAATCTGGAGATTGAGGGGGTATTTTCGAAACTTTAGGACAATTTTCGAGGCTCTAGATGCAAACGTTGAAAACCGTGTGCTTCTTATCGTTATCTTGATAAAAAAACAAAGTTGTTTCCAATAACCAAATTTTTGGCTAAGAGTTCAAAATTGGTTTTTAAAATATTTAAAGGAACAGCATGATTCATTATTTCACCAAAAAAAATTCAAACTACCAAGTCCTGATGCTGATATGCACCCTCACACTAAAACACCTTCACCGTCCAGATTAACTGATCCAACTAAGTTCTTAAGATTAAGTTCCTAATTTTTTCTTCTACTTACAGTTATACAACAATTTAACCAAAAATGTTGAATTAATTTTTATCTGTAAGTAAGACATGATTCTAAACTGTTTTTAGCTTATTTATCATTGATTTTGGGACGAAAAGCGTAAGCTTTCTGTTTTTCGCACGACCAAGAAAATTTCTGCGGAAAGAGGTTCCATTTAATCCAGCTAATCAAAGAACTTGGCGAACAATTTTAGGTGAAAATTAAATGTAAAATGTTTCATTTAACTCTGCAGAAACTTTTACAGTACTCAAATGTTTATTTTTTCAAAATTTTTTAACTTTAAATCTACGATCACGTTTTGTCAACTTTGCCGGTTGACCTTTTCTTACCTTGTTTTCTGTCCGATTTCTTTATTTAAAGCATTTTATCAAGCACTTTACTATACAAACAAATAAATTAACTAATTTAGAGACATTTCAAACCAATTTACCACTACTGTGGGAAAAAAATTCAAATTTTGAATGGTGTTTGCGGTTTTTTTTACGAATACCAGCCATTTTACAGTAATAAGCAATATATTAAGGAATAAATTTAAAAAAAAATAAAGCAAAATGACTTATAAGGGTCAACACAATGCAAAAATATTAATAAAACGGCATATGATAATTTTAATCATGAATTTATTCGAAAATATTTGAGTGTACGATGACTTTTGTGGCATGTTATTTCTCTGTCTCTTCGTTTTCTGACCCATTTCAAAAAGAAGATCCGTCAATATTTTGAAAAAAGCCAATGGTTTATATTTGGAATGACATAGGAATGGTGCGAAAAAATATTGGCCTTTATATTCGAATTCAGTTTTGAGTTATTTTGGTTTTACTAAAAAATTTGAAAGTGTACGAACACTTTTGGGAGCCACTGTAGTTAAACACAACTAGAAAACAAAGTAAAATGATATTCAGTGTTCTTCTATGTTAAAAAAATAAATAATTGATGTCTGCAAATATTACAAAGAAAGCCTGTAACTCAAACACAGTAAAAACCATAATCAAAATACATTGCTCTACAGTACTTTAAAAAGTTTGCAAACAACATCACTATGTTTAACTAAAAAATTAAAAATTACCCTCTCATAGAGGAAAAATGTAATATTGCTGTGCAGAACTCAAAATAAATGACAGTAAAAATGCAAATATTATTCAAGAAATATCCAAGTATAGATTTAAAGTACCGATTCCAACAGCTGCAAGATCTTTAGTACATGCCATGTAACACTCAAGTTGCCGAGTGGAGTCCCTCCTGACTTACACGAGGGATGCGTTCTAAGACTCCTCGCGTAAGTCGATACTTTGCGTTGTAGAAAAATCAACGTATACAATTTTTTTTAGAAGCATGCCAGATTCTTTTAGACATTTTAAAACATTCCTCAAACTGCTTTAAAGCATTCCTCAACCATACATTACAATTTTTTACATAAAAAGCTGAACTTTTAATTGTTAAAAAAAAAGCCTTTTTTTCAACAAAATACTTTAAGATGAACAAAATGAATGATCAATGGGAGGGAAAGACATAAAATAAAACAACACGGCACTCACAGTATGTAGTAATTATAAAAGCTGCACTACAATAGTACAGTAGATACAGTAATAATATTTGTGAGGTAAAAAATAAAGGTGGTAATGATTTATGCTTCATCATCACATCGTTATTCTTTAGTAATACATTTTTAAATTTAATTGCTTCGCCTTTTCTTTTGTAACGTTTCCATTTATGCAATAGCCACTCTTCCTGATCTCTTTAATCCACAGTACAAGATCTGCTTCCATTTTCATAATATACATATTTGCTTTGCTTTAGACACTTGCTTTAGACTTGCTCTGCAAGCTTCAATATTGAAACTAAGTTCTGAACTTTTACGGATATTTTTTTGTTATGACTTTTAATTGTACGTGTGGAACAGTCACTCACACTAATTGCCATGCTACCGTCGACGTTTTGTAGTTGTTCAAGCGTCTTGAGAATATTAACCTTTTTTTTGGCAAACTTTTTTTTCCAATCTCCAAACTTTGGATGAAACAGCACACTAAGGTGTCATTATATTTCATCAACTTTAATGATTAAATGAAAAAAATAAATGAATGAAAGATGCTGAGAGAGAGAGTAGTTATTTGATGCACCAACAATTGGGTGCATAGACGAATTTAGTGTGAGAACAACTGTCAGTGATGCTAAAGAGATGTAATAACATTTCACGAAATAAATATTTAGTAGCCAATAATAAAGTGATACTTCCGTCCAAAAAAATTCTTGTTGTCGACGAGGAATTCATATTAGCTCTGAAATTCATTACTTGCGAAAAATTCGCGTTGTAGCCCTTTCACATAAGTCAAATCGCGTTGTAGCGGGTGTCGACCATACTTTAGTTTGCTGAAGTTTTTACTACTCTTACTTTAATTTTCTTTTGATTTTTATGATAACTAAATTGGAGAAGTGATAAATATTTTTTTTCTGCTGAGATTATTTATAAAGAGGACACTGGTTAATTGAATCAACCGCTTTACTGAATCAAATTGTCAAAAACAGAACAAAAGCCATTTTTATTGAATCAGCCAGTTTATGGAATCAAAACTGTTTAGAGCAGATGTGTGCCATTGTACTTCTACATGCAAACTCTTGAATGTTCTGCGAAGTGACTTCACTATATCATTTTAATTTGTTAATTCGTATTTTATAATAAAGTTTCCTGTCATTTTACTCTTAAAATTTAATTTTTAGCATACATCTATATCCGAGGCGAATTTTACAATGAAGCATCTAATTTGCAAGTTGCTATCAAAGAAGCTTATGAAGCAGGCTTTTTAGGGAAAAATGCCTGTGGCTCAGGTTACGATTTTGATGTGTTTGTGCATCGTGGTGCTGGAGCATATATTTGTGGAGAAGAGACGGTATGTATTTAATTCATGCATTATTTAGACATGCTAAGAATGATATTGAAATGAAACGCAAAGAAAAATAAATTTCGAGATGAAATCAAATTGGTTTATAAAGAATTAAAAATTAACCTGTGTAACTATGAAAAAAATATCTTTCAGCACAGTGGAAACTGTCAAACCAGATCAGCTATCTTGGCCAAAAACTTTATTACAGAAAACTTCAATATTAAACGATACTTGATTTAACGATTTTCTCAATTTAATGATACAATTTACTGGTCCGGATTTGCATTGAATGTATTTACTCCTCGATTTGATGTGTCCTTGCTTTAACAATTACTTTTTCCTGTCCCTTGACAAACAAGTCGTGATTATACTATATATTGTTTTCAGAAGTTATTACAAGAATTTTTAACCAGGTGTTTACTTTTTTTTGTCAGGCATACACTTATCTCATGACTTCTCCTCCCTCCAACTAGCGTTGAACAAATTAAAAAAAAAAATCAATGCTTTCAATTGTTGTTACCTGAACTGTTATCTGAAAGTTTGTTTTTGTTGGTTGATTGGTTGGTTCATTTGGTTTTTATGGGATAAGAGCCTAAGGAGGCATATTATGTGCCAAATGATAGTTTGAGAGTGGAAAGAGAGGGCAAAAGAAGTACCAAACATAGAGTGGAATGAAGAGTAAGGGAAATAAAATTTCTAGAATTTTACAATGATTTGCTGAAATAAACCCATGAACCTTTTAAATTTTGAAGAATGTACCAACAGATCCTTTTTTCTTACTTATTATATATATGTGTAATGTTTCACATACGTGTAAAGTGTTCTTTCTATAAATAGGCTTTTCTAATTTCCTAACTCATCAATATTGATCTCTAGATTGGGTCTTTCATTAGTCTTTAAACTGAAACGTGTAGTATAATTTCATTGCGTTGAAATAAGTAAATGTCCTTTTTGGTAAATTATTTTCAGTTCTATATTTTTATGTCTTATTTAGTAAGTTGACAGCTTTTATTTAGTAAGTTGAAGATTCATTGCTATTACAGGCCCTAATAGAGTCATTAGAAGGCAAGCAAGGAAAACCAAGGCTGAAGCCCCCATTTCCTGCTGATGTGGGTGTATTCGGCTGCCCAACAACCGTTGCAAATGTAGAAACTGTTGCCGTTGCTCCCACTATTTGTCGAAGGGGTGGTACTTGGTTTGCTTCATTTGGAAGACCTAGAAATTCAGGAACAAAGGTATAAAAGAAAGTTTCTTTTGTTTTGGTGTAAACTGAGTTGTAACTACACTCCTCTGCAACCTTTCTTGGCAATATAGAAAATCAGCTGAGACCAAGCAAATGAAGTAGTCCTCATCTCGGCACCCGAATTTTGCTCAATTTGTCACTTTGCTTTAGAAATTGGATTAGTTTGTTATAAACCCACAATTTTTTGTCATCATTTCTGTAAATTGTTAAATATTTTCATTTTTGCAAACGGTGAAGCATGGGAGTATTATATCCATTTGATTCGAACGTACCACCCAATAACAGCTCAGAGACAGTTGACGATCTCCTCTAATTCGCCAAGTAGGTACCTAGAAAGTTTGATGTTTTATCTGTTAACTCGGTTTTTCTTCCACGCACCGTGACAAGGCCAAAAAACTTTGCAAAGAGGTATATAAGATTTGGTAAATGATTAAAATACTTGTTTGTTCAATTACTACATGATATTTATAACATTCCTCATCAATATTTCAAAGTGGAAGTTTGACTGGCAAATTTTAATTGCTGTTCTGTAAGTAGATTTGTTCATTTTTAAATTACTGTAAAGCCATGTAGTACTCATTTATTGAACGTCTCCAGTAGCTCCATGATACATAGTGTCAAAAATTTTCTGCCGAAAATTTGTAGCCAAGCTAAGGAAATGCTTCAAGTAAAAATAGCCATGTTTTTTATTGATGCATCAAGCTAAGAATGATTGCCTACTGAAATTTCCAATTGTGGTTAAGAAATAGCAAAATATTCTGTTTATTAACTGATAGTTCTTCCTAATCCCACTTGATTGACTTATATAATGCCTGACTATTTTCTTACCCAAATTGCTGGTATATTTTTATGTTCAATTATTTTTCTCTGTCTCTCTCTTTTTTTTTAAAAGTTACTTCCATTTATATCTACCCCATTACTGCTTCTCTTGTTTTTCGTCAGATAGTATTTTAACATTAATCTGCCTTTAAAATTCCTTATGATTTTATCACTTAAATGTATAGGGAAAGTTTGTTTTTAGCACATGTACATCTTGATTTATTTTACAGCTTTTCAATATCTCTGGACATGTTAATAATCCATGCACAGTGGAAGAGGAGATGTCTATCCCTTTAAAAGAATTAATTGAAAGGCATGCTGGTGGAGTGACTGGTGGATGGGACAACTTATTGGGCATTATTCCTGGTGGCTCCTCAACACCAGTAATTCCTAAAAAGTAGGAAACTTTTGATATTTCACATGCACTTGTGTTTTGATGTAAGTCATAACTTAGCTGTTAATGTTCAAAGTTGTAACCACTTTCAAAGCCAAACCTAACCTGTCAAGTGTCATAATGTTGTGATTAGGATCTGCTTAGCCTTTGGTTATGCTGCCAGGCTAAGTTTGCCCCAACTATAAATGTTTTGTACATTATCAAAAAGATAATTTATAAGTTTCTTTTTAATTGCTGTTCATCGCTTAAAAGCATACATTAATTAAACAATGAAGTGTATTCGTCACAACTCTCAACCAAAATAATATTATTTAATTTATTTACATTTGACTTATTTATATTTGTACAGTTTTGATTATTTGAGTATTTTATTAATTTAAACTTTTTTCTTGATATATATGTTAAGGAGAAAAAGAGATATTTTTCTGCATCACTTCCAATAATATAAATAGCATTGCATAAGAAGATGCGCTTGATGAATTTTGAATGAATCACTCTTATTATTATTATTATTTTTTTTTTTGGAAAATTTACATACAGTGTTGTGACTAGACCCCAAATTTTGATTAACCTGAATAGTCCTTAAATACCATAAAAACTTACAAAATATCCCCCAAAATAGAAAAACATTCCCATTAAAAATGGTCTAAGTAAAAATTGTGAATACCAATCAAAAATATAGTTATTCTTTAAAATTATAACAATATTAAAATATATTAAAGGAGGCTGATACAATACATTTTCACAAAGCTCAAAAAAAGCTAAAATAGCAAAAATACTGAAGAACAGAAAAATATTTTGTTTGATATTTTCTTCATGTGAAAAATATGTTTTCTTCATAGGATGGTCATAATTGAAGTACTACTTTTAAAGAGTGGGGTTAGGTACATTGAAACCTGTCTCAGTTTGAAAAAAAAAAAAAAAAAGGCTACCATACCATCAATACAATTACCATCCAAACTGAAAAATTGGTAATCGCCTACACTGACAGCTCCTCAGAATCTAATCTTGAGAGGGGAGGTGCAGGAGAATTTATAACAGGTCCAGACAAGTGTCTTAAAATTGGAGTGGGGAAAATAGCTTCCAACTACACATGTGAACTGGTTACTGTTAGAAGTGCGCTTGAGATTTTCCTCTCTAAAAGCTTCCACAGTGCCAGTGGTATAATTATCCTCTCTGACTCAAGATCGGCACTGCAAGCCATTTAGAAGGGCAAGTGCTAATTAAGTCAAGAAATCATCCAATCAATCAATCAAGAAATCTTGCATGTTATAATGGATACCAGTCCATGTAAATATCCTTGGTAATGAGAAAGCCAATGAGCTTGCCAAGGAGTGCAGATCCTATCCCAATCATCAAACTTCGCAACTTTAATTGATGCCAATGCTGTGGCCAGCCGTAGATTTATCAGCAATAATTTGAAATTTTCTATTCCAGCCCTAAACTGTAATCCCACAATAGCATCAATAATAACAAGGATAAGAACAAAACATGTAAAGGCCATGAAAATCTCAAGTGACAGGCTTAGAAGTTACTCAATTCACTGCTCACCCTGCCCTGACTTTCAACTGTCTCCTCAGAATATCTTCGGCTGCTCAGCAATTCAGGACAGGCTTCTCAAAATTGGCCTGTATGACCCAAGTGACTTGATTTTTGCAGAAAAGGCTAAGAATGTCGCTGAGGCTGTCTTCGACAGCTTCGGAGTAATCTAGGGCTTTTCTTTTGCACATCAATGATAGACAAGACAACAACAAGTACGTTTGACCTCTGGTTACACTGCTTGGCGCTGTTTAGCCCCTCTTTCTTTCATTTCAAAAAGAATATTTCCAGTTTGAAAGACGTTTTTTCCCCGTGACTAATGAAATTTCTTTCAGCGTTTACAGATGTGGTCAGTTGGTGTCCATTTGAAGAAAATTGACATTTATTAGCAATTCATTTTCAGGCACCATTTCTTATAGGGTCTAGGGAGTCTTGATGCAACCTCGGACCATGAAAAATAGACATTACTTTGAGCTCTCATTAATTGCTTTTTATGAATCACCTATCATAAATTTTGAAACTGTAGCAAAAAATATTTTTGGTAATATTGAAAAATATTAAAAATGGATGCACGTGTTACCCTGTGGACTTTACTCCACGCAGAACTGTGACCAAAATAATGGTTGTAGAAACTTAAAACAAGCTTTTAAACAAAGTATGAAAGTGCTTCAAAGATTTAAAGTACATTTAGGGCTCAAAAAATACTGAAAACTATTTTTAATTTATTAATATTTCAAAAGTTTTAAGTTTTACAAAAAAAAAAAAATGTGTTACAACAGCTTGCAATTACTTTACCTTCTAGATAAATGTTCCTTTGGCACACAAAAAAATTTTTGAAGCTCTACTTTAATCACTTTTTAAAACATCCTGTGGGACAAGTAAAATAAATAGAACTGAGAAAAACGTGTTTAAAGTTATAATTTCATTTTTGAAAAAGGAAATATAGTTGTACTGACTTATGCTTTTATGCAAACCATGTGCTAACATTCATACACTTAAAACATACAGTTTTAAAAGAGGATCTTCATTACATATTTATTTTTTGAGGATAAAAGAAGTTATGGCAGAACATAAAATTATTTTGAAAATGTTGGAAGTTACACACAAATCAGAATTTAAAAACCTATATAAATATTAACTTATATAATTTGTACTATATATGATGAATAACAACATATTGAATATACAGGCAAACTTTTAGCTTATTGCATGTAACATTATTCAAGACATCTTGCTCAAAACCTAGACTTTTTGAAACAAAACAACGCATCTCAAACACAAATTTTTTTGAAAAAAATTATGTTTACTAACATAAAATCCCCCAGCAACGTAAGAATCACCTTCTTCCAGTCGATGCATCTCATCTTGTCGCAGTTTTTTCAGCTTTCTTGCTTCATGCGATGCTGCAAGGACTCGCTTTTCAGCAGTTATTTGTCTTTCCTTGTCAATTTGCTCGAATGATGAGCAAGTTTTCTTGTCCAATTTTAAGTCCAAGTGCTCCAATATAGAGGGAAAACTACTCATCCCATCATTGAATATTAAACTAGCAAGATGGGTAACAATTTCAGCCACTTTTCGGCCACTGCCTATAAGTTTTGGACTATACTTCCAAATCAAAGAGCTGATCGACTCGTTAGCATTTTGCCTCCGAGGCATTTTCTCAGTAACTTTGGGTCCGAAAGTTCAGAAAAAAAAGTTTTGATCGCTTCCATTACTGCTGGTGCTACTGTTTGCTTATGGCAATAGTTCAAATTGCTGTGCTTTGCTGGATTATACGCACACCATGTATTTGGTGCTTTCGAGCAGAAGTAGTGCATTGGCTCGGAGTCTGTACTGGCAGTATGGTTCCACACTGCCCAGATAATTGCTCGCATATCTGCAACACTTTTAGAGTTTCCATGAATTGCATTTCCATAATATACAGTTAATTTATTAAGGCATCTGTGAGATGTTCTTTTCCGCCAAAAGTCCTGCCATCTTGAAGCTTCTTTTTCCCCGATATAGTCTTCAGTTTCCTCAAGCCTTGTTCCCATCCTCTTCTGTATATGACCTACACATTCAATCTTTTCCACAGTATCTTCTGTACCATACGGCATAGCATCTCTAATTGCACTGTATGTCTTAGAATCACTTTCTCCTATATAGTGTAAATATTTCACATCATGGTCATTTTCGGACCTTTTGAAAATTCTTAACATTCCATCCACCTCCATTTTGCCCGTGGAGCCATGATCTTTTTGGCAAAAAGCTTTGTGCCGTAACCCCTATTTTCGAAAATCGGGCCCAAACTACCCTTATATGAGCTGCAGCCTTTGAAAAACGAAGCCATCACCTCTGCCGGAGACAACTTTCCTTGATTCATCTCCGATTAAAGTGTAAACTCCGGCCAGCGAGGAATGTCCGCGAGTTTTCCAGGTACCGTCGCCACTGACGGTAATGCAGTCGCTTTCACATAGCATCTTCTCCTCTGCAAAGGCTCTATGCATGCTTTGCGCACTAATCGTCCTTGTGACAACTGCGATTTTTTTCATTTATTGCATCATACGCCTTCCTGCTGATTGAACTTGGCAAACTCATGACACGACAAAAAGCTTCCAAGGAAGCCAATCTTCCTCCGATGCATCTCATTGCGAGAACAGCCCTTCTATTAATGTCTGGAATATTATTTTTATCTCCAATAATATTGCAAGAAGCATATTATTTGCAGTTTTGCAATCCAAGCCAGTGTTGCCAGATTGGGGGAAATTTCCCCATTTTGGGGAAATCTGGTGTTCTCCGGGGAAATTTTGGGGAAATGGTTTTTGAGGGGAATTCTTTGGGGAAAAATTTTTTTCTTGGGGAAAACCTGGGGAAAAAAAATCTCGTATTTAAATTCATGTCTTGACATCTGGTAGTTGCATTGTTTGTATCAAACAACGTTAGTTTAGCTTTGCTCAACTTGATGGAATTCGTATTTCGCATTATGTGGAATATTATGCTACGGAATTTGCATTAATGTTCTGCTTGAGTAACTAGTTATACCTGAAAACAGGTAAAAATAAGTGTGATGAAGAATGTTCTTGGATAAATATATACAAAAATCATAGTTTAAATGTACATACAGAAGCAGAGTAGTGAATGCGAGTAGAAAAAAATATTTGGCTATTTCTTATCTCTCGATCAGGCGCTTGTATTTATGACTAGTGGAACCCAAACGGCTTTGCCTGTAGTAGAAAATGTGAAGGTCTTTTGGTTCCCCTCTATATTTACAAATAATGCATTGATGAGTTTCCCGCCAATTGGCTTGCCAACGTTATGATAACTTGGTAATTTAGTCGTCCATCTTATGATTATTTTGCTTGGGAAAATGTTCTTAAAATTGGAATAGAAAAAGAACAAAATCAAATTTTAGAAAAAAATCGCTTAAAGGTTCACACCCCCATGCTACAAACTAATTCTTTGCCAAATTTCATTAAAATCGGCCGAGCGGTCTAGGCGCTATGCACGTCACAGAGATCCTGACAGACAGAAAGAGATTCAGACAGAGAGATATCCAGACAGAGACTTTCAGCTTTATTATTAGAAAAGATAAAGAAAGATAAAGATTAAGAAGACAAAAAAAAAAGCGAAAATGGGAAGAAAAAAAAGTTTGGGAGTTTTATAAGAAAATTTGGCTATTAGGGGAAAAAATTTTTTTCAAGAGACAAAAATATCAGAGGAAGTCGATTCATTTCATGAAAATATTAATGGGAAAATAATTTTTGAATTTGGGGAATTTTGATAGAAAACATCGCTTTTTGGGAAAAAGTTGGAAGGGAATTGGGGCAAGGTTCGTACGCTCCTTCAAAACTCCTCCAATAATCCTTCATTTAGGAAATTTTTTTGAAGGGCCCTTCAAACTTCTTCATTTTGGTTTCAACTCCTTCAAAACTCCTTCTTTTTTAGTTCAACACTACATAATTTTCCTCTATGACAGTAACTTAAAATACTTTGATGGACAACTTTGTCATAAGGGGAACGTATAAGAGCGATTTTAATGAAATAATTTCGTATATTTATCTTTTTTCATCAAGATGTGATTTACAAATTTTTCAAAGAAGTCAATAAAAGTTGAAGGTGAGAATATTACTAGATAGCTGAGAAATTTCATAAGTGAAGTAAAACATGCTTAAGTGGTGCTTGGTTATTTTTTTAAGTTTTATGATTATTGCTTTTCCCTCCACCATGCTCTCAGCAGAGAAAGTCAGTTTGGCTTATTATCTCTTTATAGTAAGTAAAAGTAAGGTTTCAAAGAAATTCTGGAAGGAAGTCTGTCGCAGACATGCATCCAGGAGACCCCATAGCGCCTACAGCCTTGAAATTTTGTACAAAATTGCTTCGAGTGGACCTGGGGTTTTATTTTTTTTAATTCGAAGTAGTTTTTTTGTGATTTTTTAAGTTCAAATTTTGTGTAAATTGCCTATTATTGCCTATTAAAGAGGTGAAAAATTACTTGCACATATTAATATTATATATCGTTGGAAAGGGTAGAATTTTGTTTCAATGCTCTAACTTAAATAGGGTGGGAGTTAACTGCGTTTTTAGCTCGAACTTTTTTAGGCTTAGCTTAAAGTTAGGCATTACTTTCTTCATTAAATCTATCAGTAAAAGGTGAAGGAATCATCCCACACTTTTCTTTTTGACATGACTGGAAATAGCAGTTTTTTATAGCAGTTTTTTTTACTCCAGATCTAACTCGACCTTTAGTTGAAACTCTGAGCTTGTATCTCCAAAGGAAAAAAAGGTACTAGCTGTTAAAAATGAAGTTTGAATAATCTCATCTTCATTAAAATTATTGATGTTTTATTTGGGGTTGCAATAGTTATGTCTTTTCGATTTGCAGGTTTCTTCTTTCTTATTCACAAACTTTAAGGGTTTCAATTTTAGCGGAAAATTTTAGGCTCAACTCAATTTAAGCCCCGAGCTAAAGAGCAAAATATGTTACTAGAGACCACGAATATCAAAGCGATTTTTCAAACGTACACAACTGCAGTTTTTCAATGCTCATGAGCCCCTTAGCCCTTATGGCTCTGCAAGTTGATACAAGTTGTTTTGAAACTCAGGGAAGGGTTTTTTTTTTATCCAAAGGTAGCTCATAATGTGTTTTTAATCTGTTTCTTTTTAATTGATGATTTAAATCTTTGCTAATCAAATAAGATTGCGAAGCAATCTTCGGGGGTTGGTGAGCGCTAGCGAGCAGGGGGCAGAGCACCCTAGTTATTTAAATATTTAAAAATACATAAATATATGAACTATATTAAGTGATTGCGTTAAAAAAAAAATTGTTTTTGTAAATCGCAGTTATAATATTGTAAAATGTGTCGTCCGCAAATGATATCATGCCTTGAGGGAGAGACAGGTTCATGAAATTGTGACAAGGCAAAGAGAATGGGTGACAAAAAGTGACAAATGACAGTTAGTATAACACTATGTTTATAAAAAATATGGCATGTGACAAGAGGATGAGTGACGTGAAGTGTGACACTTTGTGACAAAGGGGGAGGGGTGTCAAATATTTTGAAAAAAGTGACATCAATCATTTAAGGACAGCCCATTAGTTCTCCTTCGAAATCTCAATTTACTCCTTCTAAACTCCTCCAAAACTCCTTCATTTTTTTTCTGAAATTGAGTACGAACCCTGTGGGGAAATCTGGATTTGACCATCTGGCAACACTGATCCAAGCACCTGATTTCAAATTTTGAGCACAAACCTGCTGTTGTGTTTTCTTCTAGACTTAATTTTCCATGACATTTTGCACAACATATTACTTCACTGATTTTAGAGAAGAATAAAGAAATGTCAATAATTCTGTATCTTTCAAAGTTTTCACAAACCTTATCTGTTGAGATGACTTTTTTAGACTTCAATTTTCTTCCACTAGCACTTTTGTATTCCTCGGGTCTTACCACAAAAGCTTTCTTTCCTCCTACATTTACCTTTTTTATATATTTGTTTCCCTGAAATTTCCTCTTTTTAGACCTCTGACCAGATGATTGCTTTGAAGGCATCTTAATATGAACACAAAATGCGCAATATTTGATTTACGAAAAAAGAAGAACGAGCAATGAGATACCGTACTTTCAAACATAAAGAAACCCAATTGCACAGGATCAAAACATGAGGAAATAAAGAAAACTTAAGAAGTTTATCTACTGAAAGCAGCTGGCAATAGTCTTTAAACCTCGTAAAGACTCTGCTGGATAAAAATACTGATTGAAGCACAAAACTGTCCAACTAGAACGTAGGCTAAGCAAAAGAAGGCATGGCCCACTGAATTTTTAAATTTTTGTTTACATCTTCTATTTTGCATTTTTTGCAATAACTTCGTAAGTTTTTGCGCTATTCTTAAAACTTTAATACCAAAGTGCGCAGAATAGAATGCTGCATCACAGATTTTTTTTTTTTTTGAAAAATTTGAAGTTTATCTCCCTAGAACCATTATGCTGTCAGCCTTTTTGTCTAGTGGTCAGAGAAGTCTGACTGCAATGGGGAGGGCCCAGGTTCAAATCCTGGCGTGGGCACAGATGTACTTTCTCTCTCCTGTCCTTATCTTTTCTTTGTGTGAATGTGTTGTAACACTCTGAATGGTGGCCCTATAAATGGGTCCTTACGGTATCTGTGTACATTGGAAGTCGGACTTCAGACCAAATTATAGTTCTGCTGGAAAAGTGAAATAGCTCACCCCAAATTGGCAGCCTAGCTTGCACTAGACAACAACAACTTCTTATGCTGACAGATTTTTCTTAGTGTGTAAAAGCTACGGAGGAGCAGCACCAGTAGCAGACATGCTTAAGACATCACTCTCAGGTCAACTCGATTTTCTAAGCCTTTAATGTATTTTCTTACGCAACTACATCTCATCTAGCATTTGGCTTTCTCTGGATCCTCTGAATTAGTTAATTATACTTTTATTTGCTCAATTTCAAAAACTCTGATGATACTCAGTAACAAATAGGATGAGGAAAAAAATATGAGTAATGGACAAAGTTAACTTTTTTTCTTCAAAATGTGCACAAGTTCTTTATTTTTAGAACTTAGCATTATTAAATTCAAATGAACAGGCAGCACCAGCTGACCTCGTGGTGACTGTTCATAACCTTCCACCACTGCCTTGTAAATGCCAACTGGCTCATAAAATTCACTCTTGATTATACTAGATAGTTGCACCGTATTCATGGGCCACAACATCAGTTTTACCTGCCTAAAATTCTTATTAGAGTCAAACTTTAATATCTCGAACCTCCTTATCTCAAAACCCTTGATATCTCGGGGGGGGGGGGGGGGGGAATCCCCTGCATTTTCCATCCTAAAATCTCCCATGTATTTTCCATAGTTACCTAGAAATTTATTTTTCGAAACCCTTGATATGTTGAAATTTTCCCACAGATGCAAGTTTCAATTGCTCTCTCTATTTCTCCTCTGAAAATTTTGTAGTAGAACCAGTTCCGTCGACATTTGTTTGTCGTTTTCACCCTTTTTCTTTGATATTTTAAGAATAGGGGATTGAGGTGAGATATTATGGGAGTGTGGCTATGAGCTGGCACTGTAGTGTTTTTCATCTCAGTGTTTTCCCCAGAGTTTAGATTCAGAGTGCTTTTATTAAGAACACATTGACTTGATCTCAAATTATTACTATAAACCATAATCTAATACAGAGAATGCAAATATCATCAAAATCTTGGAGTCTGTCATAACTCTTGTGAATGCATGATTGTGTACATTCTTACCCTACTACTTAAATACTATCATAATTTTAATCATGAAATATAGAGATGCATAAGTACTCAATTTTCTTTCTATCAACTTGTAGAGTATGTGAAGATGTGCTGATGGATTTTGATGGCCTTGTTGCAGCTCAAACAGCTCTAGGAACTGCAGCTATTATTGTGATGAATAAACAAACTGATATCATTAAAGCAATTGCCAGGCTTATTGAGTTCTACAAACATGAGAGTTGTGGACAGGTAGCTTTTTTAATTATATGCCAACTAGCTGCATTGCACAGTCTATTTCAAAAAATAAAAGTTGTTTCAAGTGTCTTATGTTCAGCAATCAGGTAAAAAAATAAATAAAAATAATTACGAATATTGACATCTTGAATTCAAATTATGTTTTTCGCAATCACGAGTGTGTGTATGTAGGCGTGATGTTTGTGTAGGGGGTATGTGTGTTAGTGTGTAGGGGGTATGTGTATGTGTGTGTAGGTATGTGTGTTTGTGTCTGTGTGCTGGCATATGTGTGTTTTTAGTTGTGTGTATGAATGTGTGTGTGTGTGGGGGGGTATGTGTATGTGTGTGTAGGCATATGTGTTTGTGTCTGTGTGCAGGCATGAATGTGTGGGTAGTTGTGTGTATGTGTGTGTGTATGTTTTTGTATGTGTATGTGTAGGTGTCTGTATGTATGCATGCGTGAATGTGTATGTGTTTGTGTACGTGTGTAGGTGTATGTATGTGTGTGTGTAGTTGTGTATGTATGTGTGTATGTGTGTGTGTATGTTTTTGTATGTGTATGTGTAGGTGTCTGTATGTATGCATGCGTGAATGTGTATGTGTTTGTGTACGTGTGTAGGTGTATGTATGTGTGTGTGTAGTTGTGTATGTATGTGTGTGTGTAGTTGTGTATGTAGATTTGTATGTATGCGCATGTGTGTAGAAGATGGATGCAACCTGGAGACGTCTTTCGCTATAGAAGCAACACCGTGAGGAGCCAGTCGACGGTGATGGTGCGGAGGGTGGCGGTGGGAAAATAAAATGATAGCACGCCGAAAACAGTCAAATGAGAACAATAAGCAATCGTGATTGCTCAAAAAAAAAAAAATTAAATTTCCCTTCAATGTGTAGAAAAGAGAAATTTTCTGTCTTAAATTAAATTTAGACCTCTTTGACTTTTTTTAAAATCCCAAAACTTCAGAAATCTCTATGTATCAACCAGCATCAGGCGTAATCGTTTCACAATGACTTGGTTGTTAGAATGATGATTGTTATTTAGATGAATTTGCGTGTATTAATGAATTTTGTTCTGAAAATATCAGAGAAGTATGTAAATACTAATATTAAAAGTAATTCTAAAGCTAATATACATCAACTGAACAGAAGTTTGTCAATCAATTGTGTTCCAGAAAAGCTTTTAAAACTAGCAGAAAGCACGGCTGATATTTAAAAAAAAAGAATACATAAAAAAGAGTTTTCACTCATTTTTAGCCTACTTTCCCAGTAAAAATCACAAAAAGAAGAAAAAAGCATGAAAGAAGGCTTAATACATCTTAAAAATATCCCGAAAAACAAAAAAAAGTCAAAAATAAATAAAATAGTTAGATAAATATTGAAAAATTAAAAATTGGAAAGTAGGGTATTGAGATGGGGAAAAATGTCTGTCGGTCTGTCTGTCTGTCTGTCTGTCCCCCCCCTAATAACTTTTGAATGAATAGTCCGATTCGAACAAATTTTTTTTTGTTAGAAAGATCTCGGCGAGGACATCTCATTCCCATAATTCATTTTTTGATTTGAACAATTTTTCGTTCAATTTTGAACAGTTCAAAAAAACTTAATATTAGCGCCATGGGGAAATTCAAATCAAAAATAAATCTTGAACTTAGAAGCGAAGTGGCTTCAAACAAACTTTGTAGGGAAAATCTTTTGATAAAAAACATGTATCGAAAATATCTTTTTGATTTGAACAAGTTTTCGTTCAATTTTGAACAGTTCAAATCTCTTAACATTAGCGCCTAAGGGGAAACTGAAAGTCAATATAGATTCCGAACTTAAAGGCGGATTTACTTCAAACAAACTTTGTTGGAAATAGCTCTTGACGACCTACTCCCGACTCCGACTCCGAGAATTTAGGGGTACCTGACACCGACTCTGACTCCTGTTCCCGACAATTAATCGGACTCCGACTCCCCGATTTCGACTCTGACTTCGTAGCTTTGGCAAACATTTATACACGGAGGACAAATGACTGACTCCGATTCTTGGATATTCGATTCCGACTCTTTTATCCCAAAATGAGATTGACTCCGACTCCGGCTCCGCTGCTGTGGTATTAACTGTGAAATAATTATTGTTGATATGATTTGTTTTTATTTTCACGCTAAAGTTTTAATTTAGGTATTTAGTTTTCGGTGAATAAACTCGAAAAATATGCGCATACGATTTTTTTTTTTTTTTTGACAATGAAAATTATTTCTTTAAGTTGACATTTTATTGTTTTTTTTTTTATTTTGGTAAGTGCATTAATTCGTTTAAAAAATTATTTTTGGCAACAGGGGAAAAAGAAACGATTTTTTTTTATATGATGTATTTATTTTAATGAACTTATTATTATTATTTTTTCGTTTTGAAAGCTGTTAAAAAAAATTTTTAATGGAAAGAAGTGTATTAGCTGCTTTGTTTAAAAGGTGCTGCTATTTTATTTGTTCGTTTTTTTGAAGAAAAGTAAGGAATATTTTATTCCTAGAAATCAGCTTAAAATATTAAAAAAAAATATGTTTGAAAAAATTTGCGATTTTAGCTATTTTTGAGAATATTGATCAGGTACTAGAAAGTAGTATGGATATACGGGAAAGTAGGCTCGTCTAGTTCTAGACGGAACTTCTTGTTCTGCAAATAACTATGATTACAAAACAGACAATATTTTATCAAAAATAATAACTTAAAAAAAAAAAATTCTTTATAATTTTTTAAAAACTTTTATTCAAACTGAAGTATCAAATATTTACTTGGCTTCCAATTCTCTTATTTTGTACAGCAGACTCCCAAATTTTGATGTCTATTCTTAAACTCCCTAATAAAGTAAATATCTCGAATTTTTATCGAAGCAATCGAATTCACCCAAAAGGGACCTTTTAGTTACATGTTGAATGATGAGGCATTTTCAATTTTTAGGCTCCAGACATTAGTTTAATCACATCATATTGCTCAAAAGAACTCTTTTATGCAAAAAAGTGTAGATTAGGGGGGGGGGGGGGGTATCAAATTAAAGTATGAAACCTTTACATAACTACAACTCTCTTGATTTGTTCGGGACTCCCTAATGAAGTAAATATCTCTCAAATTTTCATCAAAACAATCAAATTCCTCAAAAATGGATGTTTCAGTGACTAGAATTTCTCAGAAAATCCCTACAGTAAAATAATTATGATCTCAGAAATGGAACCTTTTCATAGATGAGGATGAAAATTGTATATGTCTGATTCTTTATGAAACATGTTTATTTCATTTTAGCTTCTTTTTAAAACTTTTATTTCCTAAAAGTGCAATAAAATGTTACCTATTTCTTTTGAAACTCCTTAAATTTTTACCTGCTGCAAGAAATGTTTATCATGAACAGAGATGAAAACAGTCGGGGGAAAAAAACCAGAAAATTTCCGAGAAAAACGGAAAAAAACCGTTTTTTTCCGAAGGAATAAATTTTCACTTCAGAAAAATTAAAAAAAAAGAATTTTTTCAACTTTTCAGGGTTTTAATTGAAATTTTCAGCAAAAAGTGATTAGAAATTCTCATGTTTAAATTCTGATGCTATTTCCTCCCCCCTCCCGTTTTATGTTAAAATACTGTCTAACATTAATGCAAGTTGTTGTATGACAATATAATTTGCATATAGATCAAAAAATGTTTAATAATTCTTTTACAAAAAAGCTTAAACCAATAACCTTAGTGAAGAATTTATTTTCCTTCTTCATAAAACAAATAAGCATAACTTTAACCACAAAACTATGTTTCTGCTGACTGCGAACAAAATGTACAGGGTGCGGCAAAAAAAAAACTGGGCAAGCAATTTTCCAAAAAACTTTACTAAAAATAAATAAACTAACAAAAAAACAATAATATGAGAAGAACTTTAGCAATCATTAAATTTAATTGGTTTCAAACTAGTAGTCTTTTGCAGTAATATAGAGATGCAACTGCTTATGGAAATTTTCATTCAAGGGCAGCAAGTCCTTTTATCAATCCTATTCCCTATAAAGCAATTGGTTTAGAGAGTTCAATTTTATGTGTAGTTTAGGGTAGACCTTTGACTCTAAAATAAGCCATACATTGTAATAAATGGGATTGAGGTCGAGCGAGTAGAGCGTCCACTCAAAAGATATCTTGTCAAAAACATGTGCTTTGCACCACTCTTGTCTTTTTGGCCATATGAATCGATGTGGAGTTAAAGGAAAATGTCCAGTCTCTACATTGCTGAAGTGCTCTTAGGCCCACAGAAGAACAATAACCTCTAAAATGTCCTTCTGGTTCACTTTTTGATTCATTTTACGGCCCTCATCCACAAAAAAACTAGAGTTTTTTTCCCTTGTCCTGATTCCATCTCAGACCAAGCTTGACTTCTAATTTTGGCGATATCTAACACTTTCTAAGGTGATTGGAGTGTCATCTACTAAGGGTGCCCATATGCAAAATTTTAAGGGGAGGGGGGAGGGGACTCTGATATTTTCTCCATGGTCTAGCAGGATATTTTCCACATGGAAACCGACTTTAATACAGATTAGAGCTAATAAAAGTTAACATTATTGATAACTAAGTCATTAATGGCTGGAGGAAAAATGTTTTTACATTTTTACAAACAGGGATGAGATTTTTCCGTCTTTTACCGGAATTCCGGCTTTTTCTGTTGATTTTTAGAACCTTTCCTCCTTTTCCTCCTTTTTTTTGTCTCTTTCAGGCTTTTTTTCTCAAAAATCGGAAAAAAATACGATTTTTTCAAATTTTCGGTCCCCGATTTCTTATTTTTTCTATTTTCCTCCCTCGAATCTTCCTCCTCCGCGATATCTGCCAAAAAAGTTTGTTTTTTGGAATCATGCCAATGATGTCAAACACTTGCTGCGCCGAAATATGCATGCCTCGTTTGAGATTTCAATCTTTTTGCATCCTGCAAGTATTTCAATTATTTTTAATGGTGGGTGGTTTTTCACTATATGATACCTTATATCTACTTATTTTATTCATTATTTCAATAATATTTTTATTTCTTTAATTTATTTTGGAAAAAAATGCAAAAGTCAATCAAAAAAAGTGGCATAGCACCCACAGTCCTGAATTTTATTGAAACTTGGCATGGTAACTTTTTTTGTGTATTTAAGAAAGTGTAAAAAATATTTATGGTGAATCTCAAACCGTTTAGGCTTTACAGCCTGTTAAAAGTTTCGAGATTTCATGATTAAATGAGGCGGCTGCAAGTTGTTCTTTTGATTCCGAAATCATATTAGGAAGTTTTTAAAGACAAATTTTGGGTTCCAATGCAAGAAAAAGATAACCAATCGTTTATATACATATATATTTATTTATTTTCAATTCTTACTATGAAAAGTATGTTCTACCACATAAAGAAATTTTAGATTTTTCTCTCCGTTGTAAATTTTTACTTTAACAAACAGACCTAATTTTAAAATTTATGTTTTCACTCGTTTAGCACTATAAACTCAAATGTTTTTAATTAAAAAAAATGTATTTTTTTCTAAAAAATATGAAAAGTTGACAATATTGTGTGATGCAGCCAAGATTGACCTCTGACTCTCCCACCCTTTGTTCAATCAGGGGTTAGAAATTGTTGCCTTTTTTTTTCAAAATTGATTTATTTATTAATAAACACTCTTGCAAGAAATGGTACAATGCAGCAAACTGTACAAAATTGTTACTTGTACTTTAATACCTATTACCTTTAAAACTGGTAAATTAGCCTTTTTTTTATTGAATTTTTGAATATTATGGCTTCTATGTTCTATTTTGATGCGGTTTTGGATATCATCCCTTTTACGAAATTTTTTTGGATTTCCTCCTTTTTGCTCTCTGACCACTCTCATCCCTGTACAAAGAAAAAAGTATTAAAAGGAAGAGGAAGTTCTCATTTCCAAAGGGGGGGATGCTTGAGCCCCCCACTTCCCCCCTATATGAGAGCCTATGGTGTCTACAAACCAAATGCTATGGTTCTGGGGGATATGAACCGGTTGAACGGTAAATCAGTGAAAGATATCTCTTCCAGCATGGACTTGCGGGCCCGTCTCAAACGTTTCTGGCATCTTTAGAGTCATACGAATGCCTGAATTTTTGGAACTTGCAAAACTTCTGTTAGAGCTGTTTTTTCCCTTAGTCGCACTTATCAGTTACAAATTCTCACAAACGACTGCTCTCGTGGAAACTCGAGGATTTCATTGAACTCACTTTTGGATGACCTGACGATTAACTGAAATGTTCACTGTTCGTTTTTGTACACTTTTCGGACATCGACTATCATTTCCAAGCCACTTGAAACAGCATGCCGTTTCAAATACTGTTTGTCGAGACACAACAAGCAAACGAACTGTCGTTCTGCTTGGTTAAACAACTTAAAATAGCTGGTATTTCGCTTAAAATTGTAAGAAAACCGAAAAGCAATACATAAACTAGGTAATATGTTGTAAGTTATTTCCTAATAAAGTGAGTAACAAAAATAAATTAGTTACTCATTAAAATGAAATTACCTTTCTTCCATTCGATGATACAATTTTTGTCCGATATTTTTTGTACTGCACCCTGTATATTGCCGTGCTAAGTAAAAAGGGGACTTTGCAGTTGGGCTCAAGCTGAGATATTGTATTTTTAAGTGTGACTTTTCCATATAATTGATTCAGATGTCTTTTTTTAAAATAATTTTTCAAAACAATAGCTCTTGATCAAATGACCCTAAAACATTTTATTTATTAAGTAAACTACGAAACAGAGAACAACTTGGTTATAATAACTCAAATTTCTTCAAAAGGGCTGGTATGACTACTTTTACTACTGTGCTTAGCAGGACCATATGAATAAGCTGAAACTCCAGTTTAATTTTGGTTCAGCTTAAGAAAAACCAATCTAGTTTTGATTTGGACTTAGACTGGATTGGAAAAAATCAAAACTCAATAGCTTTCATTTTCAGACAGCAACATTGTATTATTTTTCTTACAAAAAAATATCAACCATGTTTGAAAGTCGAAAATTTCAGAAGTTTCAAAGGCAATCTAAAATAGAAAATTTAATTGATACGATTAGACACACATTACCCAATATTATTGGTTGAGTGACGACTTGACTTATTTCTGGGTTTGATCTTTCAAACCCAGAAATAAGTCAAGTCGTGAAAGCCCTCTACTCAGTTATAAAACAAAAAGGTTTTTTCGTCTAATTAATTTTACCTTTATGTGTATTTCTGTCAAGCAGAAAAAGAAGATGTGTGGATAGCATATATTTTTTAATGCTTAACCCATTATATGTTACAAGAAACACAGAGCTATTAAGAAACCCAAATTTTATTCATAAAAAAATCAAATTTTCCATTTTTTTTCCAATTTTGCCCGAAGAAAACTGGTAAAAAACCTTTTTTTTCCCACCACTTCAAAATTTCCGGAAATTATACATCTCGAATCATGAGAAAAGTAACCTATCCCTCTTTCTGGGCAATTCCAAGGTGTCGGACGTAAAAATTGCACGAAATTTGTGTAAAAAACAATTTTGCTAGTATGCAATTTTGTAACTGATCAAAAATTTTTTTAACTACTTACGCATGTGTGTAGAATTATTAACCATAAAAAGAATTTCTGACAAAAAATTTTATTTAGATAAAAATATTATCAAATTTTGGTGATTTTATCTTCCTCCTTTCGCTATTTAAAGTAACCTTCTGTCCTATGCATCACAGAGACTTCAATCTCTTCAAAATTTAATTGAGTGATGCATCCTGTTTAATGTACAGACTCATATCGAACGATAACCCAGTCATTCACGTTAAGATTTGAAATAAAATCCATATCTTCAAATTCGTCGGAGACATCACTGTCAAACACTTCTGTAAACAGCATAACAGTCTTAAAAGTTTTTGAAGAAGAGGTGTCTGAAATACAGATTTTATTGGAGAAAATCGCTTTGATGCAGTTTTTTTTTTTTTTTCACATTGAATACTTGGAACTGGAAGGATTTTATCCCAATATTGGAGCAAAGTTGCGGAATCCTGCATGATTTCTTCAGATGATATGTTGTGTACATGCACGTCTTTAATTAATAACAAAGCCACAGATGCATACTCTTGCGGTGTACTGATGAACACCTTTCCAGCTCTTATATTCCTCCAGACAGTTTTTTTTGTTGTACCACCTATGCCATCGACAACCCCTTTCATATGGGACGTTTCAAAAAAATTCCAGATTAGTTTCATATTGCACTTCTGTTCAAATAAATATAAGTTGGAAAATAAATATCTTTGTTTAAATTGTGAACTGGGCCCATCTGAGAAAATTTGAATGTTTTGAATACTTGGGTAGTTGGCTTTAAGGTAATCTAAAAGGTAACTTACAAATTTATGTACAGTGATTTTAGTGTGATCTAAAATATCGGAAAATATGGTAAAACTTTGAGTGATTTCTTTGGAAATCCATGCGTGAGTTGTGAAGACTGGCTTGGGCATGTGCCCAATGTGCCATTTGAGTTTCACTTTGCTGTAATATTGCAGCGTTTTCAGAAAAATCTTGCTGCATTACAACATTTTCACCATTGACTTGAGATTTTAACTGCTCAAAAGTCTGAGCTTGCTCTCGTTTAACAAACGTGTGAAGGAGAAAATTTCGTTTCTGTTTTACAAGTTCCCCAAAAGCCTCTCTGCGTGTACTAAGTAATTCTACTTTTGACATTTTATCATCACCTTTTTGATACTGAAAATATCATATTGGGGTTGATTGGATGTTTGCTTTTGGTTTGAACAAGTGAATTTTATTAACGCAAACCTCACATTCAGAGTACATGCACTCTTTTAGTTCCAGGATTGCAAGTTATTTGCTCAATAAAACTTGAGAATTCCACATTAAGGTCTGAGCCGCATGTTTTCAGCGCTTGTAAGATCAGCCTTACATTCTCATGGTAGATACAAACACACACATTGTGCAGTATCTTATCGAACAGACGAATGTTTCCGGACGCAAACTTGCAAATTTAGATACTCCAATTTTTGCATCAGAGTAATTTTTTCTAAATTCCTGATATGCCTCATTTTGTGACATCAGAATGTATCTTAACTGCATATGGGTTTTCTGAATTTTCCCATCAGTTACACTTCTAATAATTAGCTTATCTTTACCTCTTGGAGCTTGCCATGAAATTTCATTATTATAAAAGTTTTCCACTAGAGTCTAAGTTTTGTTTATCGAGGCTTAGTGATTAAACAGCTTTTGCGGATGAGAAACGTGGTATTCAATTTTAAAATTTTGGTGTCAGACGTAATGCGGTGTCGGACATAATTTTTATCTTACGTCCGACACCATGAAAAAAACAAAAAACTATTATTTTGAATTTCGATTGGGTTGCACATTTTCAATAGTAACTGATGTTCTGATTTGCAGGTAAATTGTTTTGTAAAATATTTCATCCTATTTTACACAGCACAAACAATTAGGTAATTTGGTGTCGGACGTACATTGTTCGATGTACAGTGATACTACATTTGTTCTACAGTGTTGTGGCAAGCATCTGAAGCAGTTAATATTTGAAAAATATTGCAATTATAGCTTAAAATACTTTCAATAAGATATCAAAAAATTAGTTGTGGCAGCGTGTCGATTATACTTTTGTGTAAAGGTTTGTAACACTCAAATGATTAAAATCTTGTGATAATTTGTGTTATTTTCTTATACTGCAACTCATAAGCTTCAAAATGATACCTAATTTGTGAGAAAAATATGATTTTAAAAAATTGATCATCAGTTCCCCATTTCTGTGGAATTGCCCTTCTAGTTTTTTATTTTTTCAAATCTAAAGTTTTTTATTTTTTCCAGAAAAATGTAAAAACAGTTATCTCAGTTTACAAATTTAAATTACTCTCAGATTTATGAACGCCAATTTTTGCATCGTATATAGGCTTAAATTACGAAGCCCCAACTCATATTTCAACAATCCCGTTTATACTCAAACTTTTGTCATCCAGCTAATTCATGTCAAGTCTCCCTTATTTTACTCATAGGTTGACCTAATTTTATCTTCCAATGTTGGGAGATTTGCATTATTTGTAAATGTACTATAAAATTGTTTTTATATTATTTTAATAAATTCATTATTTTTATTTATTTTTATTTCCAGGAGCAGACTACACTTAAGAATGATAAATAATACTGTCACAAAATGAAAATTAAAAATTTGCTCTTATAATGATATTTAAATTGATGTATGCATTGTGTGTGTGAAGTAGAAAAAAGCTCAACAGCTTGGCTATTAGAGTCTAACAATGTTATTGAATCAAGCATACTTGTTTCTTAAAATTTGTGTCATAATAAAATGTGCATTTATGAACTGTTATTTACATTAATATAAAGGAGTATTGCTGAGCAGTTTTAAGTCATTTTAGATTTTGATGTAAGATAAATAATAACAATAATGATCAAGCTCTCTTCATCTATGCGTTTTATGAATTTGATCGTATGTTTCAGTGCACTCCTTGCCGTGAAGGTGTCGGATGGATGTTTAAAATTATGAATAGATTTGGTAAGAAGAAATTCTTTAATATTTTTCTGAAACGTTAATTGAAAAATATTTTTAACGTTATCACATATCTTCTTATATTTTAAATTAATCAACACAATATATTCTTTAAAGGTACTTTTCTGTTATAGGTACATCACAACACATTTTTGATCTAGGAGATTATTTTTCATTTTATTTATTAATGCCATCATGTTTCATTAAAGCGACATGGAAACTACTTATTTGGCGATAGCACACATTAGTTTGTGTATTTAAAGGACTTTTGAACGAAATCAGCCTTGAAACAAGAGTTAAAATTTAAAATAACTCACCAAATACATAAAGGAAAAAAAAAATGTGGCAAATAAAAAAAAAAAAAAACAAGCTATGAAATATCATGTAAAATCCACATATAATAAGTCGGCAAATCAACTTTAAATGCTCCAAAGGCTTGTCAAATAATCAGCTAAATAAACCTTTAAAGTTCCATGAAAATATAAAACTAGAAAACAAAGAGCATTATAGCGAGGTTGTAAATGTAATGCTTCAATTTTTGCCAAGGTAGAAAGTAAGCAGGTTGCCAAGCCGAGTGATGTACCAAATGGAAAAGTGAATGGAAGTGAACCAAATGAAAAAACCTCTTTCAACTCAATTGGTAGACATCCTAAATTAAATATAAAGCTTGAGAGGACCACAATTGCTTTCCCAGAGCTTAAAAAATCATGAAACAGTTTTACTACTTTTGTGCAGTTAAGTATAAATAAATAATGGTAAATAAATTCAGTCTCTGCAATTATTTAGGTGAAAATAGCTCAAAAACATTTTATTAATTAAAAGAAAAGATGTACAGTTCCACCCGTTTATAGCAAATTTATGGATTAAATGTTATAGCTTCAATTCTCCTTCAAGTTTTAGTGTGTATTATTGTGTTTCATTGCAGCGTTATAGTTAGAGAGTTCTTGCTAGTACCGTAGCTGAGCACATGAAACAATCCACATTTTAAGCATTTATTTTTAAGAACAATAAGAAGGTAAAACTTCAAAAAAACTTAGAAAGTTAAAAACTCGAATAATGATTGGTAAAATCGTTCAACACATTCATAGTAAAGTTGCTGAGATATGACTTGCTCGTTGTTCTTTTCTCCTTGACCTCCAGAAAAGAATCACTCAATTCACTTAGCTTCACTTTTGTTCAGTTCGCTCAACTGCTTATCATTTTGCATCGCCACATGTATTAGTTACCTTTATAACAATAAATGGCAATAAAATTACAATTTGTTTCCTTTGACTTCACTATACCTGTGACTGTAATATCAAATGTCTCCCTATTAAATTCTTTATCTGTCAAATAATGACTTCTTGTTGTAGGTTTTTTAAACCACATAAACCAAAAAAAAAAAAAAAAAAAACCCTTGCTCTTGCAAGTTAAGAATCAATTACAAAAACAATTTACAAATTTTAAAAATATTTTTTCCTTTTTGTAAAGAAACATTTTTTATAAATGTAAAATACTTTTTTTTTAATCTTCAAAAAGTTTAAATAATGCTTACAGGAGCAAAGATTAGTTATTTTTTTAAAAATCTCTTTAAGCCTCTATTTTAAAAATATTTTTTAAATTTGTAAATTGTTTTTGTAATTGATTCTTAACTTGCAAGAGCAAGTTTTTTTTTTTTAACTACTCCCCTTTCCATGAGCAGTAAATAAAATTTTAAAAATACTATGTAATTAAAAAAAGAAAAAAAAAAAAAAAAAAAACTGTTGTGATGTCAAATTATTTACAGGCTAATTATTTTCCTTCAACAAAAGTAAGTTTTGAATACAATTATTAATCACATAAAGTTAAATGTGCGTTTGTTCCTGTATTCTAATTAAAACAACTTTCAGTGGAAGGAAGTGCTCAGCCGGAGGAAATCAATATGCTGTATGAAATCAGTAAGCAAATTGAAGGTCATACTATTTGTGCCCTTGGTGATGGAGCTGCCTGGCCTGTACAGGTAACAAATAAGCATAGTTATATTAATTACGAAATGTGTACCAATGCAATTGTTTTTGTTGCAATTTATAAGAAAAATAAATTCTCCTGTAAATTTAATTTATTTGATTCAGTCATCTTTTCCTGAGAATCCTCCATTATCATTAAGTTTTCAAAATCAAATAACTTTTTGTGCCTAATATACTTTTCCAGATATCCTGATAGATATCTTACTTGACCTTAATCGATTGACAGATATGTAGTACAATGTCCGGATCGAATACCAGATTGTGCAATGCTGGAGGGGATACTGATTATTTGAGAATCAGCCGGCCACACTGAGTACTGGATAGTTTACGGATATAAATGCAGTTTTTAGAACAGCTTTCCCTGAACTTTGAATCTTCTTTTTTCTGTTAATGACTTAAAGCTCTTTTTCAAAGTATTACTTAAATTTGAAAAAACTACAGTTGAACCTCGTTTAAAGTGAAATTTACTGGACCATGATAATTATTTTATGCTATCCAGATTCCCAGTGGTGAATTTATAGGTTTGGGAGCCTGTTGCAATGAATTCTTTAGTCCTCTTTATCCATCACAGAACTACGTAAGGCATTTTATCATATGCATTTTTGTACCTCCTTTGGGGAGCTGGGGGTTTCTTCACTGGGACCCTTCTCAGTCGCGACTTTTGCACCATGATAAATCCATTACTGCCCTTTCGATATATTTCTTAAGTAATTGTTAACTCACAAAATCAAACAAATATTTCATGAAAATCAATTTCATGTTAATGAGGTTCAACTATAATGAACTTAATTAAATATGTTTCTTTTTTGTTTCCCTAGGGATTGATTCGTCATTTCAGGCCACTCATAGAAGAGCGTATGCAAGATTATGCAGCTTCTAACAAAAAGATTCAGTCTTCAATGTAGATATATTTATTTTGGTGTAAAAAGAAATAATGGACTTAAAATGTAGTCTCCAGTTCTAATGTGTAATATACGATGTGAAAATAAATGCTGGACTTATTGTGTAGAAACTTGGTTTGTTTAAACTCAGGGTGCCGCAGGCAACCTTAATGATACTTTTTGCTATGTTGTTCGGTATAAGTATTTAGTATTAGGCGATATTGACTTTTTAGAGTGAAATGAGCTATTGAGGAACTCATTTTCCCCCTAAGGCTACTTTTATAGAATTTTCTCCACTAAAGCAAGTTCTCATTTGGAAAATATAGTTTTTTCACCCTAATTTTCATTATTTTGAACCCTTTTGCTATTCTTACTCATTTCCACTACTCCACTTTTTCCCTCACCTTATCAACCTTTCATTCCATTTGAATGGTATTTAAGTAATAGCTTAAATAAAGGAAAAATATTTTTCCTTACTTTGTGATTGATTAATAAAGTTGATTTGCTCAATAATACCCAAGTTTCTGTCATCTTGATGATTGAGGCAGGCCAGTAATTGAATGAAAATGCCATGGAATTGTCAGAAAATTATGGAAAATGATATTTTACAAAATGAGTGGACAGGGTTCATACTGCCTGCCCAAGTTTACTTTGGAATCTGTAAATGTCCAGATTAGACGAGTTTGTCTGAGGGGGGAAAAGTAAAAATTTGATGAGCATGTTTTGTTTCCATCTCAAAGCGACTCGGCTTAATTTAGAGGCTAACACATATCTACAAAAGCTGGCACCCCTGATAGATGCATCCAATTTCACCTGTAACCTGGATGTTAGCCTTTCCATCTCATTGGTGGTAGGTAAGAGTTGCAATAGCGGATCAAAAATTTAATACCGGTATTCAATATTTTTAAAACGTGATACCGGTATTAATACCGGTATTTGAAATTTTTTAAACAATGCTTGAAAACATAGCTTCGTAGCCACATTTAATAATTTTGTACAAAAATTGTATTATGGAAACATATTGTAAACAAATATAAAATGTAGGAATAAATGTCAAAATAAAAAATCAATAACGGTACAAAACATAATGCATCTACTGAATTGTCTTCAAGCTTGGAACTCATTTAATGCTCAACTTTCTTGCAGTTGAAAATACTTTCTCAATTCCCCCAGATGGGTGGTACCATTAACAACCCGCGATACACCTCCTCTAATTGTCTCAAAGTCTTTCATCTTCAAATAATTCAGTCTTTTATGTGTTATTTTTGGAAAAATCCTTTTATGTGTTTCTTTTGTATCCAAGTGTACTATGATTACAATTTTTTAAAAAGATGTATAGCTTTCTTTAATTTCTTTCCGAGGGGACAATACTTTTCCAATATTAACATCATTTTCTCTTGAGCAGGAAAGGTTTGTGTTTGATTTTTATTATTGGCCCTTTGGTTTGAAATTTACGAAAACTTGACTAAATTTCATTTTGTTAAGTTTCTCTTATGCGTTTTCGTGTTCTTTTCAAAATTCTTCACAATTATAATTACAGAGGTGGGTAATTTATTAGACTCAATGAGCGAAAAACAGTAAAATTGAACATTCCGACAAAAATACTCTAGATTCTTTTTAAAAGCCTAATTATGGTTTTTGAGAATAGTCAAAGAACTATATACATTATTTCATCGCTAAATTTCCCGTTTGCTTTGAAATTCTCCTCCCATGGCAGCATCGAGTCTTATCTGATAAATTTCGTCATTATGGTCAGTTGTATTTCCAAAGCTTTTTCTGCAGCTCTCAGTGGTATTAAGTATTTTTTTGTGCATTTTTGCTATAGGAAAAAACATTTTAAAGAAAACAAAGTATTACTGCAATTGATGGTTGGAATAAATGATTCAGAGAACAAATTCATTCGAAATTAACTTTCACAAAAAGGAAAGTTACTAATTAGGGACATAGAAAAAATAAAAACATGGTGCGCAGAAACGCACAAAAATACGATTCATATCATTATCTAGTAATGAAAATTTCATTTTGCAATCTTTCCGCTACTTTTGGTTAATGCTATGCTATTAGCTCGTGCTTTTGAAGCCAAATTTGTACATCAGTAGCTTGATTTTGGTTCCGTATCATGATAAAAGAAATGTACATTTAAAATATAAGTACATCTTTAATAATTAAATTGAAAATTCTTTTTTTTGAAACTATATTATTTTCAGCTAATACCGAAAATACTGGTATTTTACCTCTGCAAATACTGGTATTGCAAAATTGCTCGAAATATCGGTATTTGGTATACCAGTATTGTGTCACCAGTATACTCTAGTGGTAGGTCAGAGTATCATCCATGGCACGACAGCCCTGGGTGGACTAAGGCCTTCTGAACCAGCCATTTCTAGCCTCTTCTATTTGCAGAAGCTTTACCAGTTCTTAGATTACAAGACAATATGATCTTGCCGTCTAGTGCTTTGGTCAGAAACTAAGCATTATTTTAATTAGATGGGTTCTGGGTCTAATTGATTTTACATTGCTGCTTTGAAAATGGCTTTAATTATTATTGTAACTACAAAAATAAAATCTTTTTATTTATTAAAGCCACTAAAATATATTCTAAATATTTTAAAAGTAATAAGAAATCAATTTAACTTTAGAAGTCATCTAATACTAATAACAGGAAAAATTTAATACTTGATATTATTAATGATATTATTGTTAATTTAGCTGCCTAGAATGAAAGTGGTGTAAGTCACCGTAACTATGTTTTAGCGTAACAACCAGTAAAAATTCTAAATTACACATCTTGAAATGGTTTCACTATATTTTTTATTATATGAAGGTCTAACTGTTTACTGTAAACTTAATTTGGCATAAAGCATACTTTCAGCCTATTATTATATAGCTTTGAGTAACTTACACCACTGTCATTCTGACCGTAATATAGGATTTGTGAAACGAAGTGTTAAGTTATATTCTGTTTTTATACTTATTTTACGACTATTTTTGTAAAATAGCGTAAAATTTAGTAGTTTTTCAATGTTTAAAGCATTAAAATATTAACAATTTTAACTGAAAAAGTTCAAAACTTTTAGCTCTTCTCTGTTGCTATGTAAATGCCAAAAAATCATACTGCTGTGTCATCTTCATTAATATTATTTTCGGTTTCATAATCTAAGGTTCAAGAGACCTGTATCGTCTTCATCATAATTAATAGTTGTCAGATTACAGAAAAATCTGTGGTGTACTGGAGATGTAAAAGGTATCAAAGCCAGCATGACATTTTTGTTAATGGACACTGGTCTAACATTAGGGTACATCATCTCATATGGTAATTTTTTTTAAAAATAAACGGGTCCTCCTTTTCTTCCGGTAGGAGTGATATCAATTTTTTTTTGAATTCAAAAAATTGGAGAGTTTCTGTATAGTTTATCGTGTAAACATTGTCTTTTTCAATCCTTATCCATTGCATTTATATCCAATTCTCATCTGTATTCCTTGCTTTTTTTCCTTGCTAATGTTCCTGTCTAAATGTTTGTAGAAATAAATTCTTCCCGATTTATTTGGCAAACAATGAATTTATTTATGCAACAGCAAGACTTCATTACATATTACCAGTCATCAGGCACGTATATTTTTCCCTTTTGCAGCTAATTCCATACATCCTAAGTCTGAATCGTTTGGAAAAAATGAATGTCTTGGTACACTAGATAGTTTTGATGAATGACTTCAGTGTCATGTCTCTTTCTCCACTTTGAATAGGTCTCATTAGAGCAGGGTCTTATTTATGTTACGGTTTCCCCAGTGCATGTGTCTCTGTATATTGTTACTTTTTATTTCCTTTTACAAAAAAAGGAAGTATTGTATTCGCAGAAAAATTTTCACTCAAAAATCGGCCTTAATTTTTATTTTGCTTGCCCCCGAATGAAAATTCCCTGAGTTAATTACAATGAGTTTTCTCGTGATGCCCGTACGTATGTACGTTAGGGTGGGTCGATTTTGACTTTTTTTTGAAAACGAAAACGCCTGTGGTGGGAAAAGTTGTGTATTGGCATCAAATGCTCGCATAAAATTTTTTTTGGAAATCAAAATATATTTAGATCCCCCGCCAGCCCCTTAAAGTTTGGCCAAATATGAAAAAATTGACATTTTAAAAAATTGAAAAAAAAATCTTATGTATAATTTTTTAATCGCCTGTGGTGGAAAAAGTTGTGTATTGATATCTAATGCTCACAGAAATTTTTTTTTTTTTTGGTAACCAAAATGTATTTAGATCCCTCACCAGTCTCTTGAAATTTCAAATATGGAAAAATTAACATTTATTTGTTATTTTTTAAATTTCTCATGTTTGATTTTTTTAATCACCCGTAGTGAAAATGATTGCCTAGTAAGATTCTTCACTCATAAGTAATAATAATAATATTCAAGCTCCACTCAACTGGTAAAATTTGGAATATTTTCAAAATTTTTAAAATTTTGACGATTTAAAACAAAAATTTTATCCAACACTTTTTTAAAAAAATTTAAGCGTTTTTATAATTTATTTTTCTATAATAACACTATAGAATTCTTTAGGATTAAAACATAGGTATAAAAGATTAAAGTACCTGAAGTCCGTCGTCGCAGTTTTACAGCAGCTCTTCGCAAAGAATTCACCTCTGAGTTTTTTGTAATAAAGAAGTTTTACACCTTATACATTGCTTTGTTCTCAAATTTTGGCATTAATTTTCGGGAAGCCAATATTGTACCTATAAAGCCATCATGGCGTGTTGCTCCACAAACAGATAAAGATGCTTCTGTCACCAACCTAACTGCTCTTTCCTTACCACTTGTGTATGACATGGTAAATTCCACAACTCGCTTTCAATAACGTCACCCGTTTTAGCTACTTTCCCAAGTTCCGCATTGGGTATATGTTTTGGTGAGTGGAGGGTCTGTAAGGACACAATTTTGCCAATTTATCAATTCTGTATAGTCTTTTGCTTGAAAATTTAGAGGTGGAATGACAAAATCACGAACAGTTTCATTAGTTTCATAGAGTTCGGGTCTTCAGGATTGTTCTGTAGCCTTACTTCCTTACTGAGGATCGTGTGCCATTGATCATGGCTATCAGCAGGTTTTTTGGATGACCAAAAAAACCATTTCTTTGCATAACAGGGTCAACTACTGACTTCAGATCATCGCTAAGATATCTTGAGTATTGGATAACTTCCCAAAGATGCTGTGCACCGTCTGTGCATAAAGGCTCAGTTTTAATCGAAAACCAAACTTTTGCATACACTTTTATGATTCTACAATAGTCGCTATTTCCAGAGATGACTCTTTTGTACCAACATACAAACGAAGTACTCTGTTTGCTGTTGTAAGCTACCTAGCATGAGATAGCTTTCCTGGTGATTTGGTGGACAGTGATGTTGAACAATTTCCTGAACATATTGCTTGACATATTTGATACAAGTTATTGGTCAGTGCTAAATCCGTCTGTATCTACTGTTGGCAAATCAAAAGTGATTTTTTTAAAGTTGACCATTGGAAGCTGCTCACATGTGCCAAGAAGCTTCCTTATAGGACCATTATATGTAAAAGGACCTGTAGTGCTTCCATCAAGATGCCGTAACAGATAGTGTAAAGGTTGGCGTGCACTTGACTTATGAGCCACTGCAACGGCCTTTTTAAATGCAGCTCAAACAGTCTTATTACACCACCTTTCACACCAGTATTGACTGCTGTGCCATCTGATCCTACTGCAATTAAATCCACGGTAGATATTTGGGTTGTTTTTAAGTAGTCTAATATGCTTAATAACACTTCATTCGCTGTACCATTTCTTCTGCTTTGAGTTTTTCGTTACGATTTCTATTTGGTTCATATATGCTTGGCTAAGTGCCAAGAACAGTCCAATTTGTTAGACTGGGGGTGGGTGATTTAAATAGTTTCATTATATCACAGAGAAGAAGAAAAATAAACATTCAGAGGAATCACACCATCTGTCTCTTTAATAGTTAAGACTAAGCAGAAAGAGCAAAGAAAAAAGGCAAAACGCGCAATTTCAGATTCCCGGCAGATTACACCACAGGTGATTAAAAAAATACATAAGAAATAAAAAAAAGTTTTGTAAAAGTCAATTTTTACATATTTAGCGAAATTTTATGGTATTGGAGATAGATGGTTTCGTAAAAGCTTCAAGTTTTGTTGTAATATCAGCAATGGCAATTGTAACCTTAGGCTAGCTGTTTCTTCAAGCGTTGAATTACTACTGTAATATTAGGGTTACAAAAACTAGTTTTTTCAAAGAAAAAACGTGTACAAAATAAAGATAGTTATTGAACATTTTCCCACACAAACTTGCATAGGTGTTTTCAAAAAATCACTTTGAAAAACGAATGAGAAGTTTATATAATTAAAAGATAAATAACTTTATATTTACCATTGTAACTATCAGCTCCTTTCGCAGCCTAGCTGTTTAGTTTTTCAAGAATTTTCAGCAAGTTCATCACTTACCAAAAGTAAACGTCCACTTTGTTCTTCATCTTGTACCTTATCATGTCTTTTATTGAATAACCGAACCCATCTTCTTACCATTGAATCACTAATCGCATTTTGTCCATAAACCTCACAGATTTGCCGGTAAATTTCAATTGGTTTAACTTTCTTTGCATTCAGAAAACGAATCACTGATCTAATTTCATTAGTGGCGAGAATTTCAATCAACACCGACATTTTAAATAAGCACTACAAAGCAGGGGCGTAGCTAAGGGGGGGGGGTTTTGGGGACAAACCCCCCCCCCCGAAAAGTTAGTCTCAAAAAAAAAGAGAAAAAGAAGAGAGAAGAGAAAGAAAAAAAAAAGAAGAAAAGGAAAAAATTCCAAGCGATTATACATATATATATATATATATATATATATATATATATATATATATATAAAAAAGAAGTAACCCCCCCCGAAAGTCGGGTCTAGCTACGCCACTGCTACAAAGCATACGTGACCAACAGAAACCTTAAAATGGCGTCATTCTCTTCTCTTTGACTCTGACCGAGGCCTTCGAGATAGGAAGGCCATCCAACTAGCAAATGACGTCATCATTCGTCGATCCACAATGATATTGGGAAGTGAGCACTTCGATTAGTATTTTGGTTTAATTAGACTATTTGGTTTATTTATTATTGTCTTCTATTATTTTAGTAGCATTAAAAGTTCTACTTTTTCATTTGAAAACATAAAAGGAACCAATAATTATACACTAAAAAATACACTGAGTTTAATTCATAGTATTTTACTTAAAAACATTTATAAGTCTTACAAAGTTTTCAAATAACTAAACACGATTTTATTTTACAATCATGTTAAAACGAAGGTGATAAATAAACACAGTTTTATTTTTCATTTGAATTTTTTTTTAACCTAATCGCATTTTAACTACTTGTATATTGTATTGAAACATTAACTCTTAAGAAGTATTCAAATAAATAAATGAACTTTCATTTTACAATTATATCAAAACAAAAAATAATTTTACCATTGTATTTGAATAAGAATTAAATGAAATTTTGAAAAATAAATAAACATTTTTACTTAAGTAAATGGGAAACATGACTGCAATATGTTTCAAAGACATAACATCAAATTAAAGTACATAATACCAAATTATTAATGTTAACTTAGGTGAGCAAATTTATGCTTTTAAAAAGATATGAATGCTTGGGTGCCATCCCCCAAAGTAAACACTGCCCTACTCCCTTCAATTATGAAAACTTCAAGAAAAATACCCCAAAAACATCTCCCCCATCTCCCTTAAAATTTCAAGGGCACAGTTATTTGACTATAGCCGTTGAAAAGCTACCATTACTATGAGACTGATTCCGACACCCCCCCCCCCTTCGGTGGGCACTATCGAAAAATTACACAGGAATTCAACTTGAAAAACGTTAATTAAAGAAGGAATTATACAACATCATGAATACTGTATGTTGTACATCAAAAAAATGTATTCAATATCTAAGCAGACTTTTTTTTTTTTTTGAATTTGGCTACTTTTCCATTTTTTAGCTTTTTCTGCTGCTAATGATTCTTGTGTGTGAGAGGGTTGGCATCACTAATTTATCATTTTAGGCTTTTGGAAAATTATTTTAAAAAGCATTAATTGATGACAAAGTAACCTTTTTCAAAAAACCTTTCATAGAATGACCATTTCAGCAACTTTCTTCAATACTTAAAACCTCATATATGTTAAATTTAGATCAACATTTTGCTGAGTATGCTCTTTTAGGAATACAGTGTGACAGTTTTGTGACAGGGGGAAGGGAGGGATAACAAGAAGTATGATATCACGCGTTGTTTATAACAATATACTCATGTTGAACAGCGTTACGTGTAACAAGGAGGGGGGGGGGGCATTTGTTCAAAATTTTGCAACATACTTTATGGACAGCTCCTTAATTCAATTTATGTTACAGTTTCAGAGTTCCTGAAAACTTATTAACAAAAAACCCCAAGGAGTTCAAAAAATATTTAGTTCAAGACATTTTGCCCTTTTTAAGCATAAACAAACAAGCATAGAGCATTTGGCAAAAACACGTTGCGTATCCACTGCTCAAAAGTAATCTTTCGTAAGCTCAGAAATTATGAATACCTTTAACTCAACCACAATTTGTGCATAAATATCATAAAACTGAAAGACAACAGTGGAAAAAAACATATATTTTTTTAATTTACGCACAGAACCAGCTTGTTTGAATAACATTGCAGGGGCGTAGTTGGGGGGAAATGTTTGAATATTGAACCCACGACCTCCGACGTTCAAAGCTAATCTTCTACCTCAGAACTACGGAAGCCCATCAAGGAATGTTTTTTGATCAAAATAACACATGCTAGCGTATGAAACAATTTAATCGAAACCGAAAATATAAGATTAGTTCAGTTAAAAGCCTGTTTCAATAAACTTGTTTACATACATATTAACTGAATATCAACACCAAGTTACGTTGCTTCTGATAGCAACAAGTATAGGGGAAGGGTGGGCATAGTGGCCACTCTAAGGAAAACGTATTTTTTTTAAGTAGTTATAATTGTTCAAAAGAAATGAAAATTATTTATAAGATAGCATATATTGTTATACTCATTAAAAAAAATAGTATTAACCTCTATCTTAGTTACTTCTTATAAAAATAATTGTTTTGTCACGCCCTACCAAATGGCCACTTTGCCCGATGGGGTAGGGCAAAACGGCCACAGGGTGGCCACTTTGCCCGATGTCAAAAATAATACTACAAATGCATTATAAATACCAAACTATGTATATATTGTCACAAATTCAAGATAATTTACAAAACTAAGATAAATGTAATAAATATAATAAATGTAATCACAACTTTCATGATTTTTTGTCTCATGTTTGCAGTCTATTTACACAGGTCACAAATAAATTCATTGTCCTCTTCTTCACATCCAGCACACGCTTCATTTGCCCATTTGTGGCAAGCCGAACACCTTATCCACCCTTCATTTTCTTTTGATTTTGAGAACGAGTCCTGGCAGAACAAACAATCCACGTCACTTTCATCACTGTCAGATTCGTTCAAAAACAAAGCACGATTTCCCACTTTTGGTTTCCTTTTCTGTTTGACAGCTGGTTTCTTTTTCTTGGTAGCCAACTTCTTTTTTTCTTCTTTTTTCTCTAGTTTGATCCTCTTCAGTTTTTCTTTGTCTTCCTTTTCTGCCTTCGCTGCTTCAAGTTCAGCCTTGTAAGGGCTTGAGGTTAAAACTGCAGCCGAACCCTTTTTTCTTTTATTTTTTCTTTTGATGATATTTATTTTTGGAATCGGGACAATATCTTGAGGGCTAACAGCAAATGATGTACTGGGTATGGCGGTTGGACTTACAGCAGATGAGGTACTAGGCATGGAGCTTAAGGCAGATGAGGCATCGGGTTTTAATGGACGACCATCATTTGAGGCATTTAGGGTTGAAGAGACGAGAACAAATAATGCTGTGGGGTCTCCGGCACCTAATATAGGCCCTGAGCTTGTGCTTTCTTCGGGATCGGGATCAACAGGCCCTGATGTTGCTCTTGCGTTGGGATCGGCATCAGCAGATCCTTCTTTATCAGAGTCCGGTGAAACTGGATTGATGTCAGCTGTGCGGTGTGACTGAGATGGATTGGGAATTTCCGTTGTTGTAGAAGCAATAAAATCTGCTTCAGTGAACACATCTCTGTTGATTGGCACTATGCCACACCTTCTAAATCCGTTAACCGCAACAGTAGGAGTAGCTGCGCTCAAAAATGACTCCCCGAGAAGACGAGACACTTGATATTGGGTTACTTGCCTACCAGGGTTATTTCGCAAGAATCTCTCAATTGCTTGTACATAATAGGTGTTAAATGGCCCCATAAACGCAACGTCTAACGGCTGGAGCTTGTGACTGCAATGAGGGGGGATGCAAACCACAGTTGTATGGTTTTTCCTGGCCTTTTCTAGAAATTCAAGGTTCCTGGTGTGCGTTGCATGTCCATCAAGTACCAATAAAACAGGGTCGTCTTCTGAAGGCTTAGCAAAGCGTAAAACGTGCTCAAACCATTGAGTGAAAATGTCCGTTTGCATCCATCCTGATGGATGGCAGGCGAAAACTGTCCCTGGCGGAGAACCATCCTGGAGCTCAACTTTCATCCGCTGCCTTGGAAATATGACCATAGGAGGTATAAAAGTCCCCCCTGCTGACATAGAAACTACAAATGTCGAAAGAACACCTCTTTCAGCAGATGTGAGAGAGCCAACTTGTCGTCTGCCTTTAAGCGCAAAAACCTTTGACTATTTAGTCTGGACAGTCATAAGTCCTGTTTCGTCGACATTGTAAACCCTGTGAGGAGGATATAAATGGTTTTTCTGGACATCCTCTAAAATGTTGAAGAACTTCGAAACATTTACTTTGTTAAACGCTTGAGCTCTTGCCGCCGAAGTTGCCTCTGGTACTCTCAACACCATTTCAGGGTGGCGTTGTCTAAAGCCCCTAACCCAATCTTTCCCAGCCATTTTTTTTTCATTGTTGAAGTTATGTGGGATTTTATTTTGCTCTGCAAGTTTGTACGCAAGACTCCGCAAATCAGGTACAGTGATTCCGAAAAAGCGTATCTCCATTTCTAGAAGATGTTTTACAAGCTGCTCTTCTTGTTCTGCAGTGAAAACAGGACGGTAGTGGCCAAGAACTTTGTTTGTTGCCTTAGCATGCTGGTTCCTATTTAAAACCCGGCGTTTCAACGTGTTCCTTGGAACATTGAAGCTTTTGGCAGCTGTCTGCATTGGCATACCATCTTTCACGGCGTCGATAGCCCGCTGCATCGCCTGAGGATCCCAAGACTGTTGCTCGCTTTTCCGTTTATATTTAGAGACCATGACTCCAACTGAAAAAAAAAATGGAAATAAGTTGTAGTTGCATACAAGACATTTAATTTTACTTTTTTCTATATATTAATAAATATATTTAAAATAAAACTAAATACTTGCTATAGGATACCTAACCTGGGTTCGGGGACAGGTAAAATAAATATATTTTATATTAAAAACTAAAATTGTTGGTGTCGGGCAAAGTAGCCACGGTAGAGGGTAAAGTGGCCACTGCTGTGGCCACTTTGCCCTTTCTGACGCCATTACGAAAATGCGACTTTACACGGACACCTGTTACACCCAGCGGTCGTGGCCACTATGCCCGCAGTGGCCATTTTGCCCACCCTTCCCCTATTTGCAGAAAATTTTGACACATGTATATTGTCAGCTTGGAAAATCCATTTCGAATAAATGCGTGCACAAGGTTGAAAAAATAAAGAAATAAAAAGTTGCAAGTTAACCATTTCAAATATTAAAGCAGTACGCTGAAATTACAAATTACAGACAAAGATATCAGAAAGGAAACTGACAATTGTTTGTGTAATAGAGGAAAAATTAAGTAACTTTAACTGCATGAACTTAAAAGCTTAAAACGTAAATTTGTTTATCTGAGAAAAGTACTTACCTCCGAACTTTAAAATTTATTCCATGAGAAGCCCAACTTTTTTCTTCGCATGCAGGTTGTTCGGAAGCTGAAATCGCTGACTCGCTCTCATTCGGCAGACAGTTGCAATACTTAATTATGTATATTTTTAATTGCCTCTACATTCCGGTACGAGGAAAGGATGAGATAAATACAACAGTATTGTACTCAAAAATGTGCATTCGAAGTTACATATTTCCTATTTCATCTATTTCAGCCAGAGCACTACTGTTTACTGGTAAAACGCACTGCTTTCAAAGTTTCCCTCCAAGTTCATAGATCGACAACTGGTGGCGTAACGAAGCGGGGGGGAAAGGAGTTGTCTGGCCTGTTATCATGTGGGTCTCGCTCTGACTAACTTTGGATATACCTCGTGCATCAAAATACGCATCTTGTGTGGAATATATATAATTTATAAAAAACATCAAAAACAAAAATTGTAAACCATTTTGATAATGATCATGGTTTTAAGTGGTTGTTGTCCTTTAAACAATATGACTTTTGTATTGCATTGTCCGATGGAATGTGCTTTATTTACAAATCGCTAACCAAAATTATTGAATCAGGTCTTTTAAATATCGTTGGATGACTGTTTTTATCAAGTGCTCGACATGATTTTCCATGTGATCCATGTCAAGCATATGTCTTTTAATGTTCTGAACATTTTCTTGGTGTAGAGTATAGAAGATCTTATTTTTGTTGCGAGATATTAAATATTCCTGCCTTTACGAACTTTTTTCCTATTAGTCACTACAGTACGTGAGCGAAAAAAATAGGTCACAGTTTTTCCCAATGGAAAAAACGAAAGGCATGAAAAGTTCCCCAAATTTTCGATAGCAATAAAAGATTTTTCGTTTTAATGTTCCCTTGCATGAAGAACATTCACACAAATGTCACATTTTAATTTAGGTGATAGATTATGTACAACATATCCACACATATAAAGAACAATATGCGGAGCACATTCGCCTAAGAAATTTGGTCTATAAGCATAATCATGCTCAGATTGTTCCAACACAGGTTCATCTGAATCTACTTTAGTTCTGAATCCAGTAGTTGAGTAATTCCAGGGCAGTTGCTTCTGTCCTCCGTTTTTAACAAAAGGTTTTTATAAGCTGTCTTAAAAGTGTGGCATCAGAATCGGAAAAACTGTTTTAACTGTTTTAGTCTTGTAATGTTACACGAAATCTGGAAAGTCGTATCATGTTTTAAAAACTCAAAATGTTGGGGGAACCTTGCACTATGGTTTTCGTAAAGTCCTCTCTGCAGTCAAAACTACTTTAAAAACTGTGGTGGAATTCAAAGCGCATGCTTTGAGATCAGTATCGACGCAAAGCTCGTATTATTAGCGAAGCAGTAAAAAACACTAGCTCTGTGAGACTGACGTTGTGAGTTGAATTCGACTCGGAGGTCTTATCCATTATTTCCCCTCTTAGTGCTATCCAAATGTATTGCTTGTATATATATATAAAAAAAAAATCGGATTATTGTACAATGATTGTGAGGAAGTATGACAAATATCGAATAAACAAATGATTGAAAGCTAAACCTTTAAAGGAGACAAAAAAAAAAAAAAAAAAAAAAAAAGGCTTGTATCAATAAAGTATCACAATTGGCGGAAGAAAACGGCTTCACTTTCTCTGCTCAAAAAATCTTCTGCATTCATTTCTGCCGTAAAAGAGGTCTTAATCCTGATCAAAATGTTCTCCTGAATAGCCAACGATTAGCAGTAAAAGATGAAGAAAAATTCCTTGGTATCACGCTTGATAAAAACTTCAATTTGTACCACACATACAAGAATTAAAAAAGAAATGATTATTGAAATTAAACAGCTGGACAGCTTTTGGCGGACACTTCTAGGGGTAACAAGAAATATCCAACGTTGTTTAGCACAAATAAACTGATTTCAGAATTCACGTGTTTCCAGGTTTCAAGGAACCCCTTTTTCAATTCAAAGGTGTGAGCTTCTAGATGTAAAGACACCCAGTAAAAACAATGAAAATGGACAGCAGACAGTTTAAAAAACATGGTTGAAAATTTAGTCTATGTATAAACGTAACATTTTAATGAACATTGAAAAAAAAAAAAAAAAAAGAATGAAATTTTCACAGTTAAACAGTATACATACTAGCATAGTTTAATTCACTAATGAAAGTTTGGCTAAATCTTTTCCGCGCTTAACGTAAAGTAGTTACAGTTGTTATTGCCAGTACTCCTTCCAAAAAAATGATTGGGTATCAGTAAATAAAGGTAAAATTTTAATCCTTGCTTTTTCTATTTAGTTTAAAAATTTCATCTTTATCCTGTCAAATTTATTTAGAAAACTTAATTGGCACAAAGTATTTCATGCATGAACATAGCACTCAAATGAACATCTTAAAAACCTCTCTAAGTGCCACAGATGAAGCTATATACTGCCGTGTGCAACTAAACGGCAGTATCGCAGAAATGAGTTTCCGAGATATTTGAAGAAATGTGTGGTGGATTCAATACTAACAGTAGGGAAATGTTGGAATTAGACGTTTTTTTCGCGCTTTTTTTTCTGCGGAAACCAAATAAGCGAGCTTATACATTAAAGATAACGTACAATAGGAGACAAAAATGCAAAATGAAAAATTTGCAGTTACTGCCCTTTACCTGCACACGACAGTATACATATTGACAGGAATTTAAAAAAAAAATCATGAAAAAAAGAAATATTTTACATTTCGTTACACTCTGATTATAAGTATTTGATACCTACCAAAATATGTTTCGCCCCCGTGTCCGTTTGCCTTGTCGTGGTGGTGGGGGGGGGGTGCTTACGGTGTGGTGAGTTCGGGGGGAGCTCTTGGGAGGAGTAGTGAACCCCCAGTTGCTCAAACAGAATATCTGCGGGAAGGGACTATTTTTCCTTCCTTCCCTCATCACACTTACCAAATTCGGACGGAAACCCGTGAGCCAAGGTGTGTCAACCGTGCCGATGGCTGCGTGGTTCCGGGGGTAGTCGGTGTCTCAAACGGTTGACGTCAGGGATAGCAGGCGAACCCTGTGTAAAAACCTTACCCCTGTGCAGGGGGGCTATACAGGGGCTAGACCCCACTTGTCCCCCTAGTTCTCTGGTTCGTTCATGGAAGAAAACACAAAGAACACTTCTCCCCCTTGTGGGGAGCGTCAGAATGACTCGTTCAGCTCTGCAAAATTTTTTATAATCAAAAGAAACGAACACCTAACATTCACTGCTGTCTCCCCATTCTTAATTAACAAAGCTTTAATAAATCTTATCGGTGAGTTCCAATCAGTAAAAAAATTACGTACAGGCGAATTATTAGTCGAAATAAAGCATCCTAAACAAGTTCAACCTATTCTAGCTATCAAACAACTAGGCTCATACCTTTGTACAGTCTCAGCACACTCAACATTAAACTTTTCTCGGGGAATCATTTCGGAGCCAGACCTTGTATTTACATCAGAGAAGGAAATTCTAGAGGAAATGCAAGATCAACACGTACGTGGAGTGAAGAGGATCACTATCAAACGCAACGGCGAAATGCAAAATACGAAGCACATCATTCTGACTTTTAGTACGCCTATCGTCAGTCACGTGTCAGAGCTGGTTATCTCTCTTGTCCAGTGAGACCTTACATCCCAAATCCTCTACGGTGTTTTAATTGCCAGCGTTTTGGACATTCCAAGCTGTCATGCCGTGGTACAGGAACCTGTGCCAGATGTGCTGAGCCCGGCCACGACAGCAATGAATGCTCAAAGGAATTTACATGCGTCAGCTGCAAAGGAGATCATCCCTCGTACTCTAAAAAGTGCCCTAAATGGCTATCCGAAAAGGAAATACAGGTCATCAAAACCACTCAAAAGATATCATATCCAGACGCCAGAAAAATTGTCCAATCTCGTACACCTGCAACTGGACTTTCATATTTTGCTGCTGTAAAAAAAGGGATTCAACTCCATAAGCACACAAACTGAACCTCCAGTAAACAAAATAACCAGCAATAAAATACCGAACTCACCTAATGCTATAACTGTAAACACAGCTAAATCAAATAAACAAAATAATAGCCCCAAATCTTTTCGGAAAACTAATCAAAATCAACAACAAATGCAAAAAACAGATACTGCATCTGTTACTGTTAATGAAAACAAACCATCCAGTCAGAATTCGAAAAAAGAAAATTATCCAAACGCGCGCAAAAATCGGGGTAGCCTCTAAACAGAGGCCCCCAAAATTTTATAACATTAAAAAGGAGGACTTTTTACTTTCTAGCTAGAAAGTAAAATTGACCAAATCACAAATTGAAAAATTCCGACAACCTCCTCCCCAGGAGGAGGACGAGGATGTTGATTTTGAAGATCTTCCGCCATCCGACGATGAAGGGTGGACGGACCATGCTCCTTCATGAGCTGCTCCCTCCTCTTCCGGCCGTTTCTCCTTTCTTTTTTCTCCATGGTCCTGAGAATTCTCTCATGGAATTGTCAGAGTTACTCGCATAATGTCACGGACATCAAAGATCTTGTCGAATATCACCAACCGGCCATATTCTGTCTACAAGAAACATTTCTTTCCCCTATTGATAAACCGAGGTTGAAAGATTTTGACATATACCGCAAGGACTGCTTGTCAGGAGACCGTCGTTGTGGAGGAGTGGCATGGCTAATCGCTAATGATTATGCATCCAGCCAGCTCAATATCAACACATCCCTGCATGCAGTAGCTGCGCGCGTTCACCTTCACTCGCTGTTTACAATCTGTTCTATATATATTCCACCTTCTTACGACTTGAGAGGCGTGGAATTGCAAACACTTGTAGATCAACTGCCTCCCCCCCCCATTTGTCCTCTTGGGGGATTTTAATGGCCATAATCCTTTCTGGGGGAGTCCCGACTCCAACAGCAGAGGTTTAATAATCGAAAACTTTATTGAAGACAATGATCTATGTGTTCTTAACAACGGTGAAAATACCTATTTCCACCTTCCTACGCAAACCTACCATGCCATCGATCTTGTAATATCCTCACCTTCCTTTCTGCCACTTTGGGACTTCCAGGTGGAGCCTGGTCTCTACACTAGTGGCCACTTTCCGATCAGGATAACCTCTACTGGACGCTGCAGCTATCAGCAGCATCAGCAAGGTCGTCTTCGCATTGATCGAGCTGATTGGGCAGCATTTACCCAGTTGGCAGAAATAACATCGGAAGACGTAACTGATATTGATATTGATGTTGCGGTAAAGCGAGTAACCGACAATATCTTAAACGCAGCTAACGCTGCTATACCAAAAACCACTAAAGGCAGGATCAAATTTCCTAGCCTTGGTGGAACTTTGATTGCCAGGAAGCTCATAAGAAACAATAAAAGACATGGAACACGTTTCGTCGTTATCCAACCACACAAAATCTCGTGGCACATCCAAGACTGTATGGGGCAAAATAAAAAAAATCGCTGGAAACTACAATACATCTTGTACACCCATTCTGGAGAATAATGGTCGTATTATATCCAATCACAAAGAGGTGACTGACTGCATGGGGACTTACTTGGCAGACGTCTGCAATGCAAATAACTATTGCACAAATTTTTTAACAATCAAATCACGCAAGGAACAAAGAGTTCTAGATTTTAATTCAAACATTTTTAATCAATACAACACAAAATTTACATTTCAAGAACTAAATATTGCTTTACAAAAATCAAAAAACACATCACCTGGCCCTGATGAAATACACAATAGCATGTTAAAAAATCTAAGCAGGTCTTCATTAGAAAATATTCTGCCGCTTTTTAATAGAATTTATTCTGAACATATATTCCCAAAATCCTGGAGTCAAGCAATAGTTATCCCTATCCTCAAACCAAATAAACAATCTGATAAACTTAAGAGCTATAGACCTATAGCTCTCACTAGCTGCCTATGTAAAGTCATGGAACGGATGGTAAACGCCAGACTGATACACATCCTGGAGTCACACCATCTGCTATCTTCTTATCAAAGTGGATTCAGGCATGGCAGATGCACAATAGACAACCTATTGCTTCTCGAAACATCCATAAGAGAAGCATTTCTCAAGCGAAAACGTTTTGTGAGCGTATTTTTCGATATTGAAAAAGCATATGACCGTACCTGGAGATATGGGATCCTCGAAACCCTGCACGAGTATGGGTTGCGAGGTAATTTACCCATCTTTCTCTCCAATTTTCTGAAACATCGTTCATTTCGTGTACGTGTCAAGTCTGTTCTGTCGGATACCTTTATTCAAGAAGAAGGAGTACCCCAGGGAAGTGTACTAAGCGTAATTCTTTTCATAATAGCAATCAGTAGCTTGATTGATCAATTGCCCCCCCCCCCCCCCCCCGCTGTTAAAGGTACCATGTTCGTTGATGACTTTCAAATATCTTTCTCGTCATCGAACATGAGTATCGTAGAAAGACAACTCCAAATTGCTATCAATAAAGTATCACAATGGGCGGAGGAAAATGACTTCACTTTCTCTGCTCAAAAGACATTCTGCATCCATTATTTCTGCCGAAAGAGAGGTCTTCATCCTGATCCAAATCTTCTCTTAAATAATCAACCAATAGTTGTAAAGGATCAAGGAAAATTCCTAGGTCTCACACCTGATAAAAAACTTAAATTTATACCGCACATACAAGAGCTGAGAAAAAAATGTTTATTGAAATTAAATATCCTTAAAGTCTTAGCAAACACTTCTTGGGGTGCTGATACAGAGTCTCTGTTGAGAATTTACAGGGCTCTTATACGCTCAAAACTTGATTATGGATGTCAAATTTATGGTTCTGCAGCGAAAAGCTATCTGAAAGCCCTGGATCCAATACATAATCAGGCACTGCGCATCTGCACAGGAGCCTTCCGGACCTCACCTATCAACAGTATATATATCCTTGCATCTGAACAATCTCTAAACAATAGACGTCTTAAACTTTCTTTAAATTTTTACTTTAAAACAAAACCTTTCACTAATTACCCACTACATCTCCATATTTTTAATCCATCTAATGTTGTATTATTTCTACATCGACCTTCGATGACCCCAACATTTGGGATCCGAATACGTCGGGTACTATCGGACTTGCAGCTGCCAGATTTCAAAACTGTCAACACAATAAAACTAATTGAACCATGGTGCGAAGTAATACCCTCTATAATCAGTGACTTCTCTAAATTCCCCAAACAAACTACTGCAGATACAGTCTATCAACAAATATTTCATGACATAAAAAGCAAATATTCTGAATATAATTCCATTTTCACCGACGGGTCAAAAACAAGCGATCACGTCGGCTTTGCTACAATAATTAATGATCAAGTTACCACAGAAAAACTAAACCCATCTTGCTCAGTATTTACCTCAGAAATAAAAGCTACAGGGTAGGTGAGGGTAAAGCCCCGCGATTTTCAGTTTTTATACCACCATGGTCAATAAAGGGCATATTTTCCCAAAATTAGAGTCATTGCGTGTGTTGTTACCTATTATCCTTCCAAATTATAGCTACGTCTGATTAGTAATAATTGAGAAAATTACAATTTAGCGGAAAAACAAAATTGCGGGGTTTTGCCCCACAAAATGGGGTAAAACCCCGCAATGCGGATCTCTACCCCACTCAAGATGAATGTGAATAAAAAGGGTGACTGCTTGATAAAAACACTTGAAAAACCTCCTTGAACCATTGGTTTATTGTTATTCAGAAATACCGAACTCTGAATATATCACTTTTTTTTTTTTATAACTTTGTCACGAAAATATTTTCTTCTCTACAAAAGGAGAATTAATTAGCCGGGAAAAAATTACAGCCGCATTATAAAAAATAATTTAAATGCCTGAAGCTATAATTTAATTGAATATCTAGAACCCAGTGTTTTAAGTTAACAGTACACTAGGTTGAGTTTTCTAAAAATGTTATTTCGTCGTGGATGGAACCGTGTCCTGCTGAGATTACGATAATTTATTTATAACTTCTTCATTTCCAATGACTCTCCCTGTGTCTCAGTACATTTGCAGGCTTCTAGGTGTTTTATGTAAAAAAACCCTCTACATAACTCCTCCTTCTTGACATATTGAAGTTATCATGGCCACAGTGTGCAGGGATAAGCTTCGAGTTATTCTCTACAGTTTCACTCGAAATTATAAAGAAATTTGTTTTTTCTTCAAACACCCAAGCTTTTGTTCCATTTTTCAGTGATGTCTTCAATCGATATTTTTGAACTTAACTTTAATATCTACCATACCGAACGAAGAGATGCCTGCAATTAAGTTACGTGCTTCATTAAGCTCGACATTTATCATGGTTCTGAATTGTTTTTTTTCTGAAGGTACTAGAACAAAAAAGTAAACGTACGTAAATGTTCAAAAAAAAAAAAAAAAAAAAAAAAAAGAGAAGAAATTATTACATTAATGAAAGCACATTTGAATTGAAATGAATGTAAGATTTTACCTAACAAATCTTATCCAAATTTAAACTTCATGAGTAAATGTCCACCAACAATTAATTTTTTAAGATGAATCAGTTGTACAAAACACATGCTAAACAAAGATATTAATAATATTTCAAAAAAGAGACTATTTTAAGCCGAGTGGAGAGAATCCTTGACCTTATGGAGATGCGGGGTTTTACCCCAAAACAACTGCGGGGATTTTCCCCATTTTGTCTTTTTCTGAAAAACGCCCCATGTTGCTTTTAAGCAGTCGTTAGAATAACTGTTTTCACGCGAAGGTGAAACTTTAATGTACCAGTATTAACATGTAATTCATTGATTCTTCTTTTCAAATTCTACATTTTACAATGTTCAAATAATATATTAGAAAAGTTAGATCAAAGTAGTAAAAAACAGACTTATCCCCCTTTCTCGTCTCTGGAGTACCTAGTCAGGACAAAATTTCATTGATCAATAGGTTTTCATAGGACAAACCCACCACCTAGAAGTAAATTTCTTACTCCAAGGGGATCAAGTTAAAATGTCGGTGCGGGTTTTTACCCCACGCGGGGCTTTACCCCCACCTACCCTATTTAAATCTCTCCAATCAATAGCCCAATCTAATCAACAAAAATGGGTAGTATACGCTGACTCCAAGAGTTCAGTGGAAGCCATAATTCACTGCAATAATAATAGCCACCCCATAGTCATTCAGTCATATCATTTATACAAAAATCTTATCCAAAATAGTTTTTACGTACTCTTTTGTTGGATCCCTGGTCACGTGGGCATTGCCGGCAATGAAGCAGCCGATTTGGCTGCCAGAGCTGCAAGCATCCAAACCGATGACAGTGTCCCTTGCGAGGATATTAAAAAAGCCATTTGTGAATATCTTAACACACACTGGCAGCAGAACTGGAATCTTGAAACGCAAAACAAATTGCATTCGATCCAGCCCTCGATTGCAGGTTTCAAATTAATGCAGCTTACCAGGAGAGAACAAGTCTTATTAGCTTGACTTCGCATTGGTCATACCAGATTCACCCATAAGTACCTCTTATGTCGTGAACCAGTTCCAACATGCATTACATGTAATGTAAATCAGACAGTGTTGCATATTTTAAGTAACTGCCCTAATTTTAATCAAATTCGTTTTAAGTATTTTAATAATTTTAATCCATCTTTAAAGGAGTTGCTGGGGGACCCACCTCATCGCAATTTGTACCCCTTCCTCCAGGAGATTGGTTTCTCCTTTTTAATTTAGTGTTTGTGTCGTCATTATGTGATTTTGTCCTCTTCTTGTTAACCAAGGTTATTGTCAACCTATTGTTTTATCCATTTAAATGTTTTTTATATATACATGTTCTTCACTACTTATTTTAAGGTACTGAAGTTTAATACTTTTTACCTCAAAACAAGTTTACTTTTACAATATCATGACTTCATATAAATAATATTACATAAGGAAAACGTTTGGCGCAGTATAGTCCTCAAGGGCTCTTGTGCCATTAAAATTAAATAAACCAACATAAATTAGACTACAAGAACAATAAACGACTTTTTTATACTTGTAACCAACTGTTTTTCAAGTCGCACATTCTCTTACATTTTTCCTTTTAGATCAAAATAACTGTAAAAAAAAAGTTTCATATAATTTAAACAACGACTACCCGTGCCGACTTGTGCCTGAAAGTGTAAACCAGCCCCGTGTATTAGGCCAAATAAGATTTTTTTTTTTGGAAGTTCGAAATTTCATGTTGATAAAAAACGTTTCCTCTATAGTTCCACATGTACCACAAAAATATTTATTCAAATTAAAAAATGTTTAGGTGTCCATCAGGAGACCTAAAACTTATAATTTTCTTCAAAAAAATGTTTTTCGATTTACCTTTTAAAAAATTACACATACATTTAAAAAATAACATATCAAGTTAAAAACTTATTAGCGAACATATTTTCAAATTAACATTTTCAAATGAATAATAAAAAAATACCTTTTAAAATGAAAAATTTAACTTAAAATTTATTGAAAAGTTCCATATTTTGAGTGCCATGTGGGAGACCTAAATATCGCAAGGGAGCAAAAATTGCTATTCAACGCAATAATCGACCCCCCTCTATTGTTTACATTTTTTATCTTGATAACTTCCCAAAATTTACCTCACATTTTAAAAAATATATAGAGGAATTAAATAAATTTTTTGAAGAAAATTACAAATTTTAGGCCTGCTCGACACCTAAATATTTTTTATTTGGATAAATATTTTTGTGGTACATGTGCGGCTTTAGGCAACATTTTATAAACATGGAGTTTCAAACCTACAAAAATCAAAATATTTTTTCGATTTAGTCTAGTACACAGAGTTGGTTCAAACTTTCAAGCCAGGTCGGTACGGGTTGCCATTGTTCAAATTGTATGAAACTTTTTTCTTTTCTTTTCTTTTTTTTTTTGACCTAAAAGGAAAAACATAAAAGGAAAAAATCGATTTTGGTTTTTTTTTTGGGGGGGGGGGGATGCGGATTAAGCCAACGCGGGGCCAGTAGCAAAAGTTACCTAGGGGCCCCTACCCAGGTCTTGGATATGAACAAAAAAAAAAAAATTACAAGCAAACTTTTCTTGATTTAATATCTGCGAATTTAGTGATAACGCTAGACAAATCCATTTCTCTAAATAATTTGCATTCAATATTCAGTAAAATAAGATTATGGAGACGGTCTTTTCCCATCGTGTTACGCAGCTCAGTTTTTACACATTTTAAGGTTGAAAATGAACGTTCTCCGCTGCAGTTCGTAATCATTAAAGATAAATAAATGCGTAAAAACTTTTCAATATTTGGAAAATAGGACTCTAATGAATTTTGAATTAAAAGTTTATAATACTGCAACTCCAGAGCTTCATGCTGCTCATTCTGAATATCTTTCGCCAAAGTAGTTTTGAGAAGTTTAGAGAATTGCACAAGTTTGTCCCCTAAGCTTTCTTCTAGATCTTCTTCATAAGTATTTACAACAATTGGAGTTCCTTTTAAGATCTCCTGAGCTGTGAGAGAACGAATTTTACGAATTATTCCGAACACACCAGTAACTTTGTTATACGCTTCCATGCATTTCGGTAACGCAGACAGTACATTATCAATGATGAAAATAAACACCTGATTTTCAAATTTCTTTTCGGGTGTTTGACTTTCTATTGCTTCATCGAGAGCAGTAGAGCCAACGAAACCATCATACTTGGTATTTCGTTTGCGACCTTTTGATTTTTGTTCCGGATATTTTTCGCACTCAGTCAAGATCTTGGCTTTGGCCTCAATAATAGAAAGCGTAGATCGCATTTCTTGGACATATTTGTGTAGGGATACTTATATGGCATATCCGGTATTAAGATCTTGATTTGGAGATTGTAGTGACGCATTGGAAGCATGCAAACGCTCCAAAAGTTTGTTCCATAAAATGGTCATTATGCCTGTTTCCAGTTTATGCATTTTGGAAAGAAGTTCGTAAGCCTGGTTACAACATTCTGGTTTTTGTTCTATGTTATTGGAGATATTATCTAGAACATCTTTTGTAGTGGTAAAACCACATACAAGTGCCTTTGTAGCATCAACTCGGGCAGACCACCTGGTATTAAACAGTTTCTTCAAAATTGGGAGTTTTAAGCCTGTATCATCTAAATTATTTTTAAGAAGGTTCCATCAGTAGGTGGAAGCTGAAAAAAAAAGTGTACAAACTTTCCACAAAATTGAAAAAATTGAACGCATACAACGTACAACATTCTGCCGCACATTTAGCTACTAAATTTAGTGAGTGTGCCAAAGCAGGGAATGTACTCTGCGTACTTATTTTTCTCCTTAATGAGAGCTTATAAGCCACGATTGATTTTCAACCAATTTACCACTCATGATACTGGCATTGTCATAACTTTGACCACGGCAGTCTTTGATATCAATGCCATTTTCCTTCAAAAATTGAAGTAAGTTGGTTCCGAATTGGTCTGCAGAACAACCTTCCATGTCTAAAAACTTCACAAACCTTTCTACCGGTCCAGATGGCAAGAACATAACCGGTCCAGATGGCAAGACAAACTATCAAAGTCAGTTGATCTACATGCGAAATATCTGGTGTAAAAATCAAGAGATATTGAGTAATATTGCATTTTTTTATTTCGCAAATTATTGCGATCCAGTAAATTTGATGAAAGTAACTGGATGAATTCCTCGCATGTTGTTTTTTCACAAATATGACGTGTGTCCCTTTCCTTTATTTGCATAAGTACTTATATGTTGAGCCAGAAAAATATCAAATTTGGCTATTAGCTCTAACAAACCTAAGTAGTTTCCATTATGAGGAGAACCAATGATTTCATCACTACCCCCTGAAAGCAAGGCCGTTCAGCTAAAAATTTAATAACAGAAATGAGTCTCTCTAAAAGTGTCCGCCAATATTTTTTTTCAGTCTCAATTTGGCTCACAAGTTGAGAATCTGCACGCGCGCCCTTGTTTTTTGCGAACTAAAAGCGAAATGATCGCTTGTCTATAGGAAGTACTTTCTTCGTGTCTTTTCAATATGTTACTTGCGTTTTTCCAATCGTCGAATCTTTCTTTTGTAAACCGGGATGAACATTCTGAATCACTAACTTTGCAAACAAAACAGAAAAGCTTTCCTTTGGTTTCTTAATAACGCAACCATTGTCTAGCGTGACATGTACATAGGTAAAAAACGATCTGCGACAATATCGTGGATTAATTTCCTTATCGTACGTCCTCTCTAAGACAAAAAAATCACTGTTCATTGTGTTGCACTTCACTACTCCCCTTTCGCAATCCAATAATCTCTATAGAAGTTGGTTTGGCCATTCACCAATATCATTCGAATACATTTTAATTTCGTTTTGTTGTTCACTTGTAGATGTTACTACGAAATCGGAAGTATATGGGGTGTTTTTCTTTCTCTCTTTGGTTTGAAATGGATAGGTCTAAATTAGGAGGGCTTGCTGTACAGTCGACGGCGGTTTGACTTGTGGAAAATGTGTTGTGAGGAGTTAACTGCATTTTATGGTAATATTAGTGGTGATTCGCAGAAATTATTGTTGCCATTTTTGCTCATCGTAATTTTTTCGTATTTCAACAGAACTTTTCATGCTAGTTAACGACTTTCTTTTCAATTCGGTGTATTAGTTTACTTTTGATGACTAGTTAAATTATTTTGAAGTTTATTTTTCATTTTAATTTCGCTTCAAAACTTAATGCGCACTTAGTCACCGCCGTTCCTGCCTTTTCTATGGTAGATCGGATGAAGAAATCTCTGAAAATGGACAAATAAAAACATGAGATTTCAAAGAAAAAAAGATTTTTTCTTCTCTTAGAGTAACAGTGCAGGGAAAAAACCCAAAGCTTATTCCTGCTCAATGAGGTCAAGATAACTTCAGTATGCCAAAAAGGGAGAAGGCTATGTAAAAGTTTTTTTATTCATTTATTTATTTTGTAAAAAATATTCCAAAATCCCAGCAAATTTACTGCAACACAGAGTCATTCCTTGTAAATGAAGACATGATTTGAAAAATTGTCGTAACCTCACAGGACAGCATGGTTTCACAAGGCAATGACTGTTTTAGGAGACTCAACTGGGTAAGCTATTTGCTATGTAGCCTTATTAACAAGGCATTAATAAATCTTATCGGCGAGTTCCAATCAGTAAAAAAAGCTACGCACTGGCGAACTATTAGTTGAAATCAAACACCCTAAACAAGTTCAACCTATTCTAGCTATCAAACAACTAAGCTCATATCTATGTACAGTTACAGCTCACTCAACTCTAAACTTTTCTCGGGGAGTTATTTCAGAGCCAGACCTTCTATTTACATCAGAGAAGGAAATTCTAGAAGAAATGAAAGACCAACACGTAAGTGGAGTGAAGAGGATCACTATTAAACGCAATGGCGAAATGCAGAATACTAAACATATTCTGACTTTTAGTACGCCTATCCTCCCTTCACGTGTCAAAGCTGGTTATCTCTCCTGCCCTGTTAGACCATATATTCCTAACCCGCTACGGTGCTTTAAGTGCCAGCGCTTTGGGCATTCCAGACTGTCATGCCGTGGTGCAGAAACTTGTGCCAGGTGCGCTGAGCCCGGCCACGACAGCAATGAATGCAAAAAGGAATACAAATGTGTCAACTGCAAAGGAGATCACCCGTCCTACTCTAGAAAATGTCCAAACTGGCTCTCCGAAAAGGAAATACAAGTAATCAAAACCACTCAGAACATATCATATCCAGATGCCAGAAAAATTGTTCTGTCTCGTACGCCTTCATCCGGACTTTCATATGCTGCAGCAGTAAGAAAAGTATTCAATTCTACCAGCACACAAACAGATCCTCAAATTATCAATACAATAACCAGCACTAAATCAACTAACTCCCCTAAATCAAAAAATAAACAACTCAATACCCCTAAGCCTCCACAAAAAAATAGTAACGAAACTAAAATATTAAGTACACAAATCCCGAGTACAAGTTACCCATCTACAATAATTTCAAAAAAACCAACTGATCAAAAACAAAACAAAACTGTGGAAAAAAAGAAAATTATTCAAACGCGTGCAAAAAATTGGGGTAGTCTCTAAACAGAGGCCCCCAAAATTTTATAATTTTAAAAAAGAAGATTTTTTACTTTCTAGCAAGAAAGTAAAATTAACTAAGTCCCAAATTGAAAAACTTCAACAACTTCCTCCCCAAGAAGAGGACGAGGATGTCGAATTCGAAGACCTTCCGCCATCCGACGATGAGGGATGGACGGACCATCCTCCTTCATGAGCTGCTCCCTCTTCTTCCGGCCGTTTCTCCTTCCTCTTTTCTCAATGGCCCTGAGCATTCTTTCTTGGAATTGTCAGAGTTACTCGCATAATGTCATGGACATCAAGGATCTTGTCGAATATTACCAACCGGCCATATTTTGTCTGCAAGAAACATTTCTGTCCCCTGCTGATAGACCGAGGTTGAAAGGTTTTGACATGTACCGCAAGGACTGCTTGTCAGGAGACCGTCGTTGTGGAGGAGTGGCATTGCTAATCAACAATGATTATGCATCTAGCCAGCTCAATATCAACACATCCCTGCAAGCAGTAGCTGCGCGCGTTCACCTTCACTCGCTGTTCACAGTTTGTTCTGTATATATCCCACCTTCCTATGACTTAAGAAGCGTGGAGTTGCAGACACTGGTTGATCAACTTCCTCCCCCATTTGTCATCTTGGGGGATTTCAATGGCCATAATCCTCTCTGGGGGAGTCCAGACTTCAACAGTAGAGGTTTAGCAATAGAAAATTTTATTGAAGACAATGATCTTTGCATCCTTAATAACGGTGAAAACACTTATTTTCATCTTTCTACCCAATCTTACCATGCCATCGATCTCGTAATATGCTCACCTTCTTTTCTGCCACGTTGGGATTTTCAGGTGGAGGGTGGACTCTACTCCAGTGGCCACTTTCCGATCAGGATAACCTCTACTGGACGCTGAGGCCATCAGCAGCATCAGCAAGCTCGACTTCGCATTGATCGAGCTGATTGGGCAGCATTTACCCAGTTGGCAGAAATTAAATCAGAAGACGTGACTGATATTGATATCGATGTAGCGGTAAAGCGAGTAACCGACATCATCTTAAACGCAGCTAACGCTGCTATACCAAAAACCACTAAAGGCAGGATCAAGTATCCTAAGCCTTGGTGGAACCTTGATTGTCAGGAGGCCCATAAGAAACAAAAAAAGGCATGGAACACGTTTTGTCGTTATCCAACCACACAAAATCTCGTGGCACTTAAACGAGCTCGTGCTGAAGCTCGAAGGATTCGACGGAAGAGCCAGCGGGACTCGTGGCAGACCTATGTCAGCACAATTACGACGTCCACCCCATCAAAGACCGTATGGGGTAAAATAAAAAAAAAATCGTTGGCAACTACAATACATCTTGTGCACCCATTCTGGAGAATACTGGTCGTATTTTATCCGATTACAAAGAGGTGGCTGACTGCATGGGGACTTATTTGACAGAAGTCTCCAGTGCAAATAACTATTGCTCAAAATTTTTAACCATCAAATCACGCAAAGAACAAAAAGTTCTAGATTTTAATTCAAACATTTTTAACCAATACAACACAAAATTCACCCTTCATGAACTAAATACTGCCTTACAAAAATCAAAAAACACATCACCAGGTCCAGATCAAATTCAAAATAGGATGTTAAAAAATTTAAGCAGGTCTTCATTAGAAAATATTCTGCAGCTTTTTAACAGAATTTATTCTGAACATAGATTCCCAAAATCCTGGAGTCAAGCAATAGTTATCCCTATCCTTAAGGGGGTCCGGGACACAAAAATCCTCAAATTTTGCAATTTTTTTTTATAATTTGAAAAATTGCTCCGTTTTTTTTCTGCTTAAGAGGACGTTTGAATCTTGTTTCTACCTTAAATAGAACGAAAGTTATAGTTATTTTTGTTGCATGCATCTAACGAATGTGTACATAACTTTAAAACTTTAAACGCGTTTTTCTCCATGATGCAATTTTTCCCGATTTCTTGCATTCAAACTCTTATAAGTCAGGAACCGATAGAGATAAAGTAATGAAACTTGGAGCATATCTTTTTCAAGCAATTTACTTTAATTTTTATTCGGCGAATTTAAAAAAAATGTTTACTGCAAAAATTATGATTTTTTTAAAAAAAAGTATCTTCGAATTTTTCGAAATTTTTCTTCAAATATTTTTTATTTTTTATTGAATCAATATTTTTAAAATCGCCGAATAAAAATTAAAGCTTAGATATTTGTGCATACTTTTTTGAAAAAAAATTGAAAATTGACCAACAATATTTTGAGTTATAGCAATTTAAAGCAACCCCATTTTTTTGAAAAAAAACTAATTAAATTTAAATAAAAAAATTTTTTTTTTTCATATTTATGTTATGATTTTGCTTATTAAATAAATGATGAATCAGTTCAAAAAATTTCAAAACTCTAAAGTACATAATAAAAAAAAATTTCAAAATGTGTCCCGGACCCCCTTAAACCAAATAAACAATCTGATAAACCTGAGAGCTATAGACCTATAGCTCTCACTATTTGCCTATGTAAAGTCATGGCACGGATGGTAAACGCCAGACTGATGCACATTCTGGAGTCACACCGTCTCATATCCTCATATCAAAGTGGGTTTAGGCGTGGCAGATGCACAATAGACAATCTAATGCTTCTCGAAACATCAGTAAGAGAAGCATTTCTTAAACGAAAACATCTTGTGAGCGTATTTTTCGATATTGAAAAAGCATACGACCGTACCTGGAGGTATGGGATCCTCAAAACCCTTCATGAGTATGGGTTGCGAGGTAATTTACCCATCTTTCTCTCCAATTTTATGAAACATCGTTCTTTTCGTGTACGCGTCAAGTCTGTTCTGTCGGATACCTTCATTCAAGAAGAAGGAGTACCCCAGGGGAGTGTACTAAGCGTAACTCTATTCGTTATAGCAATCAATAGCTTAATTGACCAATTGCCCCCCGCCGTAAAAGGTACCTTGTTCGTGGATGATTTTCAAATTTCTTTCTCATCAACGAACATAAGTATCATTGAAAGACAACTTCAAATTGCAATCAATAAAGTAACCCAATGGGCAGAAGAAAATGGGTTCACTTTCTCTGCTCAAAAAACATTCTGTATCCACTTCTGCCGTAAAAGAGGGCTTCACCCTGATCCGAATCTTCTCCTCAATAATCAACCAATAGGTGTAAAAGATCAAGGAAAATTCCTTGGTCTCACCCTTGATAATAAACTAAAATTTATACCGCATATACAACAGTTAAAAAAGAAATGTTCATTAAAATTAAATATCCTTAAAGTCTTAGCAAATACTTCTTGGGGTGCTGATACAGAGTCTCTGTTAAAAATATACAGGGCTCTGATACGCTCAAAACTTGATTATGGATGTCAAATTTATGGCTCCGCTGCAAAAACCTATCTGAAAAGTCTGGATCCAATACATAATCAGGCACTGCGCATCTGCACAGGAGCCTTTCGAACTTCGCCTATCAACAGTCTTCATATCCTTGCACACGAACAATCTCTAAACAATAGACGCCTCAAACTTTCTTTAAATTTTTACTTCAAAACAAAACCCTGCACCAATCACCCACTACATCTCCACATTTTTAATCCATCTAATGTTGCTTTATTTCTACACCGGCCTTCGATGACCCCAACATTTGGGATCCGAATGCGTCGGGTACTGTCAGACCTGCAGCTATCGGATTTCAAAACCGTTAACACTATAAAACTAATTGAACCATGGTACGAAGTCATACCTTCTATAATTAATGATTTCTCAAAATTCCCAAAACAAACTACCGCTAATACAGTTTATCAACAAGTCTTTCACGAGATCAAAAGCAAGTATTCTGGTTACAAACACATTTTTACTGACGGATCAAAAGCAAACAATCACGTCGGCTTTTCCACAATAATTAATGATCAAGTTACGGCAGAAAAATTAAACACATCTTGCTCTGTATTTACTGCCAGAAATAAAAGCCATATTTTTATCTCTAGAATCAATAGCCCAATCTGTTCATAGAAAGTGGGTGCCGAAAAAGGCAGCCGACTCAGCTGCCAAAGCTGCAAGTATCCTGGTCGATAATAGTGTCCCTTTCGATGACATCAAAAACGCCGTCGTTGTAAGCCTCAACACGTATTGGCAGGGGACGTGGAATTCAGAAATCCAAAATAAATTGCATTCGATCCAGCCCTCCACTAGAGGTTTTAAATCATGAAATATCACCAGGAGAGAACAAGTCTTATTAGCTCGACTTCGCATTGGACATACCAGATTTACCCATAAATATCTCTTATGTCATGAACCAGTTCCAACATGCATTACATGTGATGTAAATCAGACAGTGTTGCACATTTTATGCAACTGCCCAAATTTTAATCTAATTCGTTATAAATATTTTAATAATTTTAACCCATCTTTGAAGGAGTTGCTGGGGGAGCCGCCCCATCGCAATTTGTACTCCTTCCTCCAGGAGATTGGATTCTCCTTTTTAATTTAGTGTTTGTCCCGACATTATGTGATTTCGTCCTTCCTTTGTTTTTCAAGATATTGTTTTGCCCATTTTGTCTTTATCTTCAAATTGTTTAAATGTTTTTATCGGCTGCACTTTTTAACACTAGCACTTGAAGTTTTATGCTTTCTTCAAAATATACTTTTATTTACTTTATTCTTTAATGAAAAATAAATAGCATATAATAAAATATCGTTTGGCGCAGTATAGCCCTCAAGGGCTCTTGCGCCATAAAAATCAAATCAACCAACCAGCCAACAACTTGATTCTTCTTTTCAAATCCTACATTTTCCAATGTTCAAATAGTACTCTAGAAAAATTAGATCAAAGTAGTAAAATACAGATTTACCCCTTTTTCTCGTGTCGGGTGTGCTTGGTGAGGACAAAATTTCATGACACAATAGATTTTAATAGGACAAACCTAACACCTGGAGGTAAACTTCTCACTCCAAGGTGGTCAAGTAAAAAAGTCGGTGCGGGGTTTCACCTCTACCTACCCTACGTAGCGGTGCACATTTAAACCTGACGATTAATTTTCATTTTTTTTTATTGTCACCATGCTTGGTCCAAGTTAAAGTCCCTATAGGGACTCTAGTCCAAGTTATATAGAAACTACTATTTGGCGATACCATAAATTATTTTGTATTTTTAAAAGACTTGTAAGCAAAGCAAGCCTAGAAACAAAATCAAAATGTCCATTTAGATGAAAAATAATGCTCTAAATTATTAAGTTTCTCCATTAAGCGTAAAATTATCCAACAAATGAAACACAAGCTATAAATAAGCATGCAAAACTCCATTAAAATAATTTGCCAAACCAACATTAGATGCTCCATTAACGCATTAAATCTTAATATATAAAAATCTTCTGTGCGGACGTTTGTCACCATAAGGCTTTTAAACGGCTGGACCGATTTTGATCAAATTTTTTGTGGGTAATTAAGTTGTGGCAAGGCATGGTTTCGAAGCGCGATGGATCGAATCGGAAACGTTTTTGTTAATTAATTTAAACATTGGATGGTTATATCTCCCAAATGATTCATATTTATTTTAACCTATTGTTGAGCGAGAACTGAAATAAATATTTAACTCGTTGGCAAAGAACAATAAGAAAACCAGTTCTGCTTTTTGTAATGAAATTTCCTACTGTGATATACTGTTTGACCACGGATTGTTTGGAATTGGCAAACATCCAGTTAAGGCGACTCCATCTGAATGAGGGGAAAAATAAGACTTATGCGCGTATTCCGCTCATTTGAATGAGACCGCTGCTTAATTTAGAGGCTAACATACATCTGCAAAATCTGACATCCCTGAAAACTAATAGATTTGTCCATTTCCGCGTGTAAACCGGATGTTTGCCTTTCCATACAATCCGTGGTTAAACAGTATGTCAATTGAGATAGATAAAACGTAGAGAGAGAGTCAAGCCTTCATTTCTTGAAAGCAACGATTTTAGGTCCTGTGATATATTTTAAACTCAAGTACTGAAAGAAATCTGGTAAACGTGTGCGGCAGGTTGGCGTGTTACGTTCATGAAGAAAACGAAGTTACACAAAAGTGACACATTTATTCAAACATTTTTGGACAATACAAGAAGGAAAAGAAAAAATGGTAAAAATTCTAAGGATTATCTGAACGTGATTCGTACGAGTGCGAGGCGTGAGTAACTTTGCGCAATGACAACACGTAGCGCTTCACTTCACTTCAATAGCAAAAAGTTGAGTTGTCAATATTTGTTGCCGCATACTTCCCTCCCAGTGTCAACGATATCTTGCTGGAAAATGCACATGACGTCCAGAACGTGTAGTCTTTGGTTGAACCGTTGCTTCATTCTCTAATGAAGGAGTTGCAGGTTTCAATGAAGAACCACTCGGTAAGGTAATTGGTTTATGTAGCTGATGTTGCTTTGGATTATCTTGCAAAACTGGAGGTGATGCTAGTGGTGGAACATTTTGTTTATGGGGGGGCTATCTAAAATGTAAGCAGATTTTAACCTATTAATTGATACAGGTACCGTTTTGCCTTTTACATTCAGATGAAATACCTTCTCTGTTCTGCGAACCACTAAAAAGGGTCCATCGTAAGGAGGTTGGAGTGTACGTCTTACTATGTCCTGACGAAGGAAAACATTAGTAGTGGTTGCTAAATCAGGATGTACAAAAATTTTGCTGTGGCCATGACGTTTGGGCGGTATGGGACATAAGTTCTGCATATGCCCTCGTAATTTGCTTACAAAGTCTATAGGATCAACTGGTTGTTGGGTAGGATCCAGAAACTCTCCAGGAAGGCGAATTTTCGTTCCAAAGACTAAGGCGCGGCGCACATCTAGCAGACACGAACATCTCGCAGACAGGTTTCAGACAATCGTTCCCAAAAACCAGTTCATTCTGCAGTGAGCGCGCACACCTAAAGCACTGGTTTCCTAGGTCGCGTTAACCGCGCCCATCGCCGACGTCGGCGTGCGACGAGTTGAAGAGCAGCGAGGAGCTACACCAAAGTGGATTCCTAGGCAACCCCAATCGCGCGCGGGAAATCTGAACGAGTTTTTTTCGCGAGAGAGCAGTTGCGTTGCAAAACTGAAACAAATCGAGAGACAAAACGAGAAATGGATCTTACAACTAAAAAACGTCTTATTACAGCATTGCAGCTGGAAGAGGAAGAAAATGAAGAACTAATAACATTAAATACAAACAATTGTGAACTTTAATTCGTGTATTTCCAGAGTACGTTGAAGGTGAATTGTTTTAATAACGTTTTGATCACATATTCTTATTTAGAGGCAGGGAAAATCAAATTATATGCATCGTTTACATAATAATGAATTTAGTTCATTTTCTTAGACATGAAAACAGTACTTTTTTTAATAATACTTAGCTTTTAAAATTACCTGGAACGTTTATCGATTCTGAAATTGCATTCCAGCAATTTTCTTTTGCTAGTACTAGTTGGTCCTTGTGTCCTTTCTTCGATACGTTATATAGCACAGGATTCAGCTGAACCGTCTCAATAAATGTTTCTTCTGGGAAAAAAATCTAGCGACATTTTGATTGGATTACACCGGCGTAGATCTCACGCTTGACGCTGAAATCAAAGTCAAGTTGATTCCGACGTGGCGATGCACCACGTCGATTTAGCTCGGGCGCGCATGCGCAGAAGAATCAAGTTTTCTTCTCGGCGGAGAGCGACGCCGAAGACTGGCGCCTTTGCTTCTAGGGAACCAGAGCTTCAGCGACAGGGCGGGGGTACGACATTTGTCTCCGTCTTACTCTCTTCCCTTGAAGTGTAGCAGGGGCATTACTCTGGATCTCTCTAGAATGAAGCCGGTAGAGAGAAAACCAGTTTTTTCTCCCGCGTGACGTCACTACTCGTGAGCTAGAATTTTGCACTACGCTCTAAAGCACGTTTACGCGTCGGTACCTTGTTTGACTAGCGAGTAGTTCTAGACTGGTAAAAAGCCGGTGAGTTCGCCTTTTCGGCAGAGAGAATTGTTTGTTCACGCTGATTTCTCGCTTTGACTGACTCGCTTTTGATGAAAATTATTAAGGAAAGTACTCTGCGCCATGATATTAAAAGCTTTTTAAAACTTGAACTTCAGTCTATAATTCCAAATAGTCAGTTATTTATAATTGACTTTTAACCCACAATAATTTTCTTTAGCTTTATATGACAAATATAAACAAATAGCTAAATAAAATACTATCAAATTCAAACCTTAATGGAAATAAAATTGGGTACCTTTTAAGCAATTTTACCACCTAAGTTATGTAATTGTAAATAGATTGAAAGCCACTGTTGTTCGTCTATAAAGTAGTTTAATAAATATATCCTGACTTAAGCTACAAATTTAAAACTGATAACATTAATTGACTCTTAGAAATTGAGTGCATTCAAAAACGGTAGTAATATTAAAAAATTATTTATCTTTTGCAAGGATTTCACTTTTTTTTTTAACACCTCCTGCAGCGTTTAGTTTTTCAACTAATCGTGCCTAGTTTCTCTGTCGATCTAATGCTTAATATTTTGCAGTTAATTTATTCGCATTTAAGTAGTGGTTGTTTTCCATTTCTGACTATAATAACTTTAAACTGATGTTTCTTGATTCCCATGTCCGTAATTAAGCAGCGGGTTTTAGTGTTCCAGCCCCCTAAAAAAAATTTCAAAACAAAGCAAAAATATGGTTTTTATAAAACTGTTTTGCTGAAAACTTCTTTTTATTGTTTTATTTTTTATTATTATTATTTTTTAATTCCTTTTAAAAAATAAAAATATTTTTTAACGATACAAACTAAGTGCTTTTTCTGCAGTCTTTTTTTTATTATTATCATTGTGAATATCATTTCTTTTAAAACATTAGTTCTCTTCAGGTTTGAATACCTGACGCTAACAAAAACGTCAAAGCTTTTTTAATTTACAAGAGCCAAACACTACATTTTACATTTTTTAAAAGTGTCAAACAGTATGAATTTAAGAAATATCAGTTTGAGTGCGTATACAGGAGTACACGAATCTATTTCATTTCTCCCCCCCCCACCCTTTTTGAGTTTTTAAATAGACATCGAACATTTAATGGGGGTGGTTACATAATTTTTTTTTCATTTCATGGAAAAGTCCCCTTTTATATTTGCTTATACTGGTACCCTTACCCTCATTTAAATAACACATTGTAACAAAAACCAATATAATATGCGAACAAAATCAAATTTTATAAGTCTAGTATAGGTTTCACGAGAAATGTGTTGGTAAAACCCTCCCTGATACAAAAATCTGGTGACGGCATTGTTGATTCTGACATTTCTTTCAGTCCCTTTTTATGATAAAAGTGTAGCTGATTCACTGGGGGAGGTGATATACAAACATTTTTTTGAAGGGGCCCCCGGAAGTTGAAAAGTGCCTCCCCTCCCCCTCGTCCTTACACTGTTTCACTAACAAGTTTTCATGACTTTACTTTTTAGATGATTTTGAAGATCCCCTTAAGACCGATTAATATACTACATAAATATTATTATTCACAGGCTTATTCACCCCCTGTTCAAAATATATTTTTGAACAGGGGCGTAAAATATCTTCAACATTTCGAAAAAATTAAATGCTAAACCCTGGATACTTTCGCCGAGATGCTATAAAATGAGCGGTTTTAATAAAGAACATTGTTTTAATGATTATAACATAAGGGCATGGTTATTAAATAGGCTTGCTAGACCTCCCGGTTTGCCCGTCACGGTTCTGGTTTTCAGACAAAATTCCGGCATTCCGGTCGGTTTACTTCACGTCCTGATAAAAGATAAATTTGTTTATAAATCACCATAAAGGTTTAAAAATAATTGAGTGTGAAGGATTATTTAGAAAGATTACTTTATCATTTGTAACATTGACTTATAAAATTAGAGCCGGATTAGTTTGTGAAAATTTTTACAACATGATGTAAACCAAAAAAAGTCTTATAAAATGAAAAGTATATCTAAATAATGTTCAATTTTTTATTTCTCATTCAAAGTGTTTTTCTAGCTCAAATAAATTGCAAATATTTACATCTCGGAAATGAAATGTTCAAAGTTTATCTCCTTATGTCATTTTTTATTACATCTGTTTTATGTTCATAGTTAGTAACCATTTATTCATAGCACTGAGAATAAAATGCCGTACACTCCGAAAATCATCCACAGGTGTGTACCCTTTTGAATACTTGACACGGGGGGGGGGACCATCCATTTCGGTGTCCCGGTTGAACATTTCAGAAATCTGGAAATATTATTACTAAATAAACTCATACCTCATTTGAGTTTTTTTAAATTAGTTTATATTTCAACTATAAAATATTATGAAATTGTAAAAATCATAGCTGTATAACATATAAGCTTAATTGAAGAATTCAGAAACTATTTGTTTGCAAATTTCAAAGCAGTTGCTGATTTGTTCTTAAAGCCATGATACAGTTGAGATATTTTGATACTACATACCGTTTGCATTAACATTATGGTTTTTCCAAGAAATTACCATGTGATTTCTTTCATTTTGCATTTTTATAAGCTGAGAAATAAATCAAGCATTTCGCAAATAGCTTCGGATTAATATGGCTCTTCTAGGTACTTCTACACATATTTTTAAAAATGTAAATTTTTGATTTCATCAACAAAAAATTACTGGACAAACCGCGATGTTACCTTTCCTTGATTTCGCAAACGGTGAATTAAGTATGTATTTTATTATTCCTAACGACTCCAGGATTACTTCTTTAGCAAAGAAAAATGCTTTCATGCGAATATGCTTTGTTTAGTGTGCTCTTTGTAAAAAATTAAAAAAAATTTTGCATGTCACAAAGGAGTCAACTAAAAAATAGTAAATGAAAAATTAATTTATCCCTGTGTAAGGGGTTATGCTCCCCCCCCCCCCCGCTTTTTTATTAAAATGCGCCTTTGTGATTCACCCATTACAGAGAAATCAAGTCGAGTTAAACTAATAAAACACGTGTAGCTGTTTGGATAAACGCTAGTGAGGTGAGATATGGAGTCATTTGATTGGTCAATCGTTTCCCCGTCTCGAGTTGCAGGGCGAAGGGGAGAAATTCCTCACTAGGAGGTTTGAGCGTAGCACGAAATGTGGCAACCGACTATTTTCTCACCGATCCTGCCTTGTCGTGAGGGAGAAATAGACGTCACTTGAAGTTCTAGAGACATCCAGAGTAACGCTCCTCAGGAGAGATATTTGTTCCTGTCGCTTCCGCGTCGCCAATGACAAAACAGCAAGATGAGTGTTGTGTTGCTAGAAAGCGCTTAATTTAGTATCTCTTTTATCAAAAATGTTGAAAACAAAAACAAAAAAAATATATTTGATTACCTATCGTTGGATTGTTCGAACAAAATGTAAATGGAGATAGCGTGGAATAAAGTCGGAAGAAAGCTAAATTCTACTGGAAAATTACATTTCAAAAACTAAGAACTATGATAATATTGTTAATGTTTTTGCATTACTTTTGGATTTATGATATTTTTATTGTAAGCTTTACATGAGGTATGTGATAATGTGAAATTTGTACAGAAATGTATGCATTTGACGCCTTTTGGAACCATTTTGCACGTTGTAGTTTACTTATAAATGAGTAAGTTCAATGATTTCTGTAATGACTTTATGAAATGAATTATTTTAAAAGGTATTCAATTTAACTATTAAACTATGAACATTCAAAGTTGAAACATAGTTCAGTTGTTGAAAAAGTCTGAGGAGCTGGAAGAAATTGGTCAAAACGTGCTAAATGAGAATGCACTGAGTTCCATGTTTGAGAAAAAAAAAATTGTGACGATATAATAGAAGTGTTATGTAATTTTTTTCCACTTAAATCATTGTATTATTGAATAATAATATTTTTTAAATCGATAACTGATATGGTTTTACATGAATAACTATTAAATGTTAATAACACTGTCCTAAATGTTTTTAATATTAAACGTTTTAGCACCTTCACATCTTTTAATGAATTGCGTGATTAGTGTTGAAAATTCATTAAAATAAAAGCAATTTTCGAAATTTGATACTCAAATTGTAATGTATTGCGTTGTTTGTAAGTCAAACATTTTTATTATTATTATTATCAAATGATAAAGTTCTTGTTATCAACGTTTCAAATATTTAATATTCGGAATATTCGGTGCCGAATTTATTTGTTTAATATTAAGTTAATTTGTACTTTAAATACGTCGTACAGTTAGTCAAGCGCATGCGACTTGCGTATTTATTTATTATTTCATTTACATTCCTATATTTAATAATTCCCTTATTTATTTACTCATCTGTTTCATTTTCTTTTCATTCATTGATGCGTTCTTTTATGTCCATATTTGTTTAATAAAAGATATCTTTAATAACTTTAATAATCAAATAAAAAACGTTTCCTGAGAAAAATATTAAATTTTTCTCTTTGCCCATCACAAAAAAAAAAACACCCCCCCCCCCCCTCCGTTTTTTGGAGGTACAAATTTACTGCCAAAAATTAAGAAAAAAATATGTTTCAGTGCAAGTTTTATTATAAAATTTATTGTTCGTTCGTTATGTATCGCCATTTTCAGGACAAATTTCCAATTTGTTCATCTTGAAAGTTTTCTCAACTATATTTCACTTTGACCCACATTCCACACACAATTGATTAGTTCTTGAAAATTCATAGGATATTACAAGAGGTTTGGATTAAGTTTAATTTAGGTACTTAACACTAAAAATCTTAAAATGAAAACATCAATAAACAAAAGCTCAGTCTGAAATTTATATTAATTTCTTCTTCGGCTGCGAGTAACAATAAAAACAAAGCTTCATCATCAGATGAATCGTTATCTCACCCGCGAAACGTCGCCATGTTTGTTGACAACTGATAAATGTAGCACTGCGCATGCGCGCTCTATACCATCTTACCTGCTGGTTGTCTGTCAAATGTACTGATAGAGATAAGCCTTGAAAATCCAGTAGTGATCATCCTTTCCGCCTCGAGAAAACAAGAAATTTACTTTTGACGTGTGGCAACAGCGTAAAAATAGAATGAGATTTATCTATTAAGATGAAGGCGACATAAGATTAATTTGGCCATTTTTATTGAAAGAAGTTTAATTAGATAGATGTAAATAATGTGTAAATAGTCTAAAATAAATGTGTTTTTGAATTCAAGCTTTTTCTTTGAAGAACGTCATGAACTTTTTTATTACTGCATAGACAATTTGGCTCACAAAGTAGAAAAATGTGTTACGAGACGGTAACATTTGGCGCCCCCGGGTGGGTTTTGTCTATTCAGTAATACAGATGGAATTATTATGACGTGATCGCCATGGAATGACTGACGAACTTTTGGTTATCCTCTGCAAGATTAAAAGAAGTAAGTTACCATTGCTTACTATACTGTAAGAAACAGAAAATACGATTTGATAGAATTTATAAAAGATATTGTGCTTATTTGCTGAAGTTTTAATTTAAGATAACTGCAATACGTAGATAATGGATGCGGTTAATAAAGCAAAGCGCACTGTTTTTAGAACTCAAACAACAAAATTAATCAACAAAGTTGATGCCAAATTTATAGAAGGTAACATAAATGAAGAGGATTTAGACCAATTTTTGGCAGAATTAGATTTGAAAGAAAAAGAACTTAATTGTCTCGACACTGAAATTCAAAAAACGATTGATTTGAAAGATTTAGAAGACGAAATTTTAAAATGCGATGAATACAACTCTAACATAGTAATTTGGCGATCAAAAGTAAAACGTGCCAAAACAAAATTTGAAGTTCCTTCCCATTTCATTGCGCCGACTGCGACGTTAAATGGTTCAGAAACAGAACAAAGAATTGTGATTCGGGAAAATGAAACTGCTCACATTAATCTTCCGCGACTGATTATCGATAAATTTGATGGTGACCCATCAGATTGGCAAAGATTCTGGGACCAATATGAGTCTGCAATCCATAAGAATACCGATATTTCTAATGTAGACAAATTCAACTATTTACGTTCATATTTGAAAGGGGCAGCTTCGAATGCAATTAAAGGATTTAGCTTGACCAATAATAATTATCAATCAGCTATCGACACCTTAAAAGACCGTTTTGGCAAGAAAACCATAGTTATAAACTCTCATTTGAATAAGTTACTTAGCCTTAATACCGTAAAAAGATCAAATGATGTTGTTTCCTTGCGTAAATTATTTGACACTTGTCAAACTGAAATAAGAAATTTGGAATCGCTGGGAGTAACAGAAGATAGCTATGGAACCCTACTTCGTCCGATTCTGATCAGATTACTGCCAAACGATATAGTATTAGAGATAACTAAGAAGTACACCATAGAGGATGAATGGAAGGTTTCGGAAATAATGAAAATTTTAAAAGCCGAAGTAATAAGTCGGGAAAAGGCCGCAACTTTAATTTCAAGTTCAAGTACGCAGAACACTGAACACTTCCCCCCTGTACATAGTAAACGTGATTCTCAAGAACTGTCTCACAAAACTAGCAAAAATCGTCCTTCAACTGCGTCCGAATTGTTGAACGAAACAAAAATTAAGGGAGGTAAATGTTTTTTCTGTGAAGATGATAAACATTTATTACGAGATTGCAAAGAATTTAAGATGAAACAAATGAGTCAAAAAAGAGATTTTCTGATGAAACTAGGTTGCTGTTTTATTTGTTTTAATAAAGGACATTTAGCCAATAAATGTAGAAGCGTCATAAAATGCCGCATCTGTTCAAGACGTCATTATGAGATGATGTGTCCCGATATTAAGAGAAGTGGAATTAGGGAAAATTCTGAAGATAATGACAGTGAACTAGAGAAAAATGTTGATGCGTTACATTCTATGACTTCCAAAGAGGTTCTCTTGCAAACTTTAGTTGTAAAGTTAATTGGTAAAAATGAAGAACGAAATGTCCGTGCGGTTATTGATACAGGTTCACAGTTTTCATACATCTTGAAACCTACCGTTATAGAAATGGGATTTAAAGTGCATGGAGAAGAAGAACTTAGTCATTCATTATTTGGTGGCGCAAAAACAAAAATTGAGAAGCTTCGTTCTTATAAAATTCTTTTGGCAGATCTGAAAGGCAGTTATACTTGCAGTCTAGATGTTTTAGATCAAAACATTATTTGCAATGACATTCCAAGTATAAGAAAGGGACCTTGGTTAAAGGAGCTGAAAATGAAAGGCATTCATCTAACAGACGTTTAAAGAAACTTTGGACCGGTTGAAGTTCTTTTAGGTGCAGACGTTGCCGGAAAACTTTTCACAGGGAAACGTGAAGAATTAGCTTCCGGTTTAGTTGCTCTACATACTAAACTGGGATGGACTTTGCTAGGGAAAGTTCCACAAAATAATTGTAAAAGAAATTTTACTATGAGTGCTACAACTATGCTGTCCCAAAATGAAGTGTCAGTATCCAAGTTGTGGGATTTAGAAATTATCGGAATAAGAGATCCAATTCAACAAAATTCTAAAGAAGATGCATATAAGGCAGTTATGAATTATTTCCAAAAAACTGTGAAACAAAACGAAGACGGCAGATACGAAGTAAATTTACCGTGGAAGATGGATAATGCCATTCTACACGATAATTATAATCTATCGTTGAAAAGACTTGAATCTACTTGTAGAAATTTAAACAAAAGAGGACTTCGAGATAAATATGATGAAGTTTTTGACGAATGGATTCAAGAAGGGATAATCGAAGAACTATCAAATTCTGAGATAGACATGCCAGCGCATTACCTACCTCATCGCCCGGTTATTAAAGAAAAGGGTACGACCAAGATTAGACCAGTGTTTGATGCGTCTTCAAAAGGTCCCAACCATCCCTCATTAAATGACTGTTTAGAAACAGGAATAAATTTAATCGAAACTATTCCTTCGATTTTAGCAAGGTTTAGAGTAGGAAAAATAGGGGTTGTTGCTGACATTAAAAGGGCCTTTTTGCAGATATCAGTGAATAAAGAAGACAGAGACTTTTTACGCTTTTTATGGTATAATAAGAACAATGAATTAACCATTTTTCGTCATACGAGAGTAGTTTTCGGCGTTACCAGTAGCGCTTTTCTCTTGTCAGCGGTTCTAGACCACCATTTATACAGAACATCATTAAGTGAGAAGGAAACAAGAGTGATTTCCGAAAAATTAAGAAATAGTTTTTATGTAGATAACTGTGTAACAAGTGTGCATGATAAATTTGAGGCTCATACTTCCATAGAACAGAGTACAAGAATAATGAAAGAAGGAAGATTTGAGCTGAGGGGGTGGGAAACTACCGCTCTTGATCCATTTTCTTTACAAGAAGGTAAATCTAACGTTCTGGGACTCGTCTGGGATAAAAATTGCGATTCTTTAGAGATTGATCCTACATGTCTTGAATTTGAAGAAAAATCACTTACAAAAAGGAATCTCCTTTCTCTTGTGGGAAAATTTTTTGATCCCATTGGTTTTCTAGCTCCAGTTTTGATTCAACCTAAGCTTCTGCTTCAAGAAATGTGGAAAACGAAGTTATCATGGGATATTGAAGCAAGTGAAGATAAAAAGAAAAGATTCTTGAAATGGAAAAAAGACATACCTCTTTTGCAAAATATTAAAATCCCAAGATGGTTAGGCATTACACCAGATATAAATATTAGCTTCCACACATTTGTAGATGCAAGTCAAGTTGCTTATGCCGCTTGTATCTTCATTAGATGTGAATATTCAGGAAGAGGAGTCAGTGTTCAGCTTCTGCAAGCAAAGGCTAGAATTAACTCCCTTGAAGCCTATCACTATTCCTCGACTTGAGCTCATGGCCGCAACCATAGGAGCAAGACTTTATGTATCTTTAAAGGAATCTCTGAACTTAGAGCAGGTGAGATCATTCTTCTGGACTGATTCATCTACCGTTTTAGCTTGGATAAAGAGACCAGATCAATGGTCGGTTTTTGTGAGAAACAGAGTCAATGAGATTAGGAAACTAATAGAAGCAGACAATTGGTTCCACATAATTGGCCGTGAAAATATTGCGGACTTACTGTCAAGAGGATGTGGAGTGAAACAGTTACTGAAATCATCCTGGTGGTTAGGCCCTTCATGGTTAAAACAAACTGAAGATGACTGGCCTAAATCTTCGGTTAATATGAATGAAGAAGAAATTGAAAAGGAGAAACTCAGAGTAGCAGTCTCTGCAAATAACAGCGAAGTATTTTCCATAGCAGTTTATTTTGCTGAAAGACACTCAAAATTTTCGAAGATAGTAAGAATTCTAGCATGGATACTACGCTTTCGTCCAAAAGCTAAGAACTCTCAAAAGCTGGAAAAAATTACCGGGGACGAAATTACTAATTCTGAGAAGACTCTTTTTCGCTGCATTCAAAGGGAATGCTTTATCAATGAGAATGCCAAGAAAACACTTCAAGGTTTACAAGTCTATGAAGATAATGACGGAATTTTGAGAATGAAGTCCCGGATATTTAATGAAACTGAGACAGAACAATTTTCATTTCCCATTATTCTACCTTCAAAGCATCCATTGGTTAAAAGAATTATTGAAGAACAACATATCTTGAACAAACATGCAGGACCACTCATATTATTAACAATTCTGAGAGAAAGATTTTGGATTGTAAAAGGACGAAAGACTGTTCATTCGGTTGTAAGAGATTGTGTTATTTGCAAGAGGCAAAGAATTAAACATCTGGAGGCTCCTCTGCCACCTCTTCCTTCTCATAGAACAGAATTGTCTGCTACATTTCAAGTTACAGGGGTGGATCTGGCAGGTCTCCTTTTTACGAAGTCAGGAAGCAAAATTTGGATTGTGATATTTACTTGTGCGGTTTACAGATGTGTTCATTTGGAGTTGGTGGAATCAATTAGTACTACAGCGTTCATCTTCGCTATGAGAAGATTTATTGCAAGACGTGGAAGAATTTCTGTAGTTTATTCCGATAATGGGACGAACTTTGTTGGATTAGATAAATCTCTAAAGAAATTAGACTGGGACAAGATCCAGAAAGAATTTGAAGTGTCTCAAATCAAATGGAAGTTTAACCCTCCATCAGCCCCATAGTGGGAAGGGTTTTGGGAAAGTCTAATAAAAATTCTCAAGAACCTTCTCCGAAAGAATTTAGGACGTTCTTCCTTAAATTATGAAGAACTTCTAACATTAGTTTGCGAATGCGAAGCAGTAATGTACAATAGACCTATAACATATGTCTCAGAGGATCCAGAACTTAAAACATTAACCCCAGCAATGTTTCTACGCGATCTACCTATGACAGATACACCTGACTTGGACAGCATAGAAAGAACATCCCTAAATAAAAGATTAAATTATTTACAAACTGTTCGCGATCATCTTAGAAAAAGATTTAGAGTTGAGTATCTTGGTTTTCTTCGCTCGAAATCCACAAAAATTCATGATTTGATAGCAGTGGGAGACATTGTCCTGATCGGTAGCGAAGATAAGAAGCGTCTGGACTGGCCCTTAGGAAAAGTAGTTCAGCTTTTCCCAGGAAAAGATAATGTTGTACGATTAGCACAACTGAAGACTGCAAAGGGTTTTGTGATGAGGCCAATACAGAGACTGTATCCTCTTGAACTTAGAGAGAATGACAGGTCAGACCTTCCTGTGTTCATCCAACAAGAGCCAAAAAATATTCCAATCTCTGCTGAAGCTGTGAAGGACAGTGACTCTGGTGATGCACCCGTCACTGCACCGTCATAGAGCTGTGGAAACACAAGGGGTGACTACACTTGGTGAACTGTCTCTCCTACAGAACTTTTCAGTTTGACATTTGACTTTTCTTGTTTTCTTGTTTCTTATGTTTAAGTATTTTGAATTATTTTATGATGTTTTATTTTGGGGATTTATTAGTTAAGGACAAAATTATATTATTGATGAGATTTAGAGTTTGTTCAGAACTCAAGGTGGGGAGGATGATAGAGATAAGCCTTGAAAATCCAGTAGTGATCATCCTTTCCGCCTCGAGAAAACAAGAAATTTACTTTTGACGTGTGGCAACAGCGTAAAAATAGAATAAGATTTATCTATTAAGATGAAGGCGACATAAGATTAATTTGGCCATTTTTATTGAAAGAAGTTTAATTAGATAGATGTAAATAATGTGTAAATAGTCTAAAATAAATGTGTTTTTGAATTCAAGCTTTTTCTTTGAAGAACGTCATGAACTTTTTTATTACTGCATAGACAATTTGGCTCACAAAGTAGAAAAATGTGTTACGAGACGGTAACATGTGCGCTGAAAAATGTTTTGTCGCCGACATGAAGCAGGCAAGGCAAACGTCGCGGGCATGTTTCAGACAAATATCATCTAGGTGTGCGCCCTGCCTTAGTCAGTTGGTGTGCAACCCAGGTCTTCTTTCAGAGCGGCCCGAAAGCCAAGAAAGATCAATGGAAGCACTTCTGTCCATTTCTCGGTGGCATGGCGTTTAATTGCAGTCTTGAGAGGCCTATGCAGTTCCTCGATCAATCCATTAGCTTGTGGGTGATAACTCGTCGTCCTGGATCTGTGGGTGCCCATTTGGTTTGTGAGAGAGCGAAAAAGGGCAGCTTCAAACTGCCTCCCTTGATCGGTTGTAACGGTTGAAGGCACTCCATAACGAGAGATCCAACACGTGAAAAATGCTTCAGCCACTGATTCTGCACAGATTTCCTTGAGTGGGGTTGCTTCTGGCCACTTAGAGAACCTATCAATCAAAGTCAAGCAGTAAGAATAGCCATTTGAGGGAGGCAAAGGGCCCACAAGTTCCAAATGGACATGATCAAATCTCTGAGAAGGTTCTTAAAAGGTTGCCAAAGGTGCTTTTGTATGGTGATGAACTTTGGCCTTTTGGCGTGGTATGCAGCATCTGGTCCATTGAGCTATATCTGACAACATTTTAGGCCAGACAAATCTTGACCTGATAATGTATTGTGTTCTGCGAACACCAGGATGAGCTATGTTGTGCAATGATGCGAAAATATCCTGGCGAAACCGATTTGGAACATGAGGACGAACTCTGCCTGTCGATACGTCAGAAACTAAATCAATTTTAGACTCTGGGAGAGCAATTTTTTTAAGTTGCAGAGATGAATTTGATGATAGTAATGATTTCAACTCATCATCTGTTGTTTGTGCTTCCGCTATTGCAGAATAATCAATTGGTGAAGGGAAACATACAGCAGCTATACGGGACATGATATCTGCAGGGATATTCTCAGGTCCTGGAACATGCTGTATATTGGTTGTAAATTGAGAGATAAAGTCTGTCTCACTTGACGTGGGGAACACTTGTCATTCTTTTGACGAAACGCAAATGTAAGAGGCTTATGGTCCGTATAAAGGACAAATTACCTAGCCTCCAACATATGTCTAAAATGACGAACAGATGCATAAGCAGCAAGGAGCTCTCTGTCGTAAGCACTTAGTTTCTGCTGTACTGAATTTCTTGGAAAAGAAAACTAAAGGCTGCAATTCTGAGTTTACAACTTGATGCAGTGCACCGCCAATGGCATAGTCAGATGCATCTACATACAAGGCAAGTGGGGCAGTAGGAGAGGGATGAACAAGTAATGTTGCATCTGCTAGTGCTTGTTTACATTTGTTAAAAGACTCAACTGCAAGCGGAGTCGAAACAATGGGTTTCTTTGAATTCCCCCCCCCCCCCTTTTAAAAACTCTGTTAATGCAGCCTGGCTGTTTGCTGCATGAGGCAGAAACCTGCGATAGAAATTTATTAGGTCAAGGAACTTGCGCAAGTTACCAATAGTTTCAGGCAATTTAAAATAGAGGATTGCTTGAACTTTATTTTGTAAGGGTTTAACTCCTTTTGGGCTTATCAGGTGGCCAAGATATTCTAGCTCAGTGACACCAAACATACATTTTGAAACATTTTGGGTGAGGCCGTATGCGTTAAATATAGCATAAGACGTTGAAATATAGCACGTAAGTGCTCTTTATGCTCTGTTTCATTGTTTGAAAAACACAATATATCATCAAGATAAACATAACAAAACGGAAGACCTCTCAAAACCTCATGCATAAAGCGCATGAAGGTTTGTGGAGCATTTACTAACCCAAAGCATAAGTGAGTGTACTCATAAAGACCCCATGGGCTTGTAACTGCTGTTTTAGGAATGTTAGCTTCAGCAATAGGTATTTGGTGAAATGCTTTAAATATGTCAATTTTTGAGAAAATAGGTTTACCGAAAAGGGAATGGGCGAAATCTTGCAGATAAGGAATTGGATAGCTGTCGAATTCAGTAACAGAGTTGAGCTTGCGGTAGTCTCCAACTGGACGCACAGTAGAGTCTTGCTTAGGAATGACATGCAGCGGTGAACTCCATGGGCTCTTGGAAGGACGAATTATTCCCTGATCTTGGAGAAATTCAAATTCAGATTTCACAGCTTGATAAAGCTTAGGATGAAGTCTTCTAGGTTTCGCTGTCACAGATGGTCCTCGAGTCAAAATATGGTGCACTGTGTTATGAGCAACTCTCTGCTTAATAAGGGTAGGATTTGTTATATCTGGGAATTCAGAAACCAATAAATCATACTCTGAATTAACAGAAACAGTCACCACAGAGGGTTGACTTGTGAACAACATGTCCATAGGTAAGCACTGAAGTTTCCGGATTGATAAGGCACTGGCGTTTCAAATCAATTACAAGATTAAAATTCTGCAAAAAGTCAGCACCGATGATTGCAGAAGTTACATCAGCTATCACAAATGTCCAGGGGAAGAGTTTCCGGAGACCTAAATCGAGTTGTCTGTGCACAAATCCGTAAGCAGGAATTTTAGTGTTATTAGCAGCGAACGGGGAGAATGTTTCACAAGAATTCCCTTTTTTATCTTTCAAAGAAGGTGGCAAAACCGAAATTTCGCTACTCGAATTAATTAGAAATTTTTGTCCAGTCTTTCTGTCATGGAGAAATAACCGACTGGGTTTTTTAGATACCTCCGTCATCCCAGCTATGACGGGGGTGAGGCGTTTTTTTTGCTGTTGATAGTTGCAAGGTTGAGCACATTTCCGCTCCTTATCACCAAAGCGATTGTGGTAAAAACACATATTAGAAGATCCGTTATCCTTCCTTGAACGGGACCTTGATCTTGAACGATTCCGGAACCTTGTACGTTGGCGAGACAGTTCAGAGACTTGGCGCGTAAGCTCTTCAATTTTTTGGCGAGAGTTTCAGCTGTGATTCCAGTTGTGTTGTGGGACATACTGCTGCTCGAAGTGGCATAAATTGCACTGGGCTGCACAACTTCAGCGACTTTGTCAGCTATGATGGCTAGTTGATCCAATTTTTCAAAAGAGGCTGATAAAACTGTCTGGATATGGGCTGGCATCCGTTGCAACCATAAATTTTGTAGAAAATCGTCATTGAGCTGTTTTCCAGAAAGTTCTTTCATTTTTCGTAGGAGATGACATGGTCTCTCAGCACCCAGCTGCAATTCAGTGAGGGGTTTATTAATTTTCTGATGTTCAGAATCTTCAAACTCACTAATTAACCGCTCAGCTAGTTTTAGATATTTTTCATCACCTGGTGTATTTAGTACGATGTCGGACACATGTGATCAATGTTGGCGATAAGGGCCAAAAATTTGGTCTCATCACTCGTAATCCCACTGTAATTGAAGGCGTTATCGCATTGCGCAATCCATAAACGTACGTTAGCTTTCCAAAACGGTTGGATACGAAGTGCAACTTTCAACCTGATTTTGTTGATCGGGAGTAGTCATCGCTAATGAACAGTAATAATTCCAAATGCAAAAACTTACACATCAAAGTCCTCAGGAAAACAATGACGCCAAATGCTTCATTAACACGGCATTCTTAAGGCTGCATCAAGATACTAACTGCATTCACTTTTTTTTTAAAGTTCTCTGGTCACCAATTTACGGCGGGTTGGCGTGTTACGTTCATGAAGAAACCGAAGTTACACAAAAGTGACACATTTATTCAAACATTTTTGAACAATAGAAGAAGGGAAAAAGAAAATGGTAAAAATTCTAAGGATTATCTACACGTGATTCGTACGAGTGCGAGGCGCGAGTAACTTTGCGTAATGACAACACGTAGCGCTTCACTTCACTTCAATAGCAAAAAAGTTGAGTTGCCGCACGTGTCTTCTTTCGTCGTAGTTAAATCATGTGGCCGGATCGGTGCTTTAGGTTTTCCTAACCAAATGATCAGAAAGTAATGTACCTAGCAACATTTGTTTCTCGGCTCTAATCTGTCAGAGTTTCGGCACCAATGGTAAGGATTATCAAACTAATCAGTACATTATTAAGGGAAAAGATAGTGGAATTTAAAAACGAAACAAATTTTATTTTAGTCCAACAGGGTAGCGTTGTACACAAAAGATTAGTGCAGTAAAAGATTTTTATCTTTGGTGGAAAAAACAAATTAAGCGATATATGAAGTTTAAAAAGTTTTCGTTCAAAAGAGCGGACCTCTAATCGGTCGGATTTGGCTTCACTGATCGGCTGGATTACAGTAACGTGGTAGGTGGGCGACTTTGGCTATAAACAATAGAATTGCGTGATCATTTGTTTACATTTTAAAGCTACTGTTAATGTAGTTTATTGTATTTTTCGTATATGTGGCGAAATATTTCAAACTGCAAAAGGGTAGAATTACGGTAACCGGGTCGCGTTGGCGTATTCTTCAAAAACAGCCAAATTTTGCACCTACGACTCAATGTAAACAAAGTACTGCTCTGCAAACAAAGGAAATCTTCCAATGAGAGACACCCAAAGAAAATGGGCGGAGCTTCGGATGACTCAAACTATCGCCTTGGAAACTAGAACTGTTTATTACCCTTTTTCCTTTTCTGATTATAACTGTAAAGCAAAAAAAAAGTAAAAAAATTCTTTTTTCATTTTTAAGAGCCATTGTCTGTAAGGATCAGGCAGGTTGTGATTATTGACATTTTTAATTTTCTTTATTTTTGCAAATGTTGTTCCTTATCATGAATGTAATGTTTATGCGAAATATGAGCGTTGTCTGCCTTACCGTTTTTGGGAAATTAAATTTTTTAATTTAGGGGGCGTGGCACATTTTTGCGTGTTTTTCAAATTTGCAGATTTTAAAGTTCTTGTTGCTTTAAGCGCCCCTATAATGACATAGATTTTTAAATTCTATACTATTATATGGTTTTTCTTAGATACTATTACAGCTGTCAAATCGGTGTCACTACGAGGGCGACGGCCACGAACTCCGTTTAAAAATGACCGAAAATGAATTTTTTTCTATATTCTAGGCCAATTTTCTCAAAGTGCCTTGATGATGACACCAACATTTTTAGATCATTTTCTAGCCACACTTATATACATCAAAAATATGTATCAAAATCGGTGTCACTATAAGGGCGCCAGAAGATATTGGAACTTTTATTCGATAAATTTCACAAAAACACAAATATTTAAAATCTAACTACAACTGTCGCCCTCATAGCAGAGATCTGATACTAAATTAGGTTGATAACCAACATGTTTGTCTAACATTTTCACAAAAAAAATCGGTGTCACTTCTACTATTTTTGGAAATATAATCGTTCGAAGTTAGTACGTTATGGCATTTTTTTATATTTATTTATTTAATCTTTTCATCCCCACATAGTTTTTTTGAATATATTTATTTTTAATTTAATACAAAAATGTGTATCTTTTAACATAAATAGCTTTGGGCAGTAAGAGCGTCTTTTTCTTGAATAGAAAATGCCCGTTTTGATATAGGTACAGGCAGATGTATTGTGCATAATATGTCTAGATTATCATACCAATACTCATCTTGTTTTTTCGGCCAAACAAATCTATTTATTCCAATTGTTCTTGACATACATTTGACCTCAACTTGCAAATGGATTTTATACGAAAGTTGTATAGAGAGAAGCTTTTACAAACATCTTACATAAATGCTTCAAATTTTCAACTAATAAATACCCCTGCATTGCCAAAAGTTCAATTTAATGAAATTGGATGGTCCCTATCTTTACGAGCTCAGTTCAAGTTCACTTCAAAGCAGAAGGAGTATTTATAAGAACAATTGACGATTGGTGAAAATACTGGGAAAAAACAACATCCCTGTCAAGTTGCACACTAGATGAGAAATGCAGTTCGTAACGGGGAAAAAACTGTTCGTTGCTTCAGAGTATTGTACTATGAAACAAATCCTATCCTTTTTTTTTCGAAGGAAGAAACAAAAAAACGAATGCATTCTCAATACATCAAATGAGTATATTGAAGAAAGCGAACATTCAGAATCTGAAACTGAAATTTGATTTCAGATTCAGAATTTGAATCTGAAACTGAATTGATAACGTAGACCAAAACGAAGAAAACATTAAGAATCAAGTCAAACCAATTTCAGAAAGACGGTCATCTCTTATTGAAAACTGCTAATTTTGTAGCACTAAAGCATGGGAAAACATGGTATCCCAGAAAAAGAGTAGAAGTTGACCATTTGCAAGTTTATGTCAAATGCATGTCAAGAACAATTGAAATAAATAAATTTGTTTGGCCGAAAAAACAAGACGAGTATTGGTATAATAGTCTAGATATGTTATGCACAATAGATCCACCTGGTACCTATATTAAAACGAGCATTTTCTATTCAAGAAAAAGACTCTTGCTGCCCAAAGCTGTTTATGTTATAAGGTACACTTCTTTGTATTAAATTAAAAATAAATATGTACAAAAAAAAATCTGGGTGTAAAAATATTCAATAAATAAATATAGAAAAAACGCCATAACGTACTAACTTGGAACGATTATATTTTCAAAAATAATAGGAGTGATACCGATTTTTTTTGTGCAAATGTTAGACAAACATGTTGGTTATCAACCTAATGTAGTATCAGATATCTGTTATGAGGGCGACAGTTGTAATTAGATTCTAAATATTTGTGTTTTTGTGAAATTTATTGAATAAAAGTTCCAATATCTGCTGGCACCCTTATAGTGACACCGATTTTGATACATATTTTTGATGTATGTAAGTGTGGCTAGAAAATGATCTAAAAATGTTGGTGTCATTATGAAGGCGCTTTGAGAAAATTGGCCTTGAATATAGAAAAAAATTCATTTTCGGTCATTTTTAAACGGAGTTTGTGGGCGTCGCCCTCGTAGTGTTACCGATTTGACAGCTGTAACAGTATCGAACAAGACCACATAGTAATATGTAATTAAAAAATCCATGTCATTATAAGGGCGCTTCAAGCAACAAGCACATTAAAATCTGCAAATTTGAAAAACCGTCAAAAATGTGCCACGCCCCCTAAACAAAAAAAAAAATTGTTTTCTCAAAAATGGTGAGTCAGACAAAGCTCAAATTTCGGATTTACATTATATTTATGATAAGGAACAACATATGTAAAAATAAAAAAAAATAAAAATGTCAACAATCACAAATGCTTTAAACTGCCTGATTCGTACAGACAATGGCTCTTAAGTGATGAAAATATAGCAAAATATGCAGAAAAATATCATAAAGCCTAATTTTTTATAGAACTTTATTAATTTTCTTATTTTAAAATTAATTTTGCTGAAGAGACAAGTGAGAGGTAACTTTTTCAAAGATGTTAACATAATCTGCGTGGGAAGATAAAACGCATAAAACGAAAAGGTTCATGACATAAATGATTTTACACTTTTTATGTTTAATTTCCTTAGGAACATAAAGATGAAACATACATTTCTAGCAAATTTAACAACATTAAAAGTTAGATAGAAAACGACATCAATCTGAAATAGTTTGTCAATAAACAGAAAGAGCCCTTAAGTAAATGCAATGTTCAATTAAAACTTAAAAGGATTAACTAAATAAGTTAAATCATATCAAAAGGTCCATACAGAAACGTTAGATCAAAAATTTTTAATTCAAACTTACTGAATAAGTTATTACGATAAGTAAGAAATTTTAAATTGAAGATGGAACAGTAAAACACGAAGGAAATTACTTACTGAAAACACATTCCAAAAAAGTGTCCAAAGATATGAATAACTAGTTTTTAAATCTATAACTTAAAGTAGTTAAAAGTGACAAACGTTCCGCGATGTAAAATTTTATAAAATGTTTCTAAGATCTAAAAATTGGAGAAACACAATATATGTTGCCAGTTTTCAGAAAAAAATCACCTTTGATGAATTTAAAAATATTGTTCTATGGAATTAAAATAAAAATATTTAGTAGACAAGTAAATTACAATTTCGTGTTGTGAACTCTGAAATGGTTGATTGGCCAAATGAATAGTGAATAAGCTTTGGTGTAGGGTTGCCGAAATTGCTCCGTCGCCAAGGTAAGGTAGCGGGTTGCCAGAATGAAATATTTATCGCTGCGACCCGGTTACCGTAATTCTACCCTGCAAAGAATTGTTTTTCGTGTTTAAAGAGTTTTTAGTCATTTTAGTTGAAGAATGTCTTTATTTTACATCGGGAGAGGGGGGAGATGAGTGATTTTCGCTTATTCAGAGAACTGTTTTTACCTTTATTATTTTTCTAAACGATATCCTTTCGATTGTTTTATTATTTTTCATATGGGGGGATTTTGCAGCGGGATTTCCTGTTCGTTCTAGATGGAGAGTTAGGTTTTTACACTTAATACTACAGGACCCGACAGACGTTGTTCTGTTCAAACTTTTTAAGTTGAAGAGTTAAAAAATTTCAATCAACTATCAAGTATTTGAATCGTTCTGTTGAAAAAATAAGTAAAAAAAAATGTTTTAAGCTGCTGTGGTGTGAGAATGCGTTTATTTATTACAACTTGATTTATCTAATGCCCACTTAGCAGTTGTTTTATTAACTATTTTTTCTCCCGTACTTGATTATATGATCCTTCAGCGATACTCAAAGGATAAGCGTCCTCAGATATTAAGTGTAAAAATCTAACTATCCATCTAGAACAAACGGGAAATCCCGCTGCAACATCCCCCATATGAAAAATAAAACAATTGACAGGATATCGTTTAGAAAAATGATAAAGGTAAAAACAGTTCTCTGAATAAGCGAAAATCACTCATCCCTCCCCCCCTCCAGATGTAAAATAAACACATTCTTCAACTAAAATGACTAAAAACTCTTTAAAAAAAGAAAAACACTTCTCTGCAATTTGAAATATTTTGCCAAATAAACAAAAAATACAATAAATTGCACTAACAGTAGGTTTAAAATGTAAAAATAAAATAATAGTTTAAAAAACTTAAAAAAACACGCTTTCGTAGCAAAATGAACTAAAAAGCGAAAAATAATCTTTGGAAGATAGTAGTTGACCAATCACTTAATTTTAATGTAATACAAAAAAGCGTGGGGTGCTGTCTATTTACAATTTTGCTTGGACAACAAATGGAAGAAATTCAAGCAACTGATAAGAAGCCCCCCACGCTTTTTTGTATTACATTAAAATTAAGTGATTGGTCAACTACTATTTTCCAAAGATTATTTTTCGCTTTTTAGTTCATTTTGCTACGAAAGCGTGTTTTTTTAGTTTTTTAAACTATTATTTTATTTTTCTGTTTTTTAGTCTTATGTTGGAAAATTATCAGATGACGAAATTATTTATAAAACGAGTGCGAGGTAATATCTTAAAGTTAAGACCAGGGCACCCCGATGGGAAGCTACTGTGAGTCATCGACGTATGTTTGCGGAAATCATATTTATATTACTTTGAAAATTTGAGATGCATTTGAATAAAAGTTTTGTTCAAGAATGGTCTGATCAGCAATGAATTTCCAATTGAAGGCTCACCTAAATTTTGGCATGAAATTAGTTAAAAACAATTATATTTCATGTTCTAATTACCTTGGAACATTGGAACACATTTTGTCTGATGCAGAAAAATTAAAGGTTTTTGTAGATATTTTAAAATAATTTTTGCGAGCATTTTTTAATATATTTTTTTAAATTTTTCCTTTTTCACATTGTTGGATTTATGCCAAAATATTGATTAAAATTGGAGGAAACTAACAATTAAAAGAGTTAATTAATTTGATTGTAGAATATTGCATTGTCATCGGATCTGAGGTCGCGTGCCAAATTTCTAAAGAATCCGATCGCAGGAAGTGGGCGAAATTTGAGCTGCAAGATTCCGTTACAAGATACATACATACATACATACATACATACAGGTGAAGCTAATAAAAGCGTGTTAATAACAAATGATCACGCAACTCTATTGTTTATAGTCAAAGTCGCCAAGCCACCATGTTACTGTAATCCAGCCGATCAGTGAGCAACGCCAACTCCGTCCGATTAGCGGTCTGATCTTTTGAACGAAAATTTTTTAAACTTCATATATTGCCTAATTTGTTCTTTCCCCAAAAGATAAAGATCTTCCACTGTACAAATCTTTTGTGCACAGAACTACCCTGCTGTAATTTATCCGGACGAAAATAAAATTTGTTTCGTCTTTAAATTCCATTATCTTTTCCTTTCATAATGTACTGATTAGTTAGATAATCCTTAAAGTATTCTTGACATTGGTGTAAAAACTCAGATGGATTTCAGCCGAGAAACAAATGTTTCTCGGTTCGGTACTTTCTGATCATTTGGTTAGGAAAGCTAAAGCACCGATCCATATTCACATGGTTCAGCTACGACGACAGAACACACGTTTTGCGTGAACCTTCCAGTACTTTACTTTAAAATATATCTCGAGACCTAAAATCGTTGCTTTCAAGAAATGAAGGCTTCACTCTCTTTCTGTCTACGTTTTATCTATTCTCAATTGACATATCTAGAGCCGCTATATAGATAGGCCGACGCATCAGCTTAAGTTTAACCATTTTGGATCGGATTTTCATTGTTGTACTGCTGGGGTTACCACAGCAAAGTTTCGGATTTTGCCAAATTTGCCGAAAATCATATTTTATTTAATAAAAACAATTCACGTGCCGCGAATAATCGATCGCAGTGAACAATCACCAAACGCGATAACTTGCCAGAAAAGGCAACCACTCAAAAACGCGCTCCGATCCAAAAAGGCTGGCCCCCCCCGTGTCCGTTTACCTTGTCGTGGTGGGGGGGCTTGCGGCGTGGTGAGTTCGGGGCGAGCTCTTGGGAGGAGTCGTGAACCCCCAGTTGCTCAAACAGAATATCGGCGGGAGGGGATTTTTCTCCCTTCCTTCCCTCATCACGCTTACCAAATGCGGACGAAAACCCCTAAGCCAAGGCGTGTCAACCGTGCCGATGGCTGCGTGGTACCGGGGGTAGTCGGTGCCTCAAACGGGAGACTTCAGGGATAGCAGGCGAACCCTGTCGTACGCAGCCTTACCTCTGTGTGGGGGGCTACACAGGGGCTAGACCCCATCTTTTCCCCCTAGTTCTCTGGTTCGTTTATGGATGAAAACTCAAAGAACACTTCTCCCCCTTGTGGGGAGCGTCAGAAAGACTCGTTCAGCTCTGCAAAATTTTTTATAATCAAAAGAAATGAAAACCTAACATTCACTGCTGTATCCCCATTCTTAATTAACAAGGCATTAATAAATCTTATCGGCGAGTTCCAATCAGTAAAAAAGCTACGCACTGGCGAACTATTAGTTGAAATCAAACATCCTAAACAAGTTCAACCTATTCTAGCTATCAAACAACTAAGCTCATATCTATGTACAGTTACAGCTCACTCAACTCTAAACTTTTCTCGGGGAGTTATTTCAGAGCCAGACCTTCTATTTACATCAGAGAAGGAAATTCTAGAAGAAATGAAAGACCAACACGTAAGTGGAGTGAAGAGGATCACTATTAAACGCAATGGCGAAATGCAGAATACTAAACATATCATTCTGACTTTTAGTACGCCTATCCTCCCTTCACGTGTCAAAGCTGGTTATCTCTCCTGCCCTGTTAGACCATATATTCCTAACCCGCTACGGTGCTTTAAGTGCCAGCGCTTTGGGCATTCCAGACTGTCATGCCGTGGTGCAGAAACTTGTGCCAGGTGCGCTGAGCCCGGCCACGACAGCAATGAATGCAAAAAGGAATACAAATGTGTCAACTGCAAAGGAGATCACCCGTCCTACTCTAGAAAATGTCCAAACTGGCTCTCCGAAAAGGAAATACAAGTAATCAAAACCACTCAGAACATATCATATCCAGATGCCAGAAAAATTGTTCAGTCTCGTACTCCTTCAGCCAGACTTTCATATGCTGCAGCAGTAAGAAAAGTATTCAATTCTACCAGCACACAAACAGATCCTCAAATTATTAATACAATAACCAGCACTAAATCAACTAACTCCCCTAAATCAAAAAATAAACAACTCAATACCCCTAAGCCTCCACAAAAAAATAGTAACGAAACTAAAATATTAAGTACACAAATCCCGAGTACAAGTTACCCATCTACAATAATTTCAAAAAAACCAACTGATCAAAAACAAAACAAAACTGTGGAAAAAAAGAAAATTATTCAAACGCGCGCAAAAATTGGGGTAGTCTCTAAACAGAGGCCCCCAAAATTTTATAATTTTAAAAAAGAGGATTTTTTACTTTCTAGCAAGAAAGTAAAATTAACTAAGTCCCAAATTGAAAAACTTCAACAACCTCCTCCCCAAGAGGAGGACGAGGATGTCGAATTCGAAGACCTTCCGCCATCCGACGATGAGGGATGGACGGACCATCCTCCTTCATGAGCTGCTCCCTCTTCTTCCGGCCGTTTCTCCTTCCTCTTTTCTCAATGGCCCTGAGCATTCTTTCTTGGAATTGTCAGAGTTACTCGCATAATGTCATGGACATCAAGGATCTTGTCGAATATTACCAACCGGCCATATTTTGTCTGCAAGAAACATTTCTGTCCCCTGCTGATAGACCGAGGTTGAAAGGTTTTGACATGTACCGCAAGGACTGCTTGTCAGGAGACCGTCGTTGTGGAGGAGTGGCATTGCTAATCAACAATGATTATGCATCTAGCCAGCTCAATATCAACACATCCCTGCAAGCGTTCACCTTCACTCGCTGTTCACAGTTTGTTCTGTATATATCCCACCTTCCTATGACTTAAGAAGCGTGGAGTTGCAGACACTGGTTGATCAACTTCCTCCCCCATTTGTCATCTTGGGGGATTTCAATGGCCATAATCCTCTCTGGGGGAGTCCAGACTTCAACAATAGAGGTTTAACAATAGAAAATTTTATTGAAGACAATGATCTTTGCATCCTTAATAACGGTGAAAACACTTATTTTCATCTTTCTACCCAATCTTACCATGCCATCGATCTCGTAATATGCTCACCTTCTTTTCTGCCACGTTGGGATTTTCAGGTGGAGGGTGGACTCTACTCCAGTGGCCACTTTCCAATCAGGATAACCTCTACTGGACGCTGCGGCCATCAGCAGCATCAGCAAGCTCGACTTCGCATTGATCGAGCTGATTGGGCAGCATTTACCCAGTTGGCAGAAATTAAATCAGAAGACGTGACTGATATTGATATCGATGTAGCGGTAAAGCGAGTAACCGACATCATCTTAAACGCAGCTAACGCTGCTATACCAAAAACCACTAAAAGCAGGATCAAGTATCCTAAGCCTTGGTGGAACTTCGATTGTCAGGAGGCTCATAAGGCACAAAGAAAAGCATGGAGCACTTTTCGTCGGTATCCGACCACACAAAATCTTGTGGCACTTAAACGAGCTCGTGCTGAAGCTCGGAGGATTCGACGAAAAAGCCAGCGGGACTCGTGGCAGGCCTATGTCAGCACAATCTCGACGTCCACCCCATCTAAGACAGTGTGGGGTAAAATCAAAAAAATTTCTGGCAACTACAATACGTCTTGTGCTCCCATTCTGGAGAAGAATGGTCAACTTTTGTCGGATCACAAAGAGGTGGCTAACTGCCTGGCGACTCATTTAGCAGAAGTCTCCAGTGCAAATAACTATTGCAAAAAAATTTTAACTATCAAATCACGCAAAGAACAAAGAGTTCTAGATTTTAATTCAAACATTTTTCATCCATACAACACAAAATTTACATTTCAAGAACTAAATATTGCTTTACAAAAATAAAAAAACACATCACCTGGCCCTGACGAAATACACAATAGTATGTTAAAAAACCTAAGCAGGTCTTCATTAGAAAATATTCTGAGACTATTTAATAGAATTTATTCTGAGCACAAATTCCCCAAATTCTGGAGCCAAGCAATAGTAATTCCTATTCTTAAACCAAACAAACAATCTGATAAACCCGAGAGTTACAGACCTATAGCTCTCACAAGCTGCCTTTGCAAAGTAATGGAGCGGATGGTAAACGCCAGGCTCATGTACATTTTGGAGTCTTGCCATCTGCTATCTTCATATCAAAGTGGATTCAGGCGCGGCAGATGTACCATAGACAACCTACTGCTTCTCGAAACATCAATAAGAGAAGCATTTCTCAAACGAAAACATCTTGTGAGCGTATTTTTTGACATTGAAAAAGCATATGACCGTACCTGGAGATATGGCATCCTCAAAACCCTGCACGAGTATGGGTTACGAGGTAATCTACCCATCTTTCTCTCTAATTTTCTTAGAGATCGAACTTTTCGCGTACGTGTCAAGTCTGTTCTGTCAGACACCTTCATTCAAGAAGAAGGAGTTCCCCAGGGAAGTGTACTAAGCGTAACTCTTTTTATAATAGCAATCAACAACTTAATCGAACAACTGCCTCCCGCTGTCAAGGGTACCATGTTCGTTGATGACTTTCAAATTTCTTTCTCTTCATCGAGCATGAGTATCATTGAAAGACAACTTCAAATCGCTATAAATAAAGTATCACAATGGGCAGAGGAAAATGGCTTCACTTTCTCTGCTCAAAAAACCTTCTGCATCCACTTCTGCCGTAAAAGAGGGCTTCACCCTGATCCAAGCCTTCTCCTTAACAATCAACCAATAACTGTAAAAGACCAAGGAAAATTCCTTGGTCTCACACTTGATAATAAACTTAAATTTATACCGCATATTCAAGAGTTAAAAAAGAAATGTTCATTAAAATTAAATATCCTTAAAGTCTTAACGAACACTTCTTGGGGTGCTGATACAGAGTCTCTGTTAAGAATATACAGAGCTCTGATACGCTCAAAACTTGATTATGGTTGTCAAATTTTTGGCTCCGCTGCAAAAACCTATCTGAAAAGTCTGGATCCAATACATAATCAGGCACTGCGCATCTGCACAGGAGCATTTCGAACCTCGCCTATCAGCAGTCTTCATATCGTTGCACACGAACAATCTCTAAACAATAGACGCCTCAAACTTTCTTTAAATTTTTACTTCAAAACAAAACCCTGCACCAATCACCCACTACATCTCCACATTTTTAATCCATCTAATGTTGCTTTATTTCTACACCGGCCTTCGATGACACCAACATTTGGGATCCGAATGCGTCGGGTACTCTCAGACCTGCAGCTATCGGATTTCAAAACCGTTAACACAATAAAACTAATTGAACCATGGTGCGAAGTCATACCTTCTATAATCAATGATTTCTCAAAATTCCCAAAACAAACTACCCCTAATACAGTTTATCAACAAGTCTTTTATGAGATCAAAAGCAAGTATTCTGGTTATAAACACATTTTCACTGACGGATCAAAAGCCAACGAACACGTCGGCTTTTCCACAATAATTAATGATCAAGTTACGGCAGAAAAATTAAACACATCTTGCTCAGTATTTACTGCAGAAATAAAAGCTATATTTTCATCTCTAGAATCAATAGCCCAATCTGTTCATAGAAAGTGGGTGATATTCACTGACTCAAAGAGTTCAGTGGAAGCCATCACTCATTGCAATAATAACAGTCATCCTATAGTCATCCAGTCATATCTTTTATACAAAAACCTTATGCAAAATAATTTTTGTGTTCTCTTTTGTTGGATTCCTGGTCATGTGGGCATTGCAGGCAATGAGGCAGCCGACTTAGCTGCCAGAGCTGCAAGTATCCTGGTCGATAATAGTGTCCCTTTCGATGATATCAAAAACGCCATCGGTGTAAGCCTCAACACGTATTGGCAGGGGACGTGGAATTCACAAATCCAAAATAAATTGCATTCGATCCAGCCCTCCACTAGAGGTTTCAAATCATTAAATATCACCAGGAAAGAACAAGTCTTAATAACTCGACTTCGCATTGGACATACCAGATTTACTCATAAATATCTCTTATGTCATGAACCAGCTCCAACATGCATTACATGTGATGTAAATCAGACAGTGTTGCACATTTTATGCAACTGCCCAAATTTTAATCTAATTCGTTATAAATATTTTAATAATTTTAACCCATCTTTGAAGGAGTTGCTGGGGGAGCCGCCCCATCGCAATTTGTACTCCTTCCTCCAGGAGATTGGATTCTCCTTTTTAATTTAGTGTTTGTCTCGACATTATGTGATTTCGTCCTTCCTTTGTTTTTCAAGATATGTTTTGCCCTTTTTGTATTTACCTTCAAATCGTTTAAATGTTTTTATCGGTTACACTTTTTAACACTAGCACTTGAAGTTTTATGCTTTCTTTTTCAAAATATGCTTTTATTTACCTTATTCTTTTATGAAAAATAAATAGCTTATAATAAAATATCGTTTGGCGCAGTATAGCCCTCAAGGGCTCTTGCGCCATAAAAATCAAACCAACCAACCAACCAAAAAGGCTGGTCTTATGCTGATGCGTCGGCTTGTATATATAGGGGCCTTAGACATGTCACAGTAGGAAATTTCATTAAAAAAAGTAGAACTGGCTTTCTTGTAGTCCTTTGGCAACGGGTTAAATATTTATTTCAGTTCTCGTTCAACAATAGGTTAAAATAAATATTAATCATTTGGGAGATATAACCATCCAATGTTTAAATTAATTAATTACAAAAACGTTTCCAATTCGACCCATCGCGCTTCGAAACTATGCTCGCCACAACTTAATTACACAAAAAAAAAAAAAAAAAGATCAAAATCGGTCCAGCCGTTTAAAAGCCTTATTGTGACAAACGTCCGCACATAAGAATTTTATATTTTAAGATTTGAGGACGCATTTAATCCTTTGAGTATGGCTAAGTAACAAACCATCGAGTACGGGAGAAAAAATAGTTAATAAAACAACTGCTCAGTGGCCATTAGATAAATCAAGTTATTCAAACACTTTATAGTTTATTGAAATTTTTTATCTTGTCAATTTACAAAGTTTGAACAGAACAACGTCTGTCGGGTCCTCTAGTAATCATCTAAATAAATATTACGTATTCAATAAGAATTGGTTGTATAGGTACTTTTCCAAGCTACACTTGATATTGAGCGAAATTCTTACAAGAAACAATTCAGAAGAAAATTCAGTTTGTCTATGAAAAGCCTTCTTTTCAAAATAAAACATAATTTCAGGCAAATTACCAACACAATTTCAGGCAAAATTATTATGACATTTAGACACACGGCAGTGTGTCAGCCAAATTCGGAAATCAGGTGACGCATTTGCCAGAGTGTGTGTGTGTATCTTACACGAACCATTTCAAGCTGCTTTTGACCATCTCATTTCTCAAAAGCTATGTGGCCTATATTCTGGAAAATCTGTACGTCTAATAAGGCTGCCTAGAATACTTATTATCCTAAATTTCATGACTATACCTCTTATAGTTATGAAATTATTAATGTCTAAAAAGTTATTTTTTACACTAACTGACTCACTCACTCATTAAATTGTTTAATAACTTCCAGGTGCCTCACATACTTGAAATTTGGCACAAAGATAGATTTTTAAGCATATGTAAAATAAAAAATGAAATATGTCAAAAAAAAAAAAAAAAACTACATTTTTTTTTATTAGCATCACGACGCGATCACTTCACGGCGCATTTTCATTATGTTTCGCCAAATAAATCGAAACAACAAAGCACAGCTTTTCAAATGTTGCCAACACAAGATTGTTGAAGCTTAAAATTTAATTTATAACATTTATAGAGAACGGGGCTTTAAACAATATTTAGTAGAAAAGTTAGTTAGAAAACTTTCACTAAAATGAAAAATGATCCATCAAATAATTAAATTGAAAAATCTACAGCTTGAATTCACCACCTTTCTGTCATTTAAGTATTTAGCCAGAGAGTTAAACATTCAACCCTTTCTTTGGGGGTAAAACATAGGCTTCATAAATTTGTGATGTAAATGTTATTTCAAAGGAATAAAAAAAAAGAAAAAAAAAAGCACATTTTACGATGTACGTTATGATAATTCCCCTAGGAAATATAGAAATTGCAGATAGATTTTGAGAACTATTGGTTTTGCAATTTGTTAAATTGTCGTCAAATTTGTAGATGCCAAACATCAAGAGTTAAGAGTCTCCGGCCATGCTGACAGTGGCAGAAACAGACGATTATTATCCAAAATTGGCGATCGTGCCAAGTCATCTGTTACCGATATATCTTCAAAACTACTTGTAAGAAAACCAAAGCTTTTTGGGCTTTCTGTTTTAAGATTTCGAGTTGCTTGTTTATATATAGGCTGAACTATAGTCCCAACAAAGTAATGAATGCGATTAGAATATTTTCACAGCGATTTTGTGATATATTATATGAAACTACGGATATGAATAACTGATAATCTTTATAATGTAAAAAGAAAAAATGACACTTCAATATTTATTGGTTTGGAAATATTTATTTAACATAAACGTAAAACACATTGTGTACTTCAAAAATGATTGGAATATGAGTACAGATGTCCGTCTTTTGCGGATATTTTACGTTAGGCGGCAGGGTTCCCAATAGGGACGGGAAAATGGGTGGGCGAATCTCGCCACTTGCTAAAAGTTGAGTGAGATTTGAAAAAACTGAGTGAGAAAATTTATTTAAAGAATTTTTTATTCCATAAAAATTACAAAGTTCCACATTTACATAGTAAGGATTTAGCACCGCCTATTTTTGCGTTCATTAAATTTAGTGGCAGCTACATCATATGGAAAGTTCTCCAAGTCTACACCTGCATCAGATATGCGTATTAAATTGCTGAGCGTTTTTGGAGCAAGTCTATTTCGAAACTTATTTTTGATTCTATTTTGGGTACTAAAGGATCTCTCAACAGAGGCTGAACTTATGGGTATCACCAAATAAATTTCCATTAATGTTGATGTGTTCGGGTATGTATTTTTGTATTTTCGCGGAAACAGTTCTGCCACTTCACTTAGGTTTAAATCTTTGTAACTATGCTTCAGCATAACAGAAACATCTTCATATTCTTCAATCAGTTTTTCGCAATTTACGTAAGTAACAAAATGGTTTCCTAACGATAGCACTTTTGCTTTCATCTCTTCATTGTTAGCAGATTTTAATAAAAAAGGGTCAAAGGCGCTAAAGATTTGAATAATATTCATAGATTCTTCTGGGGATCTTCTATCCATACTTTCTTTAATTGAATTTATTAATGATATTTTAGTGGCAGTGAGCTGATCCAGTGAGGAAGCTGAAATTATCTTTTTATTAATCGTTGAGTAATAACCTTCGCTAGCACCTTCCATTTCTTCCCTATCATTTTCTTCATTTACGATAATATTGTGAATGAATCGCTTTTCATTCACGCCTGGACTGTGTTTTAAATTTTCTAAGTGTATTCCTGCAGCATGAATTTTGGGCACGACAATAGATAAATCTGCTGAATCTGATTGAAATGCTTTCGAAAGATTAGTAAGTATTGGTAGTATATCGTTCAAAATGTGTGTTATGCACACAAACCTAATATGTCTTACGGATCTCAATAGTCCAGGTGCTGTTGGGTCATTTCTCTCCGTTTGCGAGTCCAAATAGACCATGAGCGAGTCCAAAGTTTTATATAGAACTTCTACAGCTTTATGTAGCGACAACCAGCGAATAGAGTGAAATGTTACATATTTCACTACCGTTTCACTTACTAATTTTTGAACAGCTGCTAACTTTGCTGATCGGACAGCTGAAGCATTGAAGTATGCGAATATTGCTCTGACTGTATCGCTATAAGAACGAATGCTCTGTAAATTTTTGACAGCATCCTGCATAACAAGAGCCAGTCTGTGAGCTGTACAATGTATTGCAATTATACAGGGATTTACCTCTTTCAAACGAGCAATCAAGCCTGCATTTTTTCCCAACATAACTCGCGCACCATCGCAGCCCAACGCAACCATTTTTGAAATGTTGATTCCTTTTTTATCCAACATTTCTTGAATAGAAAACATTAATGTATCAGCTTTACCATCCTGGATAGAAATATTTTCCAAAAATTCGCATTTTACTTTTCCATTCGTTACATATCTAATGTTAATGCCGAGATGTTTTTCATTGGCCAAATCGCACGTTTCATCACAAATTAATGAGCAAACACCCACTTGTTTCACTTCTTCCAAAAGATTATCCTCAATCACCTCAGCAATGCATGAATGAAGTTCATTCACAGAATCACTGTGTTCATATCTTATTTTGGAATTTTTAACATCACATCCTTGGAGTTTTATGAACTGTTGAAGATTATCAAACAGCGAATTTGGCAATTCATTGGCTGCTACGAACAGCGCGCTTTTTAAACAAGAAATTAAAAATAATTTATTTCTGTTGTCTAAATTTACCGTAGCTACTTGCATATCTTTTTTGCAGGATTCTGCCTCAATGGTTTGCAAATGTTCTTTACACATTTTATGGCGATCCAGAGAAGTTGTTTTATACGAAGTACAACCCTCTGAAACAAAAGTAATTTGAATAAAAATAAACGAATATTCGGATTTATATCTATTTATTACAAAAAGTTTCTGTTAGTGTATCGAAGAAATTCAAACTACGAGTAAACTACCAAATTTACAGCTATAAAATTTAGTACACAGGTTGTCTGAGAATTTATTTATTTATTTATTTTTTTTTTTTTTGTAATATTTATCATTTTAATGACATTTTAACTTTCGGCGGACAGCTTAATATCAAAAAGTAAATAATTTCATTTTCTTAATTTTATTTTTCAGATGCTACATAGTTAAGACTATTAAAATTTAAAATGAAATTTAAGTATACAACACAACTCTACGTATTATTGAATTTTATATTTCTTGGCGTTTTTTTTTATTTATTTAGTTTTTAAATTTGTTTATGGACGTTGTTATTTTAAGGATAATGTAGTTATAAAAAATATTTTTAGGAATTTTTGTTTTTGGATGATTGTTTAACATTAACACTATTTTCTACCTTGACACCAAGTGCGGATCCAGAGTTAAGGTGACGGAGGCATGCTCCCCCCCCCCTTTCATAAAATCAACCAAATACAGCCAAAAATATTATTTTGGAAATTTGAATTTCTAAAAATTCCCCCCTTACACCCCATCTTCTTTCGAATGTTCCTTTTATGCCCCCTCTCCTCCCCACCGCCACTCTCTTCCAACAACAATATCACTAAAAGCAATCACTGGATCCGCCCTTACATGATACACTAATTAACAGAAATAATGTCACAAACTCACAAACAATACATGTACAGTAAAAGCTCGTTCAAGTTAACTGAATTCCTACTTCTATCATTTTTTAAAAATCTTATGGGAACAAATTTCTCCTCTTTAATTTCACGTCGTGTTGGAAACGAGCTAAGAATCAAGCTTAGCAATATTTCAAGCATTCGCAAAATATCCCTGCAAGATGATTCGGCGACTCTCTTTGAAACAGTTGTTTTAAGCTTTAAATACAAAATGTTTTTTTATTTTTCCAAATAATAATAAAATTCAATGATTGAATTAAAATTTTGTAATGTACAAATTTCGTACTCATATAAAAATATTTTTTTTAAAAAAATATATATTATAACTCGTTATTTGCATTTCCTTATCCAAGAATAAGAAAAAAAATTTAGGCCATTGGTATACTGTTAAATTTTTTTTTTTTTCGTTCATAGTTGCAACTTGTATTTTAAAAATAATTTTTTTGAGCGACTTATAAAATATTTACTGATAAAATATTAAATCATTACTTTGGATTTTGGTAAAATTTGGATTTCTTTTGGATTTAAATACAGGACAAATAATTGAGCTTTTACTGTAATTATTAGATGAAAAAATTAATAAATAAAATACTTTGAATTTACCTTTTGCAAATGGATTACGCTTCTTGTGGGCTCGGCAAAGTTTACAAAACATAAGGATAACTCCTTTTTTTTCTTCCGTTTCCAGCCAATCATATATACTTTGCCATTTTGGTTGATATTTGTCAAGCTTTTTCTTTTTTTCCGGTGGCATATTTAATTGATCATTTTCTTTCTCACTATTTTCCATTTTCTTTTTGTTTGAAACATTAGAACTCGCAAGTAGATACTTTTCCATTGCTAAGGATGAGTGAGAATATTTTCCAGGCGAAACATGCACAAAGCACGTTTGCTAAAATGATCTCCCTAGCCACTAGTGGGTGACCATTGACGTGTTGGACAATTGCTTAGTGATCGATGGGCGTACTGGCAAGACAGGTTAGAGGTCATAGGGTCAGAAATCTCTCCTTCGTTTCAAGTGTTTTGGTATTAAAACTGGTTATGAAGAAAAGAGATACGTTGTAGCGAGAGGCTGAAAAATTTGTCAGAACTTTCCGAAATCGCTGATTTAAAGGATTTTTTTTTCTTTTTTCTTTTTGTGGTTATGTGGCCTGATAATTCGCGAGAATCTCGCACTTTGATTAAATATTTATAGGCGCGAGAATGTCTCGCATCAAAATATTTTTTATGCGAGATTTCGTTTGAAAGTGCGAGATTCTCGCGGTCTCGCGCTCTATTGGGAACCCTGGTAGGCGTAAACAGCTTAGTAGCATACATTTTTATTTTGGTTGAGGGTTCGGCTTTGTATTAAAAGTGATGCTGCAATTATAGTACGCTCTTCTGAGTTTAAAAATTTGGCCCTGAAAAGGGACAGAAAAATCAGACACCGAATCCGTTATTAAGACGCAAAACTCAATCTTTATCCCTGAAAACTAAATCAGAGAAAGCTTTGTGATTTCTAATTTTTATCTATTGCCATCTCATATTTATTAACAAACTTAAAATGTTTGTAATTAATTTTAGCAAGATTTTTGAAATAAGCTAAGTCCGCGCGCAAGTGCAGTTGAAATGGCAAATTTGTGATAACCGGGATTTAACGTCGAGTGACGCATCAGCTTAAATTTAGCCATTTTGGATCTGATTTTTCATTGTTGCGCTGCTAGGGTTGCCACAGCAAAGTTCGGGATTTTGTCAAATTTGTTGGTATTTTATGTAATAAACAATTCATGTGTGCCGCAATGATTGCTCACAGTAAACAATCACCAAACGCGATAACTCGTCAGAAAAGACAGCCACTCAAACACGCGCTCCGGCTGATCATAAGCTGATGCGTCGGCTCGTATATATAGGAGCCTTGGATCTAAACGGGTAAAAAGTTCCATAGCAGCTCCTCATAGATTTTGAATTTTCTCATGTTCTTCAATTCATTTTGAAAACAATTTTATCTTTCTTTGATATTGGATTTAATACTAGGCAAGTTAATTTAAAATTGGGGTAGTCAAATGTTTTGAAAACTGTTTACTGATGACTAAAACTTGCCTCGAGTTTAAAACCCATTATCAAGGAAAGTAAAAATTGTTTTCTAAATTAATTGAAGAACATGGGAGAATCCAACATCTATTAGGAACTGCTATGGAACTTGGTACCCGTTTAGATTTAAACTCTTTTGTTGGTGACACCGTCTACCCCGAACCTTATTTAGACCGAACTTGGCTCTTTTCTCACATTTATGTTTTGTTAGGATTCATTTATTTTGAAATTTCTTCCGAAAAAACCAGCGAGATATTCACGTTCTATAAATTATTAAAAATAAGCAAACATTGAAACTGTCATTGATTGGTGGATCAAGGGCTTCCCCTCAGCACCTCTTGCGGTCAGAATGGGACGCATATGAAGTTTTGAATTTTTCTAGAGTTTTTCCATTTAGTTTGGTTATGTTGAAGAGCAGGAATAGTTACATCGGTTTAATACAGAAAAGTCATAAATTGTCAAGGCCTGTTAAGCGTAAGCGAAAATTTAGTGGGGCCATAGTGTAAAATCGAAACTTTTAATTTTAAATTTCAGTAACTTTGTTTTGGCAACTATCGACAAGCAGAAAATACATTGATATAATTTCGACAAACTTGAAAGTGTTAATATCCTTACTTTGTGGGTTTTGACTTGTTTAGAGAAATGTTTTGAAAACGCGTCTGTAACGTTTGCAAGTATTGCTGGTTTTCCATCCGTCTTGCTTAAATTCTCAAAAAACACACATGAGAGACAAGTGAGGCTGTTTCAAAGTGAGCCGAACAGCACACTCAAAAGGAATCATGTCTGAAATCAACATGAATGAACCCCGCTGGGATCAAAACACGTACTGGGGAAGAGCGAAACACTTCTTTGCCATAACTAATCCCCTCAACTTGCTGTGCAGCAACAAGGATTTAGAGCGGTCGAAAGAGATTGTTTTAAAAGTCAGGCGAGGAATGAAAGTGGATCTGACTGAAAACGAAATCTGGCGAGCCAAGCATGTTTACGATTCAGCATACCATCCAGACACGGGCGAAAAGATGATTCTCATTGGACGAATGTCGGCTCAGGTGCCCATGAACATGATCATTACAGGTTGCATGATGACATTTTACAAAACGACGCCGCAAGTTGTGTTTTGGCAATGGATCAATCAGTCCTTCAACGCAGTTGTCAACTACACGAACCGAAGTGGAGATTCTCCGGTTCCTTTAAAGCAGCTGGGGACATCTTATGCTTTGGCGACTTCTGGTGCTCTGACTACAGCGCTCGGATTGAATCGTTTGTCGAAAAGTGCTCCACCCTTGATAGGCCGTTTCGTTCCTTTTTGTGCCGTAGCGGCTGCATTGTGCGTCAACGTTCCCATGATGCGCCTGAAAGAACTGCAAGAAGGTATTCCTGTCGTGGACAAAACCGGGAACAAAGTCGGGACTTCTAAGACTGCTGCCAAATGGGCAATTATGCAAGTAGTTTTGTCTCGAATTGGAATAGCGGTGCCTGGAATGTTAATCCCTCCTGTGATTATGAATACCTTGGAGCAAAAAGGAATTTTGAAGAAATATCCGAGGATGAATGCTCCTCTTCAAGTGGGTCTTTCTGGATTAATTTTAACGTTTGTTGTGCCGCTTTGCTGTGCTCTTTTTCCTCAACGAAGCTTTACATCCGTCGACAGTTTGGAGCCAGAAATACAAGAGTTTGTTTCAAAAGTTAAGCTGCCAGATAAGGTTTTATATTATAACAAAGGACTTTAAGCAATATTTTTGTTAATTAATAAAATTAAACAGTAATAAGTACATTTTTATTGATATGTCATAGTAAGTCTTTTGGCTTCAGTAATTAGTTTTAGCAATTTACTTTTGTATTAAGTCTGCTTTGTTATGTTAGTAGTTTCATTGGTAATTTGGTTCTTTTCTGCGCTTAGCGTCTTTCTAATCTTGGCGATTATTTTTCATTTCATTAATTGAGTATATGTTTGTTCAAAGTTACGTAGAAACTACTTATTTGACAATTCTATACGTTGTTTTGTCGTTTTAAAGAACTTACCAACTTCCATTTTTTTCTTTTGCTGGATCTCTGGCCACGTTGGCATTGCAGGCAATGAGGCAGCAGCTTCGGCTGCAAAGGCTGCAGGTGCCCAGGTTGATGATCTTTTTACTTTCGATGACATTAAAATTTGTATTAGCGACTGTCTTAACAACTATTGGCAGCGGAGCTGGAATGGAGAAACCCAAATTAAATTGCACTCCATCCAGCCTACACTCAAAATTTAAAACTTCGTTTATGTGTTCTTTTTGGAAAATTCTACGAAATTCCAGAAGTTTTATGTCTATTGCTCTTTAATAAAAATCACTTTTTTGGCTATTTTTTTCCACTGTTCAACAATCGTGAACAAAGAGAACAAGTTGTAATAGCCCGTCTTCGTATTGGTCATACAAGATTCACCCACAAACTTTTGCCGCGAATCTGCTCCAATATGCAACACTTGCAATGTCAACCAGTGTTGCAGAGGGCCCTCGGAGAGTGAAGAGTGAAGTGTTGCATATCCTCTCCGATTGTCCAAATTTCAATCATGTTCGTTTTAAATTCTATAATTATTATAATCCATCTTTGAAGGAGTTATTAGGAGATACACCTCATCCTAAATTGTTCCTCTTTCTGCAAGAGATTGATTTTTGTCTCTTATTTAGTGTTCGTTCTTCTGTCCATGTTTTTGTCTTGTTTTTGTTGTTATTTTTTATATTACTTAAAATTGTTTCTCATTTATTCTTTTCGGCTCGTCACTCAAAATTTAAAACTTCGTTTATGTCTTTATTTTGGTAAATTTCTCAAAATTCTAGAAGTTTTATGTCTTTTACTCCTTAATAAAAATAACTTTTTCGGCTCTTCTTTCCACTATTCAACAATCGTTTGGCGCAGTATAACCTACTAAAACTCTTGCGCCAAAAAACCCGATCAAACCAACCAACCATCCAGCTTCAACGAAATGTTTCAAGTTTTCAATGTTCGCCAGAAGAGAAGAAGTTATAATCGCCCGCCTTCGCATATTGGTCACACAGGATTGATTCACTTACCTACATGTCTTTCACCGCGATCCTGCTCCTATATGCAACACATGTAATGTGAATCATACAGTGTTGTATATCCTCTCATCTTTGATTTAGTGTTTGTTCTCTCTTTGTTTTGTCATTCACGGTTTTTTTTTATATTACTCAAAATTATTCTTCAGTGTATTCCTTTGGTTTGTTATTTAAAATTTAAAACTTCGTTTATGTGTATACTTTGGCATTTTTTTTTCAAAATTCTAGAAGCTTTATGTCCTTCTCTCCTCAAAGAATTTCACTTCTTTTGACACTTTTTTCATCTTCCGAACACCGTTTGACGCAGTATGGCCTATCAAGGCTCTTGCGTCATAAAACGCGAAAAAAACAACCAACCAGCTTCCATTTTATTTAAAAGTCTCATTAAAATGAAACATAATCGACCAAATAATTAGGCCACTAATATTTAAAATAGCAACACAAGCCGTTGAATACCGTGAAAAAACAAATTAGAATAATCCATCAACTAAATAAAGCAACAAAAAAAAAAAAAAAAAAAGGCGCTGAATAATTTACCAAATAAATATATCGAGTGATTAACAAACTTTAATAGTATCTTCAAAATGTAAAGTTAGGAAAAAAATATCAAACGTGGCTGGACGTAAACGCGAGGTTTCTTCATTTTCGCCTAGGTAGAAAAAAAAGGAAGTAGCCAACTACCGTACTTAAAACGGAATAAAAGCAGTAATTTTTATGTGTAATGTTCAACATTTTTAAAATTCGATGTAAATTTTTACTGATGGGTTAATTTATCTCAATTCACCCGGGAAAGAAGTGTTTCTATGAGGATACGTTACCAGAGTGTAGTACAGCAAAATCCGGAAGGGAAAAATAGTTATGAAAATTAAATGTTACAACTATATCCGAGAACTCATAAGTCTTTGAAGAAAAAAATATTTTTAGTAAATTCAACGAATATACTTCTAATTGAAGTCATGTTGTTATGAAATATTTAGAAAGCTTGGTACGTTGTATTAACGCCACCGCAATATAAGTTGCGCTAATGTTCCAATAAAAAGCAATCATTTGGCGATTTGTTGTTCGCTATGGTTAACACATTTTCATCACAGTAAAATTGTACAGCAAAAATTAGAAGGTACTTTGAAACACAGGAAAATAACATTGGGAATTCAGATACTCTTAGACTGCACTCTTTTGTTCCATTGAACAAGAATAAGGAGTAGGTGAAAGTACTAATTGTGGAGTAGAGAACACAACAGTTTTCGAGGGTGATCTTGAATGCTCAAAATTAGTTGGATTCTTGATCTCTGCTGCTATGTTGGAAAGTGATTGTAAGGGTGGGTTTTAGACGCGGCTGAGGAAAATGAAGCAGTGAAGGGAAAATTTTTACATTCACGTGGAACTTCATAATCCTTCTAATGCCCGAACTTTGTGAATTTTGTTAATGAACCTGTGAGTAATGTTATTTCAAAAATAGACCGCAAAAAAAAAACAAAAAAAAAACAAAAGGAAGATGTCAGAACCAGTAAAAGAAAGAAGGGAACTATGCTTACCACATGGTATTAAAAGTATTTTGCCCTTTGCAATTTTTCTGTAAATATCCCCAGAAGATACCAATGACTATGGCTCACTCCTTTACTTCAGTAAGTTAAATGGTGAGACAGTAAAAAGCCATTTTTTTCATTATGAGCCAATTAAAATCCCGGTCTGAATTTTTATCCACATCTACCGTAGTGAAAGTAGTTACTTCTTATCACATTTTCAATTACTGTTACTAAGAATTCCGTGATGGAAAAAACTAATATCTAAAAATAAACCTCTATCTCAAAGTTTTATTGTTACTTTTTGGAACGAACCCTTTACAATCCCTTTCTGAAAATTAAGACCACATGTGCGCCGCACTTATTGTTTTTTTCTTCCGAAAATACCAAACTCTGCTTTTTATTATCTTGAAATAACCGCATAACCTTGCGAAGCGACATACCATTTTAAATCCTATCCCAAGAGCTTAAAAAAAAAAAAAAAAAAAAACCTAGTCGAAAACGCTAGCGCTCATAGTAGCTGGGGGAAAAAAATGTTAAGTACCTAAATTTTACTTTTTACCATTTTTAAATTTTTTTTTTTTTTTTTGGAGGGCGCTTACACAAAAACGAATGGTGAAAAATATCTAAAACAGTTTTGTTTTCTTATTCAAAACCCAGGAATAGTAGATCCCGTAAATTTTATTACAATTGTTTGACATGAATTTGTAAGGTCTAATATTTTTCTTTGATTTCACATGGAATGACACACGTCTTTGAACTACATTTTCCTATTTAATCAGGCGTGTCTCAAAAAAGAAAGAAAGTTTTTTTAGGTTATGAAAGTGTGTTTTTTTAATGATATAAAGAAAAACAAAATTAAAGATGACCATTTTGAGATATTGCTCTTTCAAATTGATACAAAATTGACGAAAAATGTTTTTGGCTGGATATTAACTTTGAATAATTCAGTAATAATTTGAGCTATCAAGATGCCACTTGCATACCTTTCAAACACAACAACTGGCTACAAACGAGGAAAAAATCAGATTCAAAAAACTATTCTCCTAGCAGATACAAGCCGGTGATGTATGGTTGGAATTTGTAAAAATACGATTTTAAGGGTACTTCGGCAGCAAATTCTGAAAAATCTACTATGCATAAAGCTTTTGCTATACTAGACTCTTCTACCCCAAAAGTTGATAAGTAATCACCAAATATCAGTATTGTAACCAACTTAGGTCACGAGCAATGAACGCACAAATTTGGTGATTTTGTCATTTCAATCGCGAAGCGAAAAAAAGAGGCCTTCACAAAACTTTGGATATTTGGCAGAACCGTACGACTAATGAAGCTACCATTTGGCATAGCATCATGTAAATCTTTTATGTACATTCGATAAAAATTTCATGAGACTTAGAGAGGGTCGAAAGGGGACCCCTTGGTCATTTTACATGGAATAACCCTATCTCGTAAGTATTATTGTCCACCTCTTGAATATATGCATTGATAACATCTACATCCCGTTGACGAATTCTCCTATTTGTGACTTTTCCTCTCTACACTACGATCATCATTCCTGTAATCTGTTAGTTATACTTTTCTCCGCACTCACCCCACCACTTAGCTGTAAGCCTTATGTTCCACCGTCCGGAGGGGTCCGCGTAGCGGGCCCCCCGCACGACTGGGTGCGACGGTCGATATTCGTTAAGTGCTACGGACGGGCTTGGTACTTATTGCGCCGGGGAAGGTCTCCGTGCTGGGTGTCAGCCCAACTGGGAGTTTACCCCTTAATGTGTGAACCTTGCTCACCATGAGGTACGGTATGTCTCTCCGTACCTCGTTGGTATGCCATGGCTCCCTGTAAGGGAATGCGGTTAGACATGTAATGCACTACTGCATAAATACACCACTGCATACATACACTAATGCATTTTATTCACTACGGCATAAACATGCACTAGGACACCCCGTCCATATGGAGAACAGATATCAATCTGTCTCGATTCCTTGAGTGTCCTCTCTGTAATAGAAAACTGATTTAATGCTGAAAAGAAAGTATTAATTATCTGCTGCCGTTGTTGTGATTCTCACCGATCATTTTCATGTCTCGGCTTAAAATGAGAAATCACTTCTTATATATATATACCTGCAATGGAATTTAAATAAATTAGATGGAGTATTTGAGGGGGGGGGGGGGTCGATGAGGGTGGAACGTTGCTTCCGTTGTTAACCTCGAGACTCCTTCCGTCTTTGGAAGCTGGCTGTCTATGCAGTGATCTGGGTTTTTTTTTTTTTTTTTTTTTTTTTTTCAAATATACATCACATACATTTAAACATCACATCACATACATTTAATAGTCCAGGATCTGAAGGGGGTTGAGCATGCATGGAAAGGCTGACGCAATATTATTTCTGATTATTGTTACAGGCACGATGGTGATTATGAAACCACATGTCGTCGCCCCCTGTGTGGTCGACAACCCCGGGGGAGGGGGAAAAGCAGTGGGGGGAGCCGTTTGCTAAAACACTCATAACTCGCGAACTATTTGAAATAAAACACTGGAAAAAGTGGCAATCGACGCAACAAAACAAGGGCTTCATAAAAGCTAAATATGATTATGTACCTATCTTTGTTGGTTTCTGATTAAATTTCCATTTTTCGCAAACAAGCAAAATTTTTGAATAAAATGCGCAAAACAAACTTTTTTTGACCGAAAAAAATTCCAAATCAAAATTGTTTTTTTTTTTTTTTCAAATGAAGTCCTAAATATCATTATTCAGTTTGTTAAAACTATTTAAGTACTGTTAACGCGTTGAAAAACAAAATGACAATAGCAAGCTCGAACACGATTTGCAGCATATATCAGGATCTGAAGGGGGTTTTGAGCATGCATGGAAGACCTGACGCAAAATTATTTCTGATTATTGTTACAGGTACTATAGTGATTGTGAAAACACATGTCGTCGTCCCCCCCTCTCGGCGGTCGACATCCCCGGGGGGAGGAGGAAAGCAGTAGGGGACGCCGTTTACTAAAACACTCATAACTCGCGAACCGTAGGAGGTTAAGCACTAAAAATGTGGCAAAAGATGCAACAGAACAAGGGCTTGAAAAACACCTAAATATGTTTATAGTTCTCTCTTTGTTGGTTTATAAGTATAATTCCTTTTTTAACAGCCATGCAAAAATTTTGAATAAAATACGAAAAGCTTTTTTTCCAAAGATAAGTTCTTTTTGAAAATTATTTAACCGTTTAGGGAATCAATAAAATCTGAAACTTCATCATTCCGTTTGTTTAAAACTACTTAAGAGCCATTGTCTGTAAGGATCAGGCAGATTGTGATTGTTGACATTTTTAATTTTCTTTATTTTTGCAAATGTTGGTCCTTATCATGAATGTAATGTTTGTGCAAAATATGAACTTTGTCTGCCTTACCGTTTTTGGGAAATTAATTTTTTTAATTTAGAGGGCGTGGCACATTTTTGCGTGTTTTTCAAATTTGCAGATTTTAAAGTTCTTGTTGCTTTAAGCGCCCCTATAATGACATGGATTTTTAAATTCTATTCTATTATATGGTCTTCGTAGATACTATTACAGCTGTCAAATCGGTGTCACTACGAGTGCGACGGCCACGAACTCCGTTTAAAAATACCGAAAATGAATTTTTTTCTATATTCAAGGCCAATTTTCTCAAAGCGCCTTCATGATGACACCAACATTTTTAGATCATTTTCTAGCCACACTTACATACATCAAAAATATGTATCAAAATCGGTGTCACTATAAGGGCGCCAGAAGATATTGGAACTTTTATTCGATAAATTTCACAAAAACACAAATATTTAAAATCTAACTACAACTGTCGCCCTCATAGCAGAGATCTGATACGAAATTAGGTTAATAACCAACATGTTTGTCTAACATTTGCACAAAAAAATCGGTGTCACTCCTATTATTTTTGGAAATATAATCGTTCAAAGTTAGTACGTTATGGCGTTTTTTTATATTTATTTATTTAATCTTTTCACCCCCAGATAGTTTTTTGAACACATTTATTTTTAATTTAATACAAAAATGTGTATCTTTTAACATGAATAGCTTTAGGCAGTAAGAGCGTCTTTTTTCTTGAATAGAAAATACCCGTTTTGATATAGGTACAGGCAGATGTTTTGTGCATAATATGTCTAGATTATCATACCAATACTCATCTTGTTTTTTCGGCCAAACAAATCTATTTATTCCAGTTGTTCTTGACATACATTTGACCTCAACTTGCAAATGGATTTTATACGAAAGATGTATAGAGAGAAGCTCTTACAAACATCTTATATAAATGCTTCGAATTTTCAACTAATAAATACCCCTGCATTGCCAAAAGTTCAATTTAATGAAATTGGATGGGCCCTATCTTTACGAGCTCAGTTCAAATTCACTTCAAAGCAGAAGGAGTATTTATAAGAACAATTTACGATTAATGAAAATACTGGGAAAAAACAACATCCCTGTCAAGTTGCACACTAGATGAGAAATGCAGTTCGTAACGGGGGAAAAACTGTTCGTTGCATCAGAGTATTGTACTATGAATCAAATCCTATCCTTTTTTTTCGATGGAAGAAACAAAAAAAAAAAAAAAAAACGAATGCATTCTCAATACATCAAATGAGAATATTGAAGAAAGCGAACATTCAGAATCTGAAACTGAATTTGAGGATAACGTAGACCAAAACGAAGAAAACATTAAGAATCAAGTCAAACCAATTACAGAAAGACGGTCATCTCTTATTGAAAACTGCTAATTTTGTAGCACTAAAGCATGGGAAAACATGGTATCCTAGAAAAAGAGTAGAAGTTGACCACTTGCAAGTTTATGTCAAATGCATGTCAAGAACAATTGAAATAAATAAATTTGTTTGGCCGGAAAAAACAAGACGAGTATTGGTATAATAGTCTAGATATGTTATGCACAATAGATCCACCTGGTACCTATATCAAAACGGGCATTTTCTATTCAAGAAAAAGACTCTCTTGCTGCCCAAAGCTGTTTATGTTATAAGGTACACTTCTTTGTATTAAATTAAAAATAAATATGTACAAAAAAAAAAATCTGGGTGTGAAAATATTAAATAAATAAATATAAAAAAAAAAAACGCCATAACGTACTAACTTGGAACGATTATATTTCCAAAAATAATAGGAGTGACACCGATTTTTTTTGTGCAAATGTTAGACAAACATATTGGTTATCAACCTAATGTAGTATCAGATATCTGCTATGAGGGCGACAGTTGTAATTAGATTCTAAATATTTGTGTTTTTGTGAAATTTATTGAATAAAAGTTCCAATATCTGCTGGCGCCCTTATAGTGACACCGATTTTGATACATATTTTTGATGTATGTAAGTGTGGCTAGAAAATGATCTAAAAATGTTGGTGTCATCATGAAGGCGCTTTGAGAAAATTGGCCTTGAATATAGAAAAAAATTCATTTTCGGTCATTTTTAAACGGAGTTTGTGGGCGTCGCCCTCGTAGTGTCACCGATTTGACAGCTGTAACAGTGTCTAACAAGACCATATAGTAAAATGGAATTAAAAAATCCATGTCATTATAAGGGCGCTTCAAGCAACAAGCACATTAAAATCTGCAAATTTGAAAAACCGGCAAAAATGTGCCACGCCCCCTAAACAAAAAAAAATTGTTTTCTTAAAAATGGTGAGTCAGACAAAGCTCAAATTTCGGATTTACATTACATTTATGATAAGGAACAACATATGTGAAAATAAAAAAAATTAAAAATGTCAACAATCACAAATGCTTTAAACTGCCTGATTCTTACAGACAATGGCTCTTAATTATTACCAACGTGAGCGTTAAAAAGCGAAATAGAAAATGCAAGCACTGCCTAAGTTAACGCATTGAATAAAACGGCAGTATGCTAAGGAGAAAAAAAATAGCCTTATTATCCATATGACGAACTATTCATTCTTCAGTTTACAAACTTAGTCTAATTGCAAAGTATTCAATTATGGCTTTTATTTTGTTATATACTGCTTTAAATTTGAGAGGAACTAGGGAACCAGGCCCACAGTAGTTTCAATTCAAATATAATTTTTATTTATTTCCATTAATTTATATTTTCAATTTGCACAAAAGAATATTGCTGGTATTGTTTTGCGGACATTGTTCTTTATAATTTACCCAACAAAGAACAATGATACAAGAAATAATACGTTCTAAATAAATATAAAAAATGAGAAGCATCTTTGAGCTTTTATGAAAATGAATATAAATATAAAATTATACAGTAGAGTTCTAAAAAAAACTAATTAAATAAAATTAGTAAAATAATGCGTATTACAAAATAACTGCAGAATATCAATATAAATACATAAAGCATTAATATATCAGAAATTCTGAAAGCTGGATCATACTCTTTTTTGTTGACTTGTAATTGTTCTGTTGAATCGTTCTCTTCCGAGTATTTTGTAGTTTATGGGTTTTTGCTTTAGTCTTAAAAGCACAGTATTTACAGCAAGATGAATTATTAATAAAACATTTACAAGATTATTTACAGTTCTTGCCTGCGTAGGGTGGAATTAAACTCTCTGGTAACACTGGCTGCATCATAAGGTGTGGGGCTTTATTGTTTTATTTTCATCCAAGTGAAACCCAAACTTGGTTACATCTAAAGGCACTGCTAAGGTACAGGGGAATTGATTCAAAAGTACAGTTGAGCAATACTTCTTAGCACATATTGGAAAGAATTGCAGAAGCATGGTAGAGAGCTGATATTATATTTTTTTCCTATTGAAAACTATTAAGAAATTATTGTGTGTGTAATGGTTGCATTCGCAAGAAATACCTACTTTCTTGACAATTTTTTTTATAATACAGCTTCTAACAGTTGTAATTCTAAAGCACTCAGATATTGTTTTAATGATAACTCTAGTGTACAAAAAACAGTTTCCGACTTTTTTGATAAAGTAAAAGCATACTTTTTTGTTCCTATTTTACTTGTTGAATAGCAGTCGGAAAATTCATCAAAAGCTTGTAAAATTTTAGATGTTTTTTCCGTAAGTGCTCCTGAAGATAGATGCCATCCTAAAGCTCTTTTCCTTTCCACAACACCAGCACATGAAATGGCAACCTCTGTCCTTTAACAAAGATTGCCAATAAGAATTCATTAGTTTCTGATCTATAAACTATTAGATACTTTTTCCCCTATTTTGCACTGAATCATATGCAGGAAGATAGATTCTGTTGCGTACTTCGTCCTGGTTGGACTCGGGCATTTCAGAGAAATTTATTACTTGACTCTCAGATTTTAAATGATATTCATTTTCGTTTTCAGAGTTACCAGACACCAGAAGCTGATTGGATGCAGGAACGGATATGTTACATATTACATACTCTGAAATGTACTTTTAAAGGTTCTTTTTATTTTCAGGAATGGCTATGACACGAAACCACTAGTTTGGTACCTAGTGATTTTTTTTATAACAAAATCTTTGCTGCATTTGAAAGTAGTGTTTGGGACATTATGGACCAGAGTCATTCCATCAATAACTTGAACTTGATTCTTAAAATAGGGTGCTTCTTCTAGAGTTTTGCTGCAAGAATGATCATTTTCAATTACATTCACGAAATCGGACCTCTCGCTTTGCTTCAGTGAACCATTCTGATGAACCTGACCTAGCATTGGGCTTTTTGTATGAGAATGATTTTTAGATTTACTAACATCACTTTTGAGCTAACGTTTCCCAGGTTAAATGTTTTTTTTTGTTTTCTTTTGCTGTTTTGCAGTCGCTATTGAAGACATTGCCATTGCAGGACTGCTCTGGATAAGAGACTATTCACATTTTCTTGAACGTTCCACTGAAATTTTGATGCTTCTTACGTTTCAATAGCTTCGCTCACTATGTTTCATAACTCAGGTGTAAAATCTGCAAAAGGGTTATCCTGATAGTTTATCCTTTCCGTAATTACTTCGTACTTGCAAACTCGCATGTTTTAATTTTTTTAAAAGTGCCATTGTGACCCATACTAAGCAGCTATAATGCGTTAAAGGTTAAATAGTTAAGTAATTACTTAACTGGGACATTGTTTTGATAACATTACGAAATAAAACAACCAAAACAGGAGAGTCACAAAATTTACTTCGGTTTATGTCGAGTCTTCAAGGTACATTCCGCAAACTTTTTTTTTTTTTTTGTGAATTACCTCAAATGCTTTTTGAGCTTGCTTTTATTTCACTTTTCAACGCTTTGATAATAATTGAATAATTTTAAACAAATTGGATAATGACATTTCAGATTTTATTGGTTCCCTAAACAATTAAATAATTTTGATAATTTGAAAAAAAAATACCTTTTTTTATTCAAAATTTTTGCTTGTTTGCGAAAAATAGAATTTTACTCAGGAACTAATAACGATATGATTATAGTCATATTTAGCTTTAATGAAGCCCTTGTTTTGTTGCGTCGATTGCCAATTTTTCAGTGTTTTATTTCAAATAGTTCGCGAGTTATGAGTGTTTTAGCAAACGGCTCCCCTCCACTGCATTCCCCACTCCCCCCGGGGTTGTCGACCACCCAGGGGAGCGACGACATGTGGTTTCATAATCACTATAGTGCCTGTGACATTAATCAGAAATAATTTTGCGTCAGGTCTTCCTTGCATGCTCAAAACCCCCCTTCAGATCCTGAACTGTACTGCAAATCGTGTTCGAGCTTGCTACTGTCATTTTGTTTTTCAACGCGTTAACAGTACTTAAAAAGTTTTAACAAAGTGAGTAATGATATCTAGGACTTTATTTGAAAAAAAAACCAAACAATTTTCATTTGGAATTTATTTTGGTCAAAAAAAGTTTGTTTTGCGCATTTTATTCAAAAATTTTGCTTGTTTGCGAAAAATGGAATTTTAATCAGAAACCAACAAAGATAGGTCCATAATGATATTTAGCTTTTATGGAGCCCTTGTTTTGTTGCGTCGATTGCCACTTTTTTTCAGTGTTTTATCTCAAATAGTTCGCGAGTTATGAATGTTTTAGCAAACGGCTCCCCCCCCACTGCTTTCCCCCTCCCCCGGGGTTGTCGACCACCCAGGGGGGCGACGACATGTGGTTTCATAATCACCATCGTGCTTGTAACAATAATCAGAAATAATATTGCGTCAGCCTTTCCATGCATGCTCAACCCCCTTCAGATCCCGGTCTATAAACATCACATCACAATACGACATTTATGTTTTTGGTTATTAAAAATATTTTTTTTTCCCCCAGAGCTGTTCTTCGTCTCGAGGTGAGGGACTCACCCTCATGAATCTTGGTATCCATGTCGTCACGACACCCCCATTTTGCACCCTCGGGAGCTCTCAGGTCTTGGTATTGACTATTGGTAAGGGGATGTTAGATAAAGTTAGTTGGCTATTGAATTAAGGAGTCTGCCTGGACCCGACCTAATGGGAAGGACAGTCCTCCTCATGCCCTACTATTTATGTAAGGTGAAGCTCTAAAAGAATATATTATAGGAATGCTCTTTGACCTGATCTCCCCCTGTCTTTCTCAAGGCCGGGTCTTTCCACATCCTGTAATGACTATAAGAACTGATTAGTGTGGGATCCTTCCCCCGATCCCATAGGGTGACCTGTAAGAAATTACATATCACATCCTATATTCAAAACTATAGATCATGTTTTACTTTTTGTCTTTTTTAGTTTTTCCATTTTTTTTCCTTTGTCTTTTTGTTTAGATTTTTCCATTTTTTTTTTTTGTCTTTTTTTATGTTTTTTTTTTTTTTTTTGGCTTCGTCTGTGCAACAGGGAATGACTGAAATGAGATGTGATCTTGTGCCAGTTTGGATGGAACCCCTACCCAGTGTCTTGGAGCTCATCCTCGTTTTCGAGAAGAAATATCAGTAAGTCTTTGATTTTCCGGCGTTGCTCTCTGTCCGAGAGAAGAAGTTGTGCCCATATTTCGTTTTTAGTCTGTGGACGAGGAATGTGGAAGCGCTGCGTGATCTCGCAATTAAAGGCGTAATGATCCGCATCTCCCACATCCCAAATGCAGTTCCCATTGCCCTTTTGATGAAACCGTTTCAGGTAGGTCTTAAATGGGCCGCTCCCCGTTATGAACTGAATTAGTCCCTTGTCTACAATTTATTTAGGCTTACTTTAGGATAGAATAGTTGAATTTGTTTATCCGTCTCCTCGTATCGCTCCTGCCATGCTTTTAGTAGTTAAATATTTAGTTGCTTTTTAAAAGTATGATTTGGGGAGCGGTAGTTCAAGAGATGTTACTTCTTGATACGTTGCCTCTTTTGCTAGTTCGTTTCCTTTGTTATTGTTATGTGCTTTTAGCCAGATTAATTTTATATTTTCAAGGTCGTTAAATTTAGCTTTAGTTCGTTTAATCTGATCGGTATTACTTTTATGTTTTTCTATATCTTTTATCGAAGACTCACTGTCTGTCCATATTATTTAGGTCTTATTTTTGTCTGAGTTTACGTTAAGCCAGTCAAAAAGTTACGTTAAGCCAGTTATCGTCTACGTTAAGCAAGATAGAAAAGGCTCGCTGAGAGTTCTGTCTGAAATACTGTGTTATTATTTTGTAGACGATTCTTCTGACTATATGTCTGTTTTTTATTTTTTAAGGAGACGAACGCGTGCCCTACTCCTGCTTCGGTTTTAGACCCGTCCGTGTATACTTCGAGGTCTATCTGGTCTTTTTGTTTGATTATTGGAGTTAGTTTATCTTCGAAATTAGTTTTAAATTTAATATATGGAAATTTTGGGCGCTTATCGTAGTCTTTATGTTTGAATAGTCTATTATTGAATTTCTGATTAGTTTCGTGCTGCAGTATGTTTTTATACGTGCAGTCGTATTCTGCTACTAAGTCCAGCGGGGGTGCTCCCATTATTATTTGTGCTGATATTGTTGGTATTGTTTTGTAACCCCTAGCTAGGAATGTGACTATTGTTCTTTGTGCTGTGATTAAGCCTGCTTTATTCTCTGCATCAAGATCTCGTCCCCATACGCTGCTGCCATGTGTGCTGAATTTAAATAAAAAATTATTTATCTTATTAAGTGGGGAGGAGATGGAAGGAGAAGAGTGTAAAATTTCTTGAAGAGGGGTGACAAATACATGGATGTCATATTATGGTGTATGATATAAAGAATCATAGATAAAAGATAACGAAGATTGGTGTACTTATCGATACATGAACGGTTATTTGAAGATGGCCAGATCGTAAGTGATTCCTCTCACATTCATGACTGTAAAGGAGGTTTTCAGAAATGTCATCACGGAGTATGTTCTTGACGCTAGCATTCCGGGAAGAATATAAAGACAGTGAAACTTGAAAATGAAAGCAAAATCATTTTCCACAACATTATTTTCAAAAACTTCCCGACCGTGTCCACTTTTCATGGTTTACCTCCCATTGCGTTGTCTCAACGACCTGTCGCAAAAACCCAAGTCCGCGGTGATGAGAACAGTTTCTTTTTTTTTTTAAATACCGTATGCACAACTACGGTAATGTAATAAGAATACCAGACTCAAACATGAGGAGTCAGAAATTTTCATAAAAAAACAGTTTCTTTAATTTCAATTTATCTTCATAATCAAAACAAAACAGTGGCGTGTCTCACAAGTAATATTCCGAAAATTAATACCAATCCTCCAGACGGAATATTTTCTTACATCAGAAAATCTTCAATTCCAAATTCTTAAAAAAAAAACACAAGTGCCCGACAATATTCATGCAACAGAGATAGCTTCATACCAACGAAATCACACAGCAAATATACTTTTTTAACCAATATCACACTTCCTGTTCAAGGCCCCATCCATACCGAAAATAAATTCAGATTACTAATGTTCTTGAAAAGAGAGCACATATCAAAGCGGCATTTCAAAATGCAAAACTTCAATTTCACCCGACCAGTGATAAGAAAGCATCGTTAGCGAGTCTCCCAAAGATTTAGAGAACAAAAACTAATTCCAAGTTTACTTCTGATAATTATTGAAATTATTGTATGCCTTTTACAACACTATATCTTTTTTTTTTCTTTATTTCACGCCAAAGAATTCACGGCAAAGGCCCAAAGTTTGTAAGTTACCATAATACTCGGTAAACCTTTTGATTTGTTCCAAGCTTTCAGTTCATTCATTTTTTTTTATCAAAAGAGCCGATTCCACGGCAAAAATTTCCAACTTTTAGATATAGAAAATAGTCCAAAATATACAATTTTTCAAAGATTAGTACTTATTTGTAGGCATTCCGGACGAAGAGTACTTCCCCATTATGGTCATCAGTTGACCTTGCGTAATCGTTCCCCGATGCTCGTTTACATGGCATGTTCAGAACGGAACTTATTCCTACAGTCAAAAACGCCCCCATCTCGCACGGCAGCCCGATCTCGTCTCCCCAAAATTCCGATAGCGTCCCCCATTCACTCAAACTCTGTAGACCCCGTAGGGTGCTACAGCAAAAAAAAAAAACCACAAACCGGTCACAACGAACCAAAGCTTCTAGAAAAATCTGGAATGATAAACAAAACCCAATTGTAACCGACAAACAGACAGCTCATAATGGGAGAAAGTTATCATGACGTCACAGACCCGGAGCAATTGGCGCTCCGCCAACAGAGCGACACAAGCAGTTACGCAAAAAAAACCAAACACAATGTAAGGAGCGAGGAGAACGCACACCGATTCGGAACATCTCTTTTCGCCAGCGGAAATCTACGAAATCGAAACAAAACAAATCGTGGTGATGCAAACTCACCACATCCCCCCCCCTCGAAAAAGTTGACAAAAAAAAATTCAATCAAAGTACCAGACATGTGTGGCGGGGCATTGTCTGCCAAAATCTCCAAAGCCAACCATGTCAAAAAGGTAAGTTGTATCATACAGACATCCAACCATTACCAAACCTTGAATGACACAAACTGGGCCCACATTTCCAAAAAAAAAAAAAAAAAAATTTGCATCAAAATCATGACATTCCAAAACAGTTCCAAAATTTCAAAGACATGTCAAAAACATAGCCAAAAACAAACATAATTCTTTTTTTCATATCAAAATACCTACTTTGACATAGCATGCACTATGTTCACAGAAATTTCAAACTTTTTACTTGAGAGAACCCATTTCATTTTTGTTCCTTTTTTTTTTTGGTTTCCAACAGAGACACTTCGAGATATTTTAGACACAAAAAAATCATTCCTGACACGTCACTCTACAAAATAAAAGAAAATTTGCAATTTTCACATAATCACACAGAAAGAAACAAGTCTTAACAGAAGACCTCAATTACCATTACATTCATTTCCTGAAAAAGAAACATGATATGCATTTCCAATCATGTCAGCAATAAAAAAATTTTTTTAGTGCACAGAAAAATTAATGTTTACAGAAAGGGATACTGTAAAACATCATCTGCTAAATACCAAACACTTGTTTCAAAAAAAAAAAAAAAAAAAAAAAATTCACATCAAATCACATCACCACACAGGAATTTTTGACAAATCACACAGAAAGATATTTTTAAACTCCCATCATTCAACATCAAGAATACAAAACAATATTCTAATACTTTAAATTTCGCACCACTACAACTCAAAAAAATTTGTGTACCTCATTCACCACACACAAAAATTTTCACTCAAATCAATTTCACCTACAATACAAAAAGGTGGTGGCCAACCACAGAAAGATATTGATAAAAATTCAACAGAAAGATGTTTCAGAACTTCCCCACATAACATTTTCAGAAAACCACACAGAAAGATATAAACGAATTTTGATTTGGGTGCACCCAGGGGAATCGAGAAAAAAAAAGTAATTTTTTTTTCGTGTTAAAAAAATCAAAAGACAACCAATATTAATATCTGCATACCTGAGCTCAATAGATACAAAGACATTTCGCAAGTGCCCTTAAAAATGAAAATGACAAAAGACATGAATATTGGCACCAAACGAAATTTCACTTTATATGCAGATCGAGTCATGAAATATTTAAGAAAAGATTTTGCCATGGACTTTTACGTGTAAAAATGAGTAAATATGCCACATATTATCAAAACAATGATGTTGCCTGTAATATAAAGAACAAAAATTTCATGTCACAAAACAAAATATTAGCAGGGCTTTTACATACCAAAAATGACACAAAAATGGCAGATTTCTTGCTACGGTTTGGCACAAAAGAAAACAACAAATTTTACACCAAAGAATTTTAAACATATCAAATTTCATTTTTCATTTTCTTAAAATTGAGAGTCCCAACAAAAAAATTTTCCTTTTTACCACGGCCATGAATTTTTGCAGAAATTTACAAAAGATTGACAGTCCAACTGAAGCACAGTCACACAGTCAAACATAGTAGATGAAGTCGGTTCCTGTTGGCAGTCCACACAGCATTCAGAAAGAAGACAGTTCCAAAATTAAAAAAAAAAACTTACAGATAGTCTAGAAGTGGATTTGTCACTAGATGAAATACTTAAGACTCCTCGCCAGGAAAAGAGGACGGGCATCATTGTAGTGTCAGTGTCACACTGACCAGAGCACCAATTCAGGAATCCACCCAGGAGGTAGGATGGCATCAGGCAACAGGACGGGATCTCTGTTGATCAGGCAGAGATCCACCATCAGCCAGACGAAGGAGCTAGGAGCCGGCAGGAACACGTCCACCACATCCCAGGACGTCAACCAGGAGACACCATCATCATCACCAGGCAAGGAGCAGGATAGATATGGAAGGCCAGAGAAGAACAGGACCGGACATCACGTGACATCTTACTTCCTATGCCGAAGATCATATCTGTGTTGAATCTGTGGGCTCAAATGAACAGAAGAAGAACCTGGCTGTTGTCTGAAATTGACAGGAACATCATTATTATCATTATATGAATTTAAATTTTGGCCCGGAAAAGCAGCAGGTTTCGAGTAAAAAGAAGATTTTTGATGTGGCTGGGAAATTAGATGAGGGGCACGAGGAGGCATTAGAAGAAGTCTATCTATGTGGACCTTGAATTTATGTGCATCATGTCTATCCATCAATTGAATTAAGGCAACGACATTCGAATACATTTTTAGGATGACATATGGACCACCATACGAGGGCTTGAGCTTGTCCTTCGATTTAAGATATATAACATCACCAGCGTTAAAATTTAGTAATTTGGCCCTAGGTGCTTGTCTCTCATTCTGACGTCTTCTCTTATCCAGGGTGTTTTGATACGCTTGATTATATATGATCTGAAGCTCAGCCATCATTTTGTGGAGTTCGAAAGCAGTATTCAAAGAAAATTCCATATTCGCGTCAACTGTATCCGTCAAAAGAGATAAATTTCGACCAAAATGAAGAAGATTCGGGGGGTATTCGGTTGTGGAGTGTTTAGTGGCATTATAAATGGCTTTATGAATGGCTACGGCATATTCAAACGATTGATTTTGAGCAAGCAATGCATGAATGGAAGATTTGAGAGACGAATTGATGCGTTCACTTAGCGTGTTGGCCTTTGGATTTGAAGAACAAGTGTGTCTCAACTGAATTCGAAAAGTACTGTTGAAAGCCTCAAAGACATCAGCAGTAAATTGTGGACCAAGATCAGCCAGAATCATTTCAGGTCTGCCGAACGTAGTGATGTATTGAAATATCTTTTTTATGACACAATTGGCAGAAGTATTTTCCAGGATTTAAAGTTCAATGTGTCTTGAAAAGGCGTCAATAACAGTAAGGATGGTCTTGCCATTGCTAAACGGTCCAACCAAATCGATTGTGATTAATTTTCCAGGAGAATCCGGAGTCTCAGGGGGCTGAAAAGGAGCATTCGGAATTCTATGATGATTTGCCTTCACACAGATTTGACAGCTTGCAACATAATTGATCACATCTACAGACATATTTTCCCAATCAAATTTCTTTTCCAGAATTTGGTAGGTTTTTGCAACACCAAAATGAGTTAAATGAGCAATTGAAAGAACTTTTGACTTCAGTCCTTGGGGCACAACCATTTTCAAATTTACTTCAGAATCTTCAGTAATGAGTTTTTTTGAAAAGAGAAGAATTTTCTTTTCGGGATGAATACAATATTGTTTCCACTTTTCCAAATTTTTCTTTTTCAGGATATCATTGTAAATTTTGGACAACTTCGGGTCCAGTGAAGTTTCACGCAACAATGTCTCAGCAGAAACTTCCAACTCAGAATCAGGAATACTTTCAACATTGGCTTCAAGATTTTGTTCAACACAAGATGACTCATCAGAAGAAGAAAGATGATGAATATTTTTTCCAAAATTATAATTGCATTGAAAGGGATTTTCAAAACTTGATAGACCAGCTTGTTCTGGTGACACATGAATGATATCAGGCATTTTGACTTCTTCATCAGGAGACAAATCAATGACAGGAATTATTTCAGAAGTATTCAATATATTAGGATCATTTTCAACATCTTTTTGAATGCACGGTGTTCTACTAATATAATCCGAGAGGCGATTTTCCTTTCCAGGAATGTGAACGAATTTGAATTGATATTCACTGAGCCCTAGAAGCCAACGAGTAGTAAGTGAAGCCGGAGATGACGTTTTTCTATAAAATTCGAGTGGGGCACTGTCAGACAAAATATAAAACAAACGATTGTAAAGAATAGACTTGAATGCATGAATAGATTTCACAATTGCCATTAGCTCAGTCTTGATGGCCGGATACCTTTTTTCACTGTCAGACAAAGTCTTCGAAAAGTATGAAACTGGTTTCAACATACCATCGACTTTCTGCATGAGTACACCAGCTGCAGCAACAACACTTGCATCAGTATTCAGATAGAAATCTTTTTCCCAATTAGGTTGGGTCAAAAAGGGTTCCTTGAAAAAAATGTTCTGCAACTCTTGAAAAGCAGATTTACATTCCTCAGTCCACTCAAAAGAAGTCTTCGGATGAGTTAGACGATTTAGAAAGTGTAAAAAGTCAGCATATTTAGGTATTAGATTCCGATAAAATGCACAAAGTCCCAAAAATCTCTTTAACTGGCGTTTGGTAGTAGGCACAGGAAAAGCAACAATCTTTGAGATGTTCGCTTGAATGGGTTTCACCCTCTGTGCGGAAATTTCAAATCCCAAATAACTGATAGATGATTTGAATATATCACATTTCTTAGCAGATAAGGTCAAATTGAATTTTGCTAATACCGTGAAGAGTTTTCCTAGTTTTCCCACCATTTCTTCAAAGGAATTGGAACATACGACAAAATCATCCAAATAGGCAATGATTCCTGGTTCATTGACCTCTTCCAACACAGAATCCACGAGATTCTGGAAAATCGAACTTGCAGTCCGACATCCGAAACACAATCTGGTAAACTTAAAAGTTCCAAACGGAGTTATAAACGAGAATCTGTCTCGATATTCTTCTGGCATATGTACCTGATGATATGCACTTTGCAAATGCAGACACGAAAAATAACGATATTGAGAGATGGCACTGATGATTGCTTGAATTTTTGGCAAAGGGTAGCTAGCATGACAAATTAATGAGTTCACTAAACGAAGATCCAATGCCAATCTGAACTTTGAAGGTTTGCTTCCTTCCTCCCCATTTTTACGTACAAGCAACATGGGACTCGCCCATTCAGAATTCTCTCGAACCTCCAAACCAGCTTCCTGAAGTTGAGTAATTTGTTTCAACGCTTCATCTTGCATACTCTGAGGCAGCGGAAAAGGTAAGGTACGTATCGGATAATCATGTAGAAAACTGAACTTGACCGGTACTCTATCAGTATGCCCAATAGCTTTTAATGAAGACGAAAAGCATTCGAAATTCTCCTCAAGCAATGACTACATTTTCACCGACTGTTCAGAGGACAAATGATCTAATTTAAAGTCATTGATATCAAATTCTTCTTTTCTTAACTTAATTATTTCTTCAGAAGCTTGAATAAAATTACAGTCTGAGTAAAAACTTTAAGTCCAGTGCTTTTTTTTTTGAGAAATTGGACACACCTTAATCTTAGGATCAAAAAGTCATATGAGTGATAATTATTAACCTTAAATAGAAGTAAAAAAGACAAAAAAATTTAATTATAAGTGTTTCATTATCAGAAAATATTACAGATCAATATTTGAACCTGAGTAAAATCTTTAAGGCCAACATAGAAAAAAGCATATGAGGACAAATATTCAAATATTTATAAGCTTGTGTGGGAGCCATTACTTCAAATATTCTTGTTTTCATGAATGAAACTAGTTTTTGACAAGGTTCAGGATGTATTTTTTACCATTCATCTTCGATGGTAGATTTCAGCTCTATTGATGAAGTAAAATGTTTCTCCTTTGCATAAACTCTTCTTGCTGAGTCACCAGATAAGTTCTCTATTGGGTTAAGATCTGGAGACTTAGTTGGTCATTTCAAAGTTTCAACATTGTTTACTTGGAGCCTATTTTTTGCACTGTTACTCGGACGGATAGATGCATTGTTTTGCTGATATTTTCAATTTTATCCAGCAATAAATTCAGCATTTGGTAAAAGATGACTTGGGAGGACATTCTGATATGTTTGTGAGTTCATTTTACCTGAAACAAACGCAACTGAGCACACACTATTGTAAGCAAAGCACTCTCAAGGGGGGGGGGGGGGGTTCTGACAGAGCCTTCATCTCATTGGCGCTTGTAGAATATTTCTTTTTCTTTTCGTAAATCATGCCAAAAGTACTTCCATCCGTTTGGTCCATCCAAACCCCACTTCTTTTCGTTAGAAAAAATTATTTGTATTCATTGGTTATCCCAGGTCATAATTTCCTAGCTAAAGTTGAAACGCTCTATATTGTGCATTTTCAATAAATGAGGTTTAAGCTATTTTGCAACATTAATAAAATTTCCACACTTTCTAATTGTGTTGTATATCGTTTTTGACAAACATTTAAACCTATCGTCTGAATAAGTTTCCTGGTTGAGTACTTTTCAGGTGAAATAATAATTTCTAAACTCTTCTTCCATGACGCGAGTGTTGGGAATTTCAAATAATATTATCAATAATTCACGTTTATTTTGATATATTTGGCATTAATTAAATCCCCATTTTCTTTTATCTTGCAAAGTCACGAATGCTAATTTCAATGTATGTAACGTATTTCCCGATCTTAGACACGTGCGTGCCTTACGTCATGAAATGACGAAGTTCCTTATCCATTTGATTGGCCGCCGTTCTAACATCGGGAAATGCGCATTTCACATGCAAACTACTCTGGCTGACTATATATGTTGCTTCTGTAGCTCAGTTGTTCTCTCTCTCTCTGTTAAGGCGCCGTATTTCAGTTTCATAGTCAGCCAAGTCGGCTGCTAGCCGTTATGCTCTCGAATAGGCATTTTATTACTGTAAACTTTATCAGCAAACCTTAAGTTTAAATAACTGTGACTTCAAATGCATAAATGATTCTTCATTTGTCATAATGCAAATTACAAATAATGGTTTTGCCTGTTTTACAAATCTATCTAATGCTTCGAGAGAACTTACTTTAACAATATCATATTTCATATGTAAATAGTTCGCCAAGGATACCACTGTATAATATCACCAAGGAGGAAATAAAGCCATAATTTCAAATACAAGTATTATTTTCTGAAAAAGACTCCAGTTACACTCTGCAAGTAAAAATGCACTAATTAAATTAGTCATCGGTGCGATAACTTCATTGACAAAACCTCATCGAACAACAGGGTTACGGGCCTCCAGCGCCCTCCTTGCGTTTTCTAGTTGGAGTTTATGAATGAAACTGGCACTTCCTGGTGATTTATAAAATTTCTCAGACGGCGGGCCCTGAAAATTTAAAATGGAAATCAGAAAACTGAATCGGGACAACTACGCCACGTGGACCGAAGATATGAAGGCAGTCCTGATGTCCAAGAACTGTTGGAGACTAATTTCCGGAAGCGAAGTAGAGCCAGCAAAAGATTCTGCCTTACTTCAAGATTTCCGTAAAAGAAGCGATAAGGCGTACAGCCTGATTTATTTAAATGTAAGTTCGGAGTACAAACCACTAATCAGTGATGTAGAAATACCGAAAGAAGCTTGGAAGAAATTAGAAATTCATTTTAGACCTGATTCAAGAGCGAGAGTAATCGGCCTCACAGACGAGTTTTTTTCATGCCGAATCGACGAAGGTGAAGAAATCAATATTTACGCTTCAAGATTGAGAAAAATAATGAAACAACTTCAAGATGCCGGTAAACCAGTTTCGAGTTACTATGAAGCTTTTCAACTTATCAGATACTTGCCTGCTGAATTCGAAGGAATAGTTCAGTCTATATACCGATGGGAAGACGCAGATTTCACATTCGACAAAATTCTCAAGGAACTTTTAGCCGAAGAATCCCGGTTGCAACAAGTTCAGAGAGACCGCAGTGAATATTCAAGTTCTGCATTAGCCGCCTCCCGTAGGACTTTAAACAGTGCGAAAGTGAAACGGTGCAAGTACTGCAGAAAAACTGGGCACTCAGAGTCCAAGTGTTTTAAGAAGAGGTCAAAGGAAAATAACTTTATATGTTCCGCATCGGTAGCGGAAGAGGATCTAAAATTGTGCTGGGCTGTGGATTCGGCATCTACAAATCACTTTTGCAACAACAAGAGACTGTTTCAAGATTTCCAACCTGTAAAAGAAAGTAGCATGGCAACCGCTCTTCAAGGATCCAGCTGCAAAATCGAGGGAAAAGGAACAGTGATCATGATCCTGAAAAACAAAGGTAACACAGAAAGAGTGACATTGAATAATGTTTTGTATTCTCCCAAATTGCGCAGAAATTTAATTTCAGCTTCATTAATTGACCGTGCTGGCGATTCTTTTTATTGTAGAGATGGTAAATTTATTGTGAAATCTAAATGTAATAGTCGAATCGTTCTTACAGCTAAATTGAAAGAGGGTCTTTATATTGTTAATCCTATATATCCTCATTTTAATGCTAACTGTGCACTGAATTCCCAAAATGATAAAAGTAATGAATGCATAAATGCAATTTCAAACCTTAAAAATGATGTTCGTAAATCTGAGACTTCGGTGAGAAAAAGGAAAAATAAGAAGTTCACGAAAAACGATGTAGATTCAAATCCTGACACCAGTAACTTTAACGAGAGTTCGCAATCTAGTCAATCCGGTGATATTAAAAATTCTACTGTTTCTAAAAATGTTTTTACAAATGTTAAATTTAATGGTAATTTAAAAATGTGGCATGAAAGATTTTGTCACATAAACACGAAATACATTGTTAACACGAGTAAAAATAACGCTGTTATCGGACTAGAAAATCTTAAAAACGGTGATTTACATTGCGAGCCATGTAAAATTGCAAAGTCCAGACGAGTATCTTTTAAATCCTTGAACAAAGTAATGTCAGAAAAGGTTCTTGAGTTAATTTTTATGGACGTTGCTGGACCATTCCAAAATACTGCAATAGGGGGGTTTAGGTATTTTTTGTCAATCACTGACGATTTCTCGCGAAAAGTAACAGTTTTTCCCTTAAAAGAAAAGAGTCAAGTTTTTGAATGCTTTAAAAAATTTCAAATTAGAGAAGAAAGATATCTAAATTCAAAAATTATAAATATTCGTACGGACAATGGTATGGAATTCTGCAATTCAGAATTTGAAAAATATCTAGAAGAGCAGGGTATTCGACCACAGCGTACGAATACTTTTTCTCCTGAAGAAAATTCCGTAAGCGAACGTTTCAATTATACGGCGGTGGACGCGATAAAAACACTCTTAAAAGACAGTAACTTAGGAAATGGTTTTTGGGCGGAAGCCTTGTTATGTTTTACATATGTTTGGAATCGCATTTGTCACGGCAACCAAACATCTACCCCTTTTGAACTTTACGGGGGTCGTAAACCCTCTGTCCATCATCTGAGGCGATTTGGATCGCAAGTTTTCCTGGGGATCCCAAAGCAATTGAGAAAAAAACTCGATATGAGAGCGAAAAAAGGGATTATGGTTGGCTATGCCCTCAAGACGAAAGGATACCGAATTTGGCTACCTAATGAAAGAAAAATAGTTGAATCTATTAATGTACGTTTCACTAAAGAGTCGAATAGAGGTGGGGCAGTACTGGACCCTAATTATGTTCTAGACTCATCAGAATCGGACAATGAATCCGAAAATGATATTTATTTTGAAGGCCAGAACCTTGATATCATTCCTGCATCAGGTCCTGAATTAGGAGAATCGAGTTCTGCAAGTTCGAGCCAGATTCTGCATCCCCCAAAAATTGTCTGGGTCAGAAAAGCCGTCCCTCGTCCTGATAAATCCCGTACGGACATTTATTATTCTATCGAGGGTTCAAATGCTAGGTTACGTTCACACAATGATGTGGAAAAATTCTGCATTTCACATAATATTGAGTATATAAAAGAAAATTTTAGTTTTTGCGGTAAAAATGACTTTTCTGGAATTGTTGATCCAATTGCGGCAGAATCTTCTCAATTATGACTGCAACCTCAGATTCCTAAGAACTTTAATGAAGCACTAAAGACTCCAGAAGCTAATAAATGGCTTGAGTCTATGTCTCAAGAGATGGAAATTATTAAGAAAAGAAATGTTTGGAAGTTAGTGCCGAAACCGGTCAATTCAAAAATAATTGGATGTCGTTGGGTTTTCACTGTAAAACAAAATGATAAAGGGGAGGCAGTTAGATACAAAAGTCGCCTCTGTGCCCAGGGAAATCGGCAAACCAGAGGGGTTGATTTTGACCAGGTTTTTAATCCAGTAATTAGTTTCTCATTAATCCGAATGTTCTTTTCAATTTTTGTATGTAAAATGAAATGGTTGCATAATCAGTTTGACGTAAAATGCGCATATTTATACGCTCCTTTAAAAGAAACCATTTATATATCGCAACCACAAGGGTTTAAGGATCCTCAAAAACCTGAATATGTTTGCAAATTAAATAGGGCACTGTACGGATTACACCAATCAGGAAGGGAATGGTTTACTGAAATTCACAGTGTGCTACTGAATTTGGGTTTTCATAAATTATCTTGGGCAAATTGTGTATATACATTTGAAAATAATATTGTGTTAATTCTTTATGTTGATGATATTGTTGTGTTTTGTAAAAATGAACAATATTTAAATACTGTCACTTCAAAACTCCAATCTAAATTTGATATAAAAATGCTAGGAAAAACTCGCAAACTTCTAGGAGTTGAATTTGAAGAAAGCAACGGTAATTTGTTCATTCACCAACAGACATACATTAACAAAGTATGTGATACTTATAAGAATTTCAATTTCCCAATTGTATCATTGCCTATAGGAGTTGGCACAGTTCTTTCAAAAACCCAATGTCCGGATTCAAAAGAAGAGATTGAAATGGTTTCTAAATTTCCCTATCGTAACATTTTGGGCTGTATTGCTTTTGTTGCGAGTAGAACACGGCCGGATTTAAGTTACGCCGTAAATATCTTGTCTCAATTTCAGTCGAATCCAGGACTTATACATTGGAATGTTCTACTTAAATTACTCGGGTATTTATGCTATACATGCTCGTTAAAACTCTGTTTATCGAATGTTTCCGATTTGAAAATTGAATGTTTCAGCGACGCTGATTTCGCTGCAAATCGCGATGACAGAATTTCAATCGGTGGAATGATTCTTTTTATCGACAAATCTCCCATAATTTGGAAAACATTCAAGCAAAAATGCGTCAGTTTATCCACTATGGAAGCAGAGTATGTGTCGTTAACCGAGGCAGCGAAAGAGCTTATCTGGATTGTTCACATTTTGAATGAAATTGTAAATTTAAAGTTAATCAACTTGAAACCTAAATTCAAATTACTCTGTGACAATCAAGCTGCAATTAACTTTTCAAATTCTTCGATAGAGAACTGTAGAACTAAGCATATTGATATAAAATTGCATTTCTTGAGAAATTTAATTGATAAAAATTTGTTTGATTTAAATTACGTTAATACGAAACAAAATTTTGCGGACCTTTTCACGAAACCTTTAAATAAAGTAAAATTAAATTCTTTTTTGAAAACCTTTTTGGTTTAAAAAAATTTCAAAGTCCAACAACACTTCAGTGTTTCTTGGCAAATTTTTCTACAAACAAAACTTTCTTAAACAAATGTAATTACTTTGTCTTTGAAAATGAAATTTGGTATATTTGTACTTGTTCATAAGTATTTTTGAATTGTGTCTTTCATTTTCTCGTATGCCTACCGGACATGACTTTTTGGAGCAAAAAGGACTTTTGAAGCTTCAACCTATTTCCGATGTCATGCCAAGGATTTCACCATTTTTTTAAAAAGTTTAATTGCATTTGTAGAAAAAAAAGTTGTTTGTAATGTTTAGATACATTGTGCTTTGCAAGAGGCGGGCCCTGTTGGGAATTTCAAATAATATTATCAATAATTCACGTTTATTTTGATATATTTGGCATTAATTAAATCCCCATTTTCTTTTATCTTGCAAAGTCACGAATGCTAATTTCAATGTATGTAACGTATTTCCCGATCTTAGACACGTGCGTGCCTTACGTCATGAAATGACGAAGTTCCTTATCCATTTGATTGGCCGCCGTTCTAACATCGGGAAATGCGCATTTCACATGCAAACGACTCTGGCTGACTATATATGTTGCTTCTGTAGCTCAGTTGTTCTCTCTCTCTCTCTGTTAAGGCGCCGTATTTCAGTTTCATAGTCAGCCAAGTCGGCTGCTAGCCGTTATGCTCTCGAATAGGCATTTTATTACTGTAAACTTTATCAGCAAACCTTAAGTTTAAATAACTGTGACTTCAATTGCATAAATGATTCTTCATTTGTCATAATGCAAATTACAAATAATGGTTTTGCCTGTTTTACAAATCTATCTAATGCTTCGAGAGAACTTACTTTAACAATATCATATTTCATATGTAAATAGTTCGCCAAGGATACCACTGTATAATATCACCAAGGAGGAAATAAAGCCATAATTTCAAATACAAGTATTATTTTCTGAAAAAGACTCCAGTTACACTCTGCAAGTAAAAATGCACTAATTAAATTAGTCATCGGTGCGATAACTTCATTGACAAAACCTTATCACACAACAGCGAGGACAAAGCTCTAAGTTTTCCCGGGTTTTCTTTTTACCCTAATGTATTTAAATCAAACAAAAATGTTGACTTCAGTCTTCGATCTTCCTATTTTTTCGTAATAGTACGCCTACTTATCCTTGTTGAAGAAAAAGCTTCAATCTGCCCTCTTTCTTGAACAGTTAACTTTTTACCTTACGATATCGTCACAAGTAGGACAAAAACTTTGATAAAAATAATCACAAAACTGCAAGTTTAAAGGTTTCCACAATCTTGTTAACTGAGGTGACATTTATTATAGTACAAGTACTTGCAGTTTTTCAAAAATACTAGTGGCCTTAAAGTTTTTACTCAAGCTGAAATACTAACTTTGAATAAACCACTGCTTTTTTGGTTATTGCATGCTTTACAAATCCTGTCTGTTGCGTTATTTCTTACTAATGAACATTAATAATTAATAATACAATAATATTAAAATCCCTTTAACTTCATTTTCCTTTCTTCAAAGAAAATTATACTGGCCTTAAAGTTTTTACTCAGACTGTAGAATAATGACTTTCACACAGAGATTCGGTTTCTTGAATTTGTTCAATTGGGTCAACGACTCCCATTTTAGTACCCTTATTAAAATGAACTTTTTCAGATGAGACATTTTTGAGTAACACAAAGAAGGTGTTTTTCTTGCCAGTTGATCCAGAATGACACGAATCATCCACAGAAGCAAATTTTACAATACTGGGGTCAGACACAATATTTGGATTGCAAAAGAATGGAGAAAACAACAATTCTTCATCAACAATATCAATGTTCGAGTTATTATGCACTTCAGCGTACACATAAGATTTAGCTTCCACCACAGTTTTTCTTGTCAAAAGGACATTAACAGTAAACAGAGTATTTTCATTTCCACAATTTTTCTTTCTCGACTCCTCCACACAGAAATTTTCAGACGGATCAACACAATCAAATGATAATCGCCCATCAAACATATTATCTGGCTCTGCATTTTTCACAGAATTCAAGTCCATGTCATTATCATAGAAAATGGGAATATTTTTTTCTTGAATTGTAATGCATTTACGTGAAGGGAAAATTTGCACATTATTTTTTGTCAGAAAATCCATCCCAAGAACGCCATGAAATGTAGACTCACTGTTGAGGTCAATTATAAATAATGTATTTTTGAAAAACAAATTTTCCAATTTGAAAGACAGTTCAACACATTGACGGAACTTTACAACAGAGTTTAAAGTGGAAATTGACACATGACGAGCTATATTTCTGTATGGGACCTTATTTTTAATCTTTTCAAAAACATCAGAAGCAACCAAGGAAATTGTAGAGCCAGTGTCCAGAAGAAAGTTCAAAATACAACCATTGATATTTACTTTGACAAGAGGCAGATGAGACGCCAAATTTGGGTCATTAGATTTTGCATTAGCAATTAAAAATTCAAACTCATTCAAAGACATCTGTCGCGGCTTTTCGATTTGATGAGGTTGTGCAATTTTCAACGGACTCTGAGCGAATGATTTCATAGATTTTTGTTTCACAGGTGATGTCTGTGTGGCCGAATGAGTAGATAAAATAATACGCCCAGTCGATTTTTTTAGGAGACATTTGCTCACGAGGAACACAGTTCGCATTTGGTGCATAATTTGGAATGACAGGTTGATCCACAAAACCCATGCCATCGATTGGGTTCCCACGATGGGTATAAAATACAGACGAGTAAGCATTTTCCTTGTTTCGAGGTATAAAAACAGGAGCACACGAATTCAATTGAGAAATGGGTGGCACACAGAAATTAGATGGGCCGGCAAAAGACGAATGAGTGCCATAATGATTGCCACGATTAAATAAATGACCAGCAGTTTGAAAAGAATTATGCTTTGACGTAGCCAAATTATTGATTGACTGCTGCTGACAGTTCAGCGTGGCCTGACGAGTAGAATAATTATTCAAAGAAGAAGATCCCTGAGGATCAAAAGAATAAGGAACAGACTCCGAATGTTGAACATATGGTTTGGCTTCAGAATTGACATGATGTATGTGCTGCCCATTATTTCTGTTATTTACATCATGACGAGAATATCTCTGATTTTCAAAATAACGTTTGGGACCCGAATTTCCAAAACGAAAATTATTTGCACCTCTATTTTTCAGCTTAAAGCACTGATCGATAAGGTGACCCCTTTTTTTTGCAGTATCTGCATATTCTTGAGAAAAGCGAATCAGATCTCGAGTAGTTTGTTCTTCTATTTTGCAAATTATAATATGATCTGAAATTCCCACGACGATTTTTCTCAAAAGCTCTACGCGAAAAATTCTGATCGGTACATGTTTTCTGGCGCGAGCCACTTGGGCCAACATCCTCTTGGGTTACATTGGTCTGAATGGGATTCTTTTCAGAACAAAATTTTAATTTTTCCTGTAGAACAGTTACTTGTTCCGAAAGCTTTTGAATTTGCACCGACTGAGATGCATTTTGTGAGAGCATTGACGCTTGAATGAACAATTCCTGAAGTTCATCAGCACGAGTAACAGCTTCGTCAAAAGAGTCAATTTTGGCCTCAAGTAATTTAATTCGAATATCTGGAGGGACCAATTCCAGTAATTTCTGTAATTTTATCTTGCTTAAAGCTTCTCCTTCTGGTAAATCAAAAACAGCAGATGAAATTCTTGAAATTCTATGTGCAAGATTTTTTATAGACTCCTTCGGCTTCATTGCAAGTTGATGGAAATCTGTCATACACAATTTGGTATCTTTTCTAGAAAAATCTTTTAGTGCGTCAAGAATAAGCTTGTGGTCCTTAGCCTGTCTCAGAGTGGGAGATTCAATAAAAAAATGAAGTGCAGCATTTCTCAATTTACTTTTGATGAATGTAACTGCTTTGTCTCCCGACCAGTTATTAATTCTGACTATGTCCTCAATGGACTCACAAAAGAAATCTAAAGATGCCGGATCACCCTCAAATGGGTCAATATGAACCATAAAGGTTGAAGTACCTGACGTGGAACCATTAGATGGGGATTTCGAATTTGCTGATACCGAATTTACAGAGTTTTGATTACGTTTAGGTGCCATATTGATGTAATGAGATAAATAAACACCACTTTTCAAATACCAAATTCCTTCTCAAAAACATCAAACTTAAAAATGACTAAACTGTAATTAAATATCAAAGGTATTTTCTCAACAACTCTTAAATAATATGTTCCAAAACATTCCTTCCACACAGAACCACTGAAGAGCATATAATATTTCATTTCAAAATTCATGTACCCATGTGTAACATATTTAACTATCAGATTTCACTTGACATATAATATTACATTTCAACAAAAAACAACTTTGTGTTTTACTCATGTATCAAAAGTACTTATTCACATCCATGTTGATGTGCAACAGGTGTAAAGTCAACAATTATTCTGATTCACAATGAAAATAATAGCCACTTAATTCAAAATACACACTCCACATCCTCCAAAAAATTGTATGCCATTCATAACTATAAAAGACAATGCTCAAAATCATTTTTCACATCCATTTGTCACCATAAATCGAAAATATGTTCTGACAAGAATTGCATTAATGATCAAAGTTCTTGTGAACCAAAACAAAAAGTTCTTCGTCACAGCAAAACAAAATTTTTCAATTCTCAATCTCCGAGAACAGCTTTACTGCTGGGGCAGTACTCACGGCACCAAGTGTGCTGATTTTTAAATAAAAAATTATTTAATTATGAAGTGTGGAGGAGATGGAAGGAGAAGAGTGTAAAGTATCTTGAAGAGGGGTGACAAATACATGGATGTCATATTATGGTGTATGATATAAAGAATCATAGATAAAAGATAACGAAGATTGGTGTACTTATCGATACATGAACGGTTATTTGAAGATGGCCGGATCGTAAGTGATTCCTCTCACATTCATGACTGTAAAGGAGGTTTTCAGAAATGTCATCACGGAGTATGTTCTTGACGCTAGCATTCCGGGAAGAATATAAAGACAGTGAAACTTGAAAATGAAAGCAAAATCATTTTCCACAACATTATTTTCAAAAACTTCCCGACCGTGTCCACTTTTCATGGTTTACCTCCCATTGCGTTGTCTCAACGACCTGTCGCAAAAACCCAAGTCCGCGGTGATGAGAACAGTTTCTTTTTTTTTAAAAATACCGTATGCACAACTACGGTAATGTAATAAGAATACCAGACTCAAACATGAGGAGTCAGAAATTTTCATAAAAAAACAGTTTCTTTAATTTCAATTTATCTTCATAATCAAAACAAAACAGTGGCGTGTCTCACAAGTAATATTCAGAAAATTAATACCAATCCTCCAGACGGAATATTTTCTTACATCAGAAAATCTTCAATTCCAAATTCTTAAAAAAAAACACAAGTGCCCGACAATATTCATGCAACAGATATAGCTTCATAGCAACGAAATCACACAGCAAATATACTTTTTTTGACCAATATCACACTTCCTGTTCTGGCCCCATCCATACAGAAAATAAATTCAGATTACTAATGTTCTTGAAAAGAGAGCACATATCAAAGCGGCATTTCAAAATGCAAAACTTCAATTTCACCCGACCAGTGATAAGAAAGCATCGTTAGCGAGTCTCCCAAAGATTTAGAGAACAAAAACTAATTTCAAGTTTACTTCTGATAATTATTGAAATTATTTTATGCCTTTTACAACACTATATCTTTTTTTTCTTTATTTCATGCCAAAGAATTCACGGCAAAGGCCCAAAGTTTGTAAGTTACCATAATACTCGGTAAACCTTTTGATTTGTTCCAAGCTTTCAGTTCATTCATTTTTTTATCAAAAGAGCCGATTCCACGGCAAAAATTTCCAACTTTTAGATATAGAAAATAGTCCAAAATATACAATTTTTCAAAGATTAGTACTTATCTGTAGGCATTCCGGACGAAGAGTACTTCCCCATTATGGTCATCAGTTGACCTTGCGTAATCGTTCCCCGATGCTCGTTTACATGGCATGTTCAGAACGGAACTTACTCCTACAGTCAAAAACGCCCCCATCTCGCACGGCAGCCCGATCTCGTCTCCCCAAAATTCCGATAGCGTCCCCCATTCACTCATACTCTGTAGACCCCGTAGGGTGCTACAGCAAAAAAAAAAAAACCACAAACCGGTCACAACGAACCAAAGCTTCTGGAAAAATCTGGAATGATAAACAAAAACCAATTCTAACCGACAAACAGACAGCTCATAATGGGAGAAAGTTATCATGACGTCACAGACCCGGAGCAATTGGCGCTCCGCCAACAGAGCGACACAAGCAGACACAAAAAAAACCAAACACAATGCAAGGAGCGAGGAGAACGCACACCGATTCGGAACAGCTCTTTTCGCCAGCGGAAATCTACGAAATCGAAACAAAACAAATCGTGGTGATGCAAACTCACCACATCCCCCCCCCCCCCCTCGAAAAGGTTGACAAAAAAAATTTCAATCAAAGTACCAGACATGTGTGGCGGGGCATTGTCTGCCAAAATCTCCAAAGCTAACCATGTCAAAAAGGTAAGTTGTATCATACAGACATCCAACCATTACCAAACCTTGAATGACACAAACTAGGCCCACATTTCCAAAAAAAAAAAAAAAAAAAAATGCATCAAAATCATGACATTCCAAAACAGTTCCAAAATTTCAAAGACATGTCAAAAACATAGCCAAAAACAAACATAATTCTTTTTTTCATATCAAAATACCTACTTTGACATAGCATGCACTATGTTCACAGAAATTTCAAACTTTTTACTTGAGAGAACCCATTTCATTTTTGTTCCTTTTTTTTTTGGTTTCCAACAGAGACACTTCGAGATATTTTAGACACAAAAAAATCATTCCTGACACGCCACTCTACAAAATAAAAGAAAATTTGCAATTTTCACATAATCACACAGAAAGAAACAAGTCTTAACAGAAGACCTCAATTACCATTACATTCATTTCCTGAAAAAGAAACATGATATGCATTTCCAATCATGTCAGCAATAAAAAAATTTTTTTAGTGCACAGAAAAATTAATGTTTACAGAAAGGGATACTGTAAAACATCATCTGCTAAATACCAAACACTTGTTTCAAAAAAAAAAAAAAAAAATCACATCAAATCTCATCACCACACAGCAATTTTTTTTACAAATCACACAGAAAGATATTTTTAAACTCCCATCATTCAACATCAAGAATACAAAACAATATTCTAATACTTTAAATTTCGCACCACTACAACTCAAAAAAATTTGTGTACCTCATTCACCGCACAGAAAAATTTTCACTCAAATAAATTTCACCTACAATACAAAAAGGTGGTGGCCAACCACAGAAAGATGTTTCAGAACTTCCCCACATAACATTTTCAGAAAACCACACAGTAAGATATAAACGAATTTTGACTTGGGTGCACCCAGGGGAATCGAGAAAAAAAAAGTAATTTTTTTTTCGTGTTAAAAAAATCAAAAGACAACCAATATTAATATCTGCATACCTGAGCTCAATAGATACAAAGACATTTCGCAAGTGCCCTTAAAAATGAAAATGACAAAAGACATGAATATTGGCACCAAACGAAGTTTCACTTTATATGCAGATCGAGTCATGAAATATTTAAGAAAAAAAATTTTGCCATGGACTTTTACGTGTAAAAATGAGTAAATATGCCACATATTGTCAAAACAATGATGTTGCCTGTAATATAAAGAACAAAAATTTCATGTCACAAAACAAAATATTAGCAGGACTTTTACATACGAAAAATGACACAAAAATGGCAGATTTCTTGCTACGGTTTGGCACAAAAGAAAACAACAAATTTTACACCAAAGAATTTTAAACATATCAAATTTCATTTTTCATTTTCTTAAAATTGAGAGTCCCAACAAAAAAATTTTCCTTTTTACCACGGCCATGAATTTTTGCAGAAATTTACAAAAGATTGACAGTCCAACTGAAGCACAGTCACACAGTCAAACAAAGTAGATGAAGTTGGTTCCTGTTGGCAGTCCACAGAGCATTCAGAAAGAAGACAGTTCCAAAATTAAAAAAAAAAAAAACTTACAGATAGTCTAGAAGTGGATTTGTCACTAGATGAAATACTTAAGACTCCTCGCCAGGAAAAGAGGACGGGCATCATTGTAGTGTCAGTGTCACACTGACCAGAGCACCAATTCAGGAATCCACCCAGGAGGTAGGATGGCATCAGGCAACAGGACGGGATCTCTGTTGATCAGGCAGAGATCCACCATCAGCCAGACGAAGGAACTAGGAGCCGGCAGGAACACGTCCACCACATCCCAGGACGTCAACCAGGAGACACCATCATCATCACCAGGCAAGGAGCAGGATAGATATGGTAGGCCAGAGAAGAACAGGACCGGACATCACGTGACATCTTACTTCCTATGCCGAAGATCATATCTGTGTTGAATCTGTGGGCTCAAATGAACAGAAGAAGAACCTGGCTGTTGTCTGAAATTGACAGGAACATCATTATTATCATTATATGAATTTAAATTTTGGCCCGGAAAAGCAGCAGGTTTCGAGTAAAAAGAAGATTTTTGATGTGGCTGGGAAATTAGATGAGGGGCACGAGGAGGCACTAGAAGAAGTCTATCTATGTGGACCTTGAATTTATGTGCATCATGTCTATCCATCAATTGAATTAAGGCAACGACATTCGAATACATTTTTAGGATGACATATGGACCACCATACGAGGGCTTGAGCTTGTCCTTCGATTTAAGATATATAACATCACCAGCGTTAAAATTTAGTAATTTGGCCCTAGGTGCTTGTCTCTCATTCTGACGTCTTCTCTTATCCAGGGTGTTTTGATACGCTTGATTATATATGATCTGAAGCTCAGCCATCATTTTGTGGAGTTCGAAAGCAGTATTCAAAGAAAATTCCATATTCGCGTCAACTGTATCCGTCAAAAGAGATAAATTTCGACCAAAATGAAGAAGATTCGGGGGGTATTCGGTTGTGGAGTGTTTAGTGGCATTATAAATGACTTTATGAATGGCTACGGCATATTCAAACGATTGATTTTGAGCAAGCAATGCATGAATGGAAGATTTGAGAGACGAATTGATGCGTTCACTTAGCGTGTTGGCCTTTGGATTTGAAGAACAAGTGTGTCTCAACTGAATTCGAAAAGTACTGTTGAAAGCCTCAAAGACATCAGCAGTAAATTGTGGACCAAGATCAGCCAGAATCATTTCAGGTCTGCCGAACGTAGTGATATATTGAGATATCTTTTTTATGACACAATTGGCAGAAGTATTTTCTAGGATTTAAAGTTCAATGTGTCTTGAAAAGGCGTCAATAACAGTAAGGATGGTCTTGCCATTGCTAAACGGTCCAACCAAATCGATTGTGATTAATTTTCCAGGAGAATCCGGAGTCTCAGGGGGCTGAAAAGGAGCATTCGGAATTCTATGATGCTTTGCATTCACACAGATTTGACAGCTTGCAACATAATTGATCACATCTACAGACATATTTTCCCAATCAAATTTCTTTTCCAGAATTTGGTAGGTTTTTGCAACACCAAAGTGAGTTAAATGAGCAATTGAAAGAACTTTTGACTTCAGTCCTTGGGGCACAACCATTTTCAAATTTACTTCAGAATCTTCAGTAATGAGTTTTTTTGAAAAGAGAAGAATTTTCATTTCGGGATGAATACAATATTGTTTCCACTTTCCCAAATTTTTCTTTTTCAGGATATCATTGTAAATTTTGGACAACTTCGGGTCCAGTGAAGTTTTACGCAACAATGTCTCAGCAGAAACTTCCAACTCAGAATCAGGAATACTTTCAACATTGGCTTCAAGATTTTGTTCAACACAAGATGACTCATCAGAAGAAGAAAGATGATGAATATTTTTTCCAAAATTATAATTGCATTGAAAGGGATTTTCAAAACTTGATAGACCAGTTTGTTCTGGTGACACATGAATGATATCAGGCACTTTGACTTCTTCATCAGGAGACAAATCAATGACAGGAATTATTTCAGAAGTATTCAATATATTAGGATCATTTTCAACATCTTTTTGAATGCACGGTGTTCTACTAATATAATCCGAGAGGCGATTTTCCTTTCCAGGAATGTGAACGAATTTGAATTGATATTCACTGAGCCCTAGAAGCCAACCAGTAGTAAGTGAAGCCGGAGATGACGTTTTTCTATAAAATTCGAGTGGGGCACTGTCAGACAAAATATAAAACAAACGATTGTAAAGAATAGACTTGAATGCATGAATAGATTTCACAATTGCCATTAGCTCAGTCTTGATGGCCGGATACCTTTTTTCACTGTCAGACAAAGTCTTCGAAAAGTATGAAACTGGTTTCAACATACCATCGACTTTCTGCATGAGTACACCAGCTACAGCAACAACACTTGCATCAGTATTCAGATAGAAATCTTTTTCCCAATTAGGTTGGGTCAAAAAGGGTTCCTTGAAAACAATGTTCTGCAACTCTTGAAAAGCAGATTTACATTCCTCAGTCCACTCAAAAATAGTCTTCGGATGAGTTAGACGATTTAGAAAGTGTACCAAGTCAGCATATTTAGGTATTAGATTCCGATAAAATGCACAAAGTCCCAAAAATCTCTTTAACTGGCGTTTGGTAGTAGGCACAGGAAAAGCAACAATCTTTGAGATGTTCGCTTGAATGGGTTTCACCCTCTGTGCGGAAATTTCAAATCCCAAATAACTGATAGATGATTTGAATATATCACATTTCTTAGCAGATAAGGTCAAATTGAATTTTGCTAATACCGTGAAGAGTTTTCCTAGTTTTCCCACCATTTCTTCAAAGGAATTGGAACATACGACAAAATCATCCAAATAGGCAATGATTCCTGGTTCATTGACCTCTTCCAGCACAGAATCCACGAGATTCTAGAAAATCGAACTTGCAGTCCGACATCCGAAACACAATCTGGTAAACTTAAAAGTTCTGCTAGTGGGCCATTTTCGTATTGATGGTGCAAGAGTCGTTTTGCTATTAGTTTCTCTAATGTTTTGCCAAGGGTCGGTATAAGGCATATTGGTCTGTAATTAATTATTGTTTTGGTCTGTCCTTGTCTGTCTTTTATTATTTTGTCTGGCTTTCTGAAAAGAATCAGCTCTGCATTTTTCCATTCAGTCGGGAAATAGCTATGTTTCAGGCAAAGGTTCAGAATTTTGTCGATGAAATTTGGAATAATTTTATATATGTATGTCTTTTAGTCCTTTGCCGTCTATACCATCTGGACCTGGTGCTTTATTATTGTTTAAATCTCTTTTTGCGTTAGAAATTTCGTAATGGGTAAATGGGGATTCTTCTGCCAAATTGTTATGTGTAATTTTTGATTGAGATTTAGGTTGTACACTCTCAGGAAAATTTTTCCTGATTATGGTCTGAATTGACCTCATCTTGGTCGTTTTTAATCGGATCTTTGCCTTTAATTTTATCAAACGTCACTTTGTATGCGATCGAAAAACAGTCTATTGTCCTGTTGCAGAGGTTCCGCCAGCTCTTTGTTTTTTCCCCTTCGCTCATAAGTTTATGCTTTGCCGTCTCCCTCTTGAGTTTAATCTTTAAGTCAGCATTTCCCCCCTGATCTTTTGTTTTATTTATTCTCTTAAATATTGCTTTAATTAGATTCTTGTGTGCTTGTAGCGCTGGCGTCCACCAGAGGGTATGTTGTTTGGGTGTGGTCTGTAATTTCTTTTTCTTAAAGGCAGAGTGACAGGCCGAAATTAGTGATGTTTGAAAATCTTTGATAAAGGTGATGAGATCGGTTTTAGTCTATATGTTGGTCTATTAATTGGCTGAGATTTTGGTCTATTTCCGCTAGTTTTTTGTCCAGCTTTCTATAGTTACAATATTCAGTGTTGAATCTTATGGTTGTGCTGATCTTATTAAAGTTACTTAGCTCAAATAATATGAGTTTATGATCACTGAGTGAATTTTCGTCAGATACTTCCCAATTTTGGCATCTCAGTCGTGTGTTCTGAATATATAATTTTACATTAGGGAACCCCATGACTCTGCCGTTGTCAAAGGTCGGGGTCCTGTTGTCTCTGTTCATAAATTCTGCGTTGTGTCTGTGGGCTAGTGCTATCAAGTCGTCTCCACGCGTGTCACATGTTGGGTGTCCCCATAAGGTGTGATAAGTATTTAAGTCCCCAGCAATAATTATGTTGCCTTTTAATTTTGTTAAATCTTTTTCTATTTCATTTGTATACTGTTTCATGGTTCTTTGCTGGGGATATGTATACTGAGAATATGTGTATTAGGTCTTTGTCTAGGTTCATGGAGATGAGCACATAGTCCTCTTCTATTTTTTGTACGTATGGATTTAGGTTGTTGGTTGGTATTACAATTGCGGCCTTATTATTCTTTGACTGGAATTTGAGCTAAGTCTTGGGAATAATTCTCATGTCATAGTAAGGTTCTGAAAGTATGGCCAGTTGTATTTGTTTTTCCTTCATCACCTTTTCAAAGTTTTCTGTGGTGGCTTTAGCTTTCCAGAGATTGAGTTATCCTATCCTTAAGATATTGTTCATTCTAAAGCTTAAAATTAATTAAATAAAGTAGAGGTGTAAAATGTAAGTGAAAGTTGGAGTATGGGTGAGTGAGTTAAGTGTTTACTCTGCCTGTGTGAGGACGGTCGGTTTAATTGTCATTGTATCCGATCCAAGCCCTCTGCTGCAAGTACGCTTGATAATAAGCGTAGCAGTCTGGGTCTGCTGTGCTATGTGTGTACGAGATGTCTTGATTTAATTTAATCCCTAATGTGTAGCAATTAGTGCAGTGCGGCGTGTTAAAGCAGGCTTTGCCCTTGTGGACCTGTGAGCAATTTTCACAGTGGGGCCTTGTGGTGAGTTTGCATTTGTTTTGATTATGGCCTATCTTTTGGTATCGTCTGCAACGCGGCACTGTTATGTGGTCCTTTATTTGATGTTCTATTCCTAGTATGTCTATTGTTGGTTCGTTTGTGTTCATGATTATGTTGCGAACCTCCATGCTACACTCTATAATCATGTTGTGTTTATTTGTGCCTCTGATGGGGAAGTTGTGCACTACCTTAACTGCCCCTTTCTCCAGATTATGTTGTTCCCCTATGCTTTGTTCTATCTCGTGGTGGAAAATACCATCTAGTACTTTGTAGATTATTAGTTGTAGTTTCCTCTTTGGTCTTTTGTCTGTAGAGTTTGTTTGTGTTTTATTTGTAGGCTTTATTTTTGTTTAGGTTTTAGTGGTCTGTGCTGAATTTGTGTCTATTTCCTTGTTCTTCGTTAAAAGCTTACTAACCTTAAGAAGATCCCTGAATAGTTGTAAGGTCTTAGTATCTCTAACTTCTACTCTTAATTTGTTCTCCCTCCTATCGGAGTCTTTTAATCTGTAGTTATCCCTGTTTATTTCGTGTACCTTTGTCTCTACGTGTAGAGCTCTTCTTATGTCTACTTGTGAATGATTTAATTTTGTACTTTGTATGGTCAGCCCTAGTCTCCCTTCATGTTGTGTTTCCTTTTTGTTTTGTGATTGTGTGGTATTGTGGTTTGTCAGGCTTTATTTGTGTGATGCTTTTTAGTTCTCCCTCCTTGTTTTCTATTCTTTGTTCCCTCGTTTTCTTTAGTGTGCTTTCCCTTCTGAGGTGCTCCTGGGTCTGTTCTGGGACTGGATCAAGCATTGATTTGTATTTTGGGATTTGTTCTGAATTGATTTCTTGGACCTTGATTGGTTGATTTTACTTCTTTCATAACTAGTGTTTCGAAAAAGTGTTGAGTCGATTTTTCTAATTTTGCCCTTGTTTTTTGTGGTTCTGTTGTCTGGTCTTTTAATTGGTTCTTTAGTCCCATGATCTCTATTTCTTGTGTTTTAATCTCGTTCCATAATTAATAGTTTTTGTGTCTATCTCCAGGTCTTTAATGTCTATCATGGGGGTGTGTTTTTCTTTTGAAAGTTTTAGTTCTGCTTTTATGTTGTGTACTTCTTTTTCCGATCTTGTGTTAATTGCTTCTTCCATTAGTTGCTCCCGTTTCGCCCTCTTTTCTAATTGTACCTGTAACACCTTTACCTCTGTCTCTAATAGTGCTATTCTACTTGTACCCTTGTGTATTTGTCTTTTTAGTTCAGTGTGTGTCTTATTTAAGTGTGGGCCTCCCTCGCTTGTGTTGTCCTCTGAGTATGAGTTGTAGCAATCTATCTCTTTTATCCGGTCTTGTAAGCTCTGTATTTGTGAATTGATTTCCTCTATGCTCACCCTCTCTTCTAATCTAGCCTGTGCCAAACTTAACTCTTTTTCTAACTCCAGTTGTTTTAGTTTCTCTGCATTTAGTGTATTTTTATGTTCCACCTCTCTGTTAGTTATACCGGTACTTAATCCGGGATCAATCATCTTAGAGTATTTGGTTCTGAGTAGATTTCAAACGAGGTAATTACCTAAGTCTTGAAGTTTTCCAGTGCAGTACAGGATCGGATTTCCCAAAGGGGAATGGAACTTCCTTTTGGTAAGATGGATGGTATTTAACAGCTTTATATCTTTTGCGAGTTAACCTAGCCCAAACCATGCACCGTATAAGAATGCAATGAATTTCTGCAATCTTGTAGACGGAAAAATTTGAATTCTTGGATTAAACCACGATGCTGTTGGAAGGAATGTTAGTGACAACATATATCTTAAATAATAAACTATGATTAATGGGTGTCACTTGTGGCGGACAAGAAAACCTTCCGTCGAGTTTAAATATACAGCGAAGCCATGCTGTAGGGAAGAGTGTTGTACCTTGGGACACTTTTCGTATTTTAATTTTTAACGTCAGTTATTTGAATCAAATTTAAAATCTAAAAGTCACATTAAAATATTCCAACATACTTCTACACTGTTTAAAATTTTCCGGAAAATTTACGGTAATTGTTACTGGCATCCATGTTGCCAGTAACTATTACCGTAAAAATCAAATGTTACTGTAAAATTTTACGGTTTCCTTGGTAGGCCACAGCAACCAATTGGAGTTGGGTTCGCTTATTTCTCCGTTATAAATTACCATAAAAATCAGCGATGCTGTAAGTCCGCCATTTTACAGTAACAATTACCAGAAAATCTTCCTGAATTTTCAACAGTGTATGCAATATATTTTTTAAAATTCAGACAGTAAGAAAATAAAATATTGCCAGCCATTAAAAGTAAAAATTCCAAGCAGTCCCAAGGTTCAACATCCTATGGTACCTTGGGACGTACTATGGGAAAGTCTTCATGATTCAGTAAACAGCCATATACTTAAACCAATTTTGAAACCAGAAAACAGAAAAAATATTTTTTTTCGAAGTAGTGAATTAAGTCATGAGTAATTAATTATGAATTATTATCTAACATTAAATTTGTTTCAAAGACTTCATAAGATTAGAACATTATTCCATGTTCCTAAACATATCTTAATTATTAAGGACCATGCATATGTTGTACCTTGGAACGTGTCTGTCCTAAGGTACAAAATGTTTGGCTGTCCAAAGGTACAATCACCATGTGGTTTAAGAAAACCCAAAATAATGTTCAATCTAGATGCATCATCATTATTTTCTCATAACCAAAACATTTAAAGTACTCCTCTTTTAAAACAAAATACAATTAAGTTGATTAAATTTAGAAATACAAATATTTACTTTGGAGTCATAAAATTTTCTTTCTCTAACAAAATTGTCAATTTTGCTGATTTGTACCATGGCACGATTGAGTGGTGAAAGTTACTATTAGAGATTACAAAAACATAGTTGCTAAAAATACATTCTTATAAATTAGCAGTGTCCCAAGGTACATACGTCCCAAGGTACAACACTCTCCCCTATTTATGTTTTGCAAGAATAAAAAGAAATAATAGCTTTAACTTTTAATTTCGAATTCTAAAAATAATAATTAAACAAAGATAGCGGAATAGGAGACGGTGAATTAAAAAGGCGCGGCATATTTTGGTGATTACTTATAGCAAATAAATGTATTTACTAATGTTTTTTTTTTCAGACATTTTACAGTTTGTAACATTTGTGAATGTACATTCTTCAAAAGATGTCCCTCTTTTTTTCAGACATTTTACAGTTTGTTTCAGTTGTTAATGTTGTCTAGTTACTGTTCTTAGGGGTCGCACGATCAGACGTTATCCCGCTTGCTAACCTCAGAGCTGACGTGGATTTTATGTCAGCTCATATTCACTTTATGCTGTTTATTCAAGTGTTGATGGTTTAATGCAGCAAAAGAATCTTTTGACTGCAGAAACCAGTCTTCGTTTTAATGAAGTTAGGCAGATTTTATGTGGTTATTGGAGCTGCCAGAAGTTGTGTCAACATCAACAGGAGGATTTTCAGGTTCAACTTCTTTAGATGTTTGAGAGTCGGTTTTCGGAGTGAGTTCAGACCATCAGTAGGGTTTTCAGCAAATTTTCCGAAGGTTTTGTAAGACAAATCCATCATCTTGATTTGGAAAGTTATTTGGTCTTCTTGCCCCGCTTCATAAAGCAAGTCCAGAGCAGTAAGAGGGTTGTAATGGCGGAGAGTCTTGTTTTCAATGCACTTTATGGAGAAATGCTTGGCGGCTTCAAAACTATGTCGCCAACCACAGCTAATTCTTCTGGTTGTAGCGCTGACACAACATGGTGAAATTTTGTAGATTCCGCTGTGATATTCGCGAGTTTAAATTGTGAGTCTAAATGTGTAAATAAAAATTCTGGGTTAACTCGCCAAAATGCAGGCAATTTTATTGTTAGGGCAGAAATAGTTTCATTATTTGTATATTTTGCAGCAGGTGCAGTTTTATTACTATTTATTGCGAATTATTATAACGTGTACAAAGGTTCAAAAATAGAGCAGAAAGTTCAGAATGAAAAATATAGTGAAAAATGATGAATGAAAGTTATTACAAGAAATAATCAGCCATTTCAAATAAAACTATGATGATGAATAATAATGCATACCGTAAACAAGGGCTACTTGAGCCCAATATGAAGTGGTTTTTTTTTATTTTCCTAATATAAAGCTTTTTAAAATAATATAATTGACACCTAAATTTTACTGTCATAATCTTTAGAATATTTCTCATTGATAGAGCAAACAATTCATGTTTTTAAATATTTAATTTTGGGCTCAAGTTACCCTCATGTAGGGTTTCTTGAGCCCATGAGTTTTCTCCCATTTACTTTTCAAGTTAAAATGATTTGGGATCGTAGATTCGTGTAGTAGGACGTGGGCTCTCCAATAACAAATATTTTTCTATAAAAAAAAATAAACGATTTTTGTACAAATTTACAAGTAAATGTTTACAAAAGAGTTGCAAAAGTTGTCAATCACTACTGGTCATCACTGGCATTTTATTAATCCTTAGAAATTTTATTTTTATTGGAACATATCATTTAAGTCTTACAAAGGTTGCAAATTTTAACTTCTAAGTAGTACTCTGCAACTGTGGTAAAGAAAACAAGCCTCTCTTAAGCATGTTTGGTGGGTCAATCTGTAAGATAATATCCTTCCATTTATAAAATAACAAGTCCTTCTCCTTAGGCCAGATCCACGCCTTCTTTGTGGGTCCCATACAGTCTACAAAAACACCGTCTTCTTTTATACCTTGAACAACACCTGGATATTCACTATCTTTCCACTTAACCAGGACAAAATTTCCCACCTTCAGCTTCTCTTTTAGGGGATTTTTTTTCTGGGTGTCTGAAAGCTTTTTACCAGATCTGCTGCCGGATATGACACGTGTCCTGCAAATTCTTCGTCACTGTTGTAGATACTCATATCACTATCTTCTAACCGTAACTGACCGTAAACTGAAGGAGTCATATTTTGAAGTTGAAGTTGAGTCTCTGCGAATTCTCTTCTTCTGCTGACGTCTCACTGGCTTTGTTTCTTTTACTTTTTCTTGGCCAACATCTTGTGGCATTTTCTTTTGTTGTGTTTCATTACCCTCAGAAACTTGCAGGACATCAACACAAATGCTCTTACCAGCAGGCACTTGCAGTTTCTTCTTCTTCTTAGTGAAACAAGGTTTCACAAACTCATTCCGTTTGTCTTCAAGTTTTTCAAGGAAAACTTCTCCAACCAGGTTCAAATTCAGGCGTCTGTCCTGATTGGGCAATCGATTTAAAATTTCATCCTTGTTGACAGGAAATATTCCTGCTTTTTTGAACCCTGCTTTCAGGTTATTTTCCACATTTGATTCCAGTTCTCCCAATACAGTTCGTAAAAGCATTGGAAACAGATCCTTTGGAAGCACATTTATTCTTTTGCCGGCATCAGACTGTTTTCATCTTCCCAGCACGTCTCTCCACTTTATCTTCAACGGTTTAAAATAAGCAACATCCAGAGGTTGCGTCAGGTGTGACGAATTGGGTGGGAGACACACAAAGCGCACATCATGTTCTCTGCAGGAACATCTTTAACAACATCACTAATATTTTCGATGAACTCACTTACAATATTTTCATCAACAGCTGCTCGATTTCTTTTTATGTTGACAGCAAACCTTACAGAGAGTTGAGGGTGTCTCTTTAATAATGACTTTACCCAGTCTCTACCAGGGAGATTATTTTGAAACGCTGCTACAGTTTTTCCTTGCTTAGCTAAGTAAGCTTTTACAATGAACCGGAAGTAAAGTTCATCGCAAGGGAAACCATAATCACAGACTTTGTCTAGATGGCTTGCAAATGCCAGCTCTTCTTCTGGTGTAAACACGCTTGGATGACCTGGACTATTTGGATGTTTATTTTTAAGCTTTCTCTTAATTGTAGCCCTACTTATTTTATAAAAAGCCTCTGCTTCTCTTTGCGTCATTTTTTTGGTCCTTACACTTTCCTGACATTCTTCTAAAGCTTCACTAGTGTAGTCAGCATACCTCCGACTACCAGGAAGTCTTTTATACTTGGAAGGCATTACCGTCTCTGTGACAAATAATAAAAATTTAATAGAACTAAAAAGCAAAATTATGCGCAGGCTGCTTGCGCCTTCGTTAATATGAAATGTAGCTACAAAATAAGTCGTTAAAGATTACTTGAGCTCAAAATTGCTTTGGGCTCAAGAAACCGTTTTGTAGGTTAAATTGACACATTCTAACAATTCAAGGAATATGAAGCACAGCCACTAAATATAGCACTATTTTATGAAAGGAATCATTTCAGGACCAAATAAAGAATAAAAAATACACTTACTTGAGCTCCAGAAGCTTTAAATATACGATATACAGCTAAAAGTTAGCAAAATATAAAAATTAACCAACTCTTGAAACACAAAACAAACTGCAACAGTGCACTAAAATGTCGAGTCCAGAAACGCAACTACTATCTCAGGCTCTAGGAAATGCTGCCACCTATCAGAAAATCTTGAAACCAAGTAGTACTTATTGTCCAGCTACTCTAGAGAATACGCTAAAACATTTTTTTTATTTTGGGCTCAAGTTAGACCTATGGGCTCAAGTAGCCCATGTTTACGGTACCGATAAGGAATGCTGGCACAGTTAAAAATTCCATCGCAAATGGTCATGAGAAAGAAATTTTGTTCTATCCGGGTCACCAATTGATTGTAGAAGATTATTATCGAATATCAATTTATCAGAAGGTTGTGTTAGATAAAATCATTAAACCGCAGAAATAAAAAACGTTATTATATACATTTATTGAAAATAAATATTGAAAATAAATTCCATACGAAATGAGCAAAATTCGCAAAAAAGTGGCGGCCGCATGGTAACAGATTTTTATGAAATTTGGTAGACAGGTTCCTTTTATGCCTATATAAAAAATGTCTAAAATATTTTTGCTTAAAATTTTTATTTGAATAGTTACATGCGATTGAAAATTGGTCGAATTGAACAGCATTCTCATAAATGCTAAATGTTGCACTTTTGAAGGCTTGTATCTTATTAACTATTTAATGAAAACATATAAGTTAGATATTGTTGCAATCTATGGAGTAGGGTAATTAATCAGATGTCAGTAAAATTTTCAAAGTTATTATAGTTAACTTTTAACCGAGTTTCAAAAACTGAAAATATTTCAATTTTCTCATAATTAAGCATTTTATTTTTTAATCTTTAAGCAATGCATTAGCTTTGATGAAATTTATACCCAATAATGTGCTAAGTATCATAAAAGAAATACCTTACTTTTGAAGTTCTATTTTAACACCTTTGTCTCCAAAATCAGTTTTAAACTTTGTGACATTTTCTAAAATGATGTTTTTCCATTTCACATAAACAAAATTTCAAATGAGGGAAAATACAGACAACTTTAAAATTTTACAAGAATATAGAGCTGTGTTTCTACTATTTGCTTGAAGAAACTCGAAATTAGTTTTTGATTTCCAAACGTAAAATAAAATTCAGAAAAATAGCATTTTCTTTGCGTTTTATGTGTCAAACCATACAGGTTCGACGGATGGGTGCGCTCGACCATTTTTAATTTTTTTGAAATTCATATCCCTAAAAGCGGGATGTGAAAGATGTTTAAAACCACTTTTTTTTTAAATCTCAAATGGACCTTTTGATTTCTTTTAGAGGTCATCAAAAGTGATTTTCGTAGTCAAAAATGGGACTTTTAGATCGTTGCATTTTGGCCAAAATCTATTTGAATTACATTTATGACAGTTAATTTAACTCTTTGATGTTAAACTGCATAAATTTATAGTCTTACATGCTGAGTAACGTAGCTGTAAGTTAATAATTAAAATAACGGCAACCCCCCCCCCCCGTGTCCGTTTACCTTGTCGTGGTGGGGGGGCCTTGCAGTGTGGTGAGTTCGGAGCGAGCTCTTGGGAGGAGTAATGAACCCCCAGTTGCTCAAACAGAATATCGGCGGTAGGGGGATTTTTTTTCCCTTCCTTCCCTCATCACACTTACCAAATTCGGACGAAAACCCCTAAGCCAAGGTGTGTCAATCGTGCCGATGGCTGCGTGGTACCGGGGGTAGTCGGTGCCTCAAACTGGAGTCTTCAGAGATAGCAGGCGAACCCTGTCGTACGCAGCCTTACCTCTGTGTAGGGGGGCTACACAGGGGCTAGACCCCACTTTTCCGCTAGTTCTCTGGTTATTTTATGGATATAAACACAAAGAACACCTCTCCCCCTTGCGGGGAGCGTCAGACTGTATACTCGAGCTCAGCGAAATTCTTTCTTATAAAACGAAGTGACCCTAATTTGAATTTTACAAAAATATCCCCTTTTATTATCAATAAAGCCTTGGTCCATCAGATAGGTGAATTTCAAACTGTTAAAAAATTACGTAATGGCGAACTTTTAGTCGAAATTAAAGACACCAAACAAATTACTAACATAATATCAATAAAACAAATAGGATCATATCTAGTCACTGTCTCAGAGCATTCAACTCTCAATTTTTCCCGAGGCATAATTTCTGAACCTGATCTTCTTTATACTCCGGACAGTGAGATACTACAGGAAATGGAGGACCGACATGTGAGTGGAGCTAAGAGAATCACAATCAAACGTAATGGCGAATTGTCAAATGCAAAACACATCATTTTGACGTTTAATACTCCAGTCCTTCCTTCACGTGTTAAAGCTGGTTATCTGTCATGTACAGTACGACCATATATTCCAAATCCGCTCCGGTGTTTCAAATGCAAGCGATTTGGACATTCAAAGCTTTCGTGCTGTGGTACTGAAACCTGTGCCAGGTGCGCAGAGCCCGGTCACGATAGCAATAACTGTTCTAAGACATACAAATGCATTAACTGTAAAGGGGATTACCCTTCATACTCCACATCTTGCTCAAAATGGCTATCAGAAAAAGAAATCCAAATAATTAAAACAACACAAAAAATTTCTTATCCAGAAGCAAGAAAGTTAGTCGACTCTCGCACACCCACAGTAGGAATTTCCTACTCTACAGCAGTAAAAAAAGTCTTAAAATCAGCAAGTACTCAGACAGATACCCAAACACAAACCGTAAATAATAAAAATTTGGTTGGTTGGTTAGTTGATTTTTTATGGCGCAAGAGCCCTTAAGGGCTATACTGCGCCAAACGATTTTTTGTTATATTTTATTTAGTTTTCATTTAAGAATGAATCAAAAAAGTAAAAGTATTTTTTGAAGTAAAAGCATAAACCTTCAAGATGTAGTATTAAAAAAGGAACACCTTAAAAACATATAAATGCTAAAAACATATTAAGAAAAAATGGATGAAACAATATCTTGAAAAATATAAAAAGGACGAAATCACATAATGACGACACAAACACTAAATTAAAAGGGAGAAACCAATCTCCCGGAGGAAGGGGTGTAAATTGCGATGGGGTTGGTCCCCAAGCAACTCCTTCAAAGTAGGGTTAAAATCATTAAAATATTTGAAACGTATATGATTAAAATTTGGGCAGTTACTTAAAATATGTAACACTGTCTGAATGACATTACAAGTTATGCACATTGGAGCTGGTTCACGGCATAAAAGGTAATTATGTGTGAACCTAGTATGACCAATGCGAAGTCGATCTAATAAAACTTGTTCTCTCCTGGTGAGAGGCAATGATGTAAAGCCTTTAGTTGAGGGCTGAATTGAACGCAGTTTGTTTTGGGTTTCTGAATGCCAAGACCGCTGCCAATGCGTATTAAGAGATTCAGAAATGGCGTTTTTGATGTCAGCGTAAGGAACACGGTCGTCAACCAGAATACTTGCAGTTCTGGCAGCCGAATCGGCTGCCTCATTGCCTACAATGCCTACATGACCAGGGATCCAACAAAAGAGGACTTTAAAATTGTTTTGCATAAGATTTTTTAACAAATGATAGGACTGAATGGCTATAGGGTGGCTATTATTATTGCAGTGAGTGATTGCTTCCACTGAACTCTTTGAGTCAGTGTATATCACCCACTTTTTGTAGTTGGATTGGGCTATTGACTGAAGAGATATAAATATGGCTTTTATTTCTGAAGTAAATACAGAGCAAGATCGGTTTAATTTTTCTGCCATAACGTGACCATCAACTATTGTAGAAAAGCCGACGTGATCGTTTGCTTTTGATCCATCGGTAAAAATATCTTTATATTCCGAATATTTGCATTTTGTATCATAAAATATTTGCTGGTAAGCTGTATTTGGTGTAGTCTCTTTAGGGAATTTAGCGAGGTCATTGATAGTAGATGTATTTACTTCACACCATGGTTCAATTGGTTTTAATGTGTTGAAGGTTTTGAAATCTAATAGCTGCAGGTCTGACAGCATCCGACGCATTCGGATCCCAAATGTTGGGATCATCGAAGGACGGTGTAGAAATAACAGAACATTTGATGGATTACAAATATAAAGGTGTAGTGGGTGATTAGTGTAAGGTTTTGTTTTGAAGTAAAAATTTAAAGAAAGTTTGAGACGTCTATTGTTAAGAGACTGTTCATGTGCTAGAATATGAAGACTGTTGATAGGTGAGGTTCGGAAGGCTCCTGTGCAAATGCGCAGTGCCTGATTATGTATTGGATCCAAGGCTTTCAGATAGCTCTTCGCTGCAGAGCCATAAATTTGACATCCATAATCAAGTTTTGAGCGTATAAGAGCCCTGTAAATTCTCAACAGAGACTCTTTATCAGCACCCCAAGATGTGTTTGCTATGACTTTCAGGATATTTAGTTTCAATAAACATTTTTTCCTCAGTTCTTGTATGTGCGGTACAAATTTAAGTTTTTTATCAAATATGAGACCCAGGAATTTTCCCTGATCCTTTACAACTATTGGTTGATTATTAAGATTAAGGTTTGGATCAGGATGGAGACCTCTTTTACGGCAGAAATGAATGCAAAAGGTTTTTTGAGCAGAGAAAGAGAAGCCATTTTCTTCCGCCCATTGTGATACTTTATTGATGGCTATTTGAAGTTGTCTTTCAATGATACTCATGCTCGATGAAGAAAAAGAAATTTGAAAATCATCAACGAACATGGTACCTTTTACAGAAGGAGGCAGTTGATCAATTAAGCTATTGATTGCGATTATGAAAAGAGTTACGCTTAGCACACTTCCCTGGGGAACTCCTTCTTCTTGGATGAAGGTATCCGACAAAACAGACTTGACACGTACGCGAAAAGTTCGATCTCTTAGAAAATTAGAAAGAAAGATTGGTAGGTTACCTCGCAACCCATACTCGTGCAGGGTTTTGAGGATCCCATACCTCCAGGTACGGTCATATGCCTTTTCAATGTCGAAAAATACGCTCACAAGATGTTTTCGTTTAAGAAATGCTTCCCTTATTGATGTCTCAAGAAGCAGCAGGTTGTCGACTGTGCATCTGCCGCGCCTGAATCCACTTTGATGGGAAGATAGCAGATGGTCTGACTCAAGAATGTACATGAGTCTCGCGTTGACCATCCGCTCCATTAGTTTACATAGGCAGCTTGTTAGAGCTATAGGTCTATAGCTCTCGGGTTTATCAGTTTGTTTATTTGGTTTAAGGATAGGAATTACTATTGCTTGGCTCCAAAATTTTGGAAATCTGTGTTCAGAATAAATTCTATTGAAAAGTTGCAGAATATTTTCTAAAGAGGGCCTGCTGAGATTTTTTAACATGCTATTGTGAATTTCGTCAGGGCCAGGTGATGTGTTTTTTGATTTTTGTAAAGCATTATGTAGTTCTTGAAAGGTAAATTCTGTGTTGTATTGATTAAAAATGTTCGAATTAAAATCTAGAACTTTTTGTTCTTTATGTGATTTGATAGCTAAAAACTTAGAAAAGTAGTTGTTTGAGCTGGAGACGTCAGCCAAATGAGTCGCCAGGCAGTTAGCCACCTCTTTGTGATCAGATAAAATATTGCCGTTTTCTTCTAGAATGGGAGCACAAGATGTATTGTAGTTGCCAGAAATTTTTTTAATTTTACCCCATACGGTCTTTGATGGAGTGGACGTCGTGATGGTGCTGACATAGGTCTTCCACGAGTCCCGCTGGCTTTTCCGTCGAATCCTCCGAGCTTCAGCACGAGCACGTTTAAGTGCAACAAGATTTTGCGCGGTTGGATAACGACGAAATGTGTTCCATGCTTTTTTTTGTTTCTTCTGAGCTTCTTGGCAAGCAGAGTTCCACCATGGCTTAGGATATTTGATACTGCCTTTAGAGGTTCTTGGTATAGCAGCGTTCGCTGCGTTTAAGATAATGTCGGTTACTCGCTTTACCGCAACATCAATATCAATATCAGTCACGTCTTCCGGTGTTATTTCTGCCAACTGGGTAAATACTGCCCAATCAGCTCGATCAATGCGAAGACGGCCTTGCTGATGCTGCTGATAGCTGCAGCGTCCAGAACAAGTTATTTTGATAGGAAAGTGGCCACTGGTGTAGAGACCACCCTGCACCTGGAAATCCCAAAGTGGCAGAAAGGAAGGTGAGGATATTGCAAGATCGATTGCATGGTAGGTTTGCGTAGGAAGGTGGATATAGGTATTTTCACCGTTGTTAAGAATACATAGATCGTTGTCTTCAATAAAGTTTTCTATTATTAAACCTCTGCTGTTGGAGTCTGAACTCCCCCAGAGAGGATTATGGCCATTGAAATCCCCCAAGAGGACAAATGGTGGAGGAAGTTGATCTACAAGTGTTTGCAATTCCACGCCTCTCAAGTCGTAAGAAGGTGGAATATATATAGAACAGATTGTAAACAGCGAGTGAAGGTGAACGCGCGCAGCTACTGCCTGCAGGGATGTGTTGATATTGAGCTGGCTGGATGCATAATCATTAGCGATTAGCAATGCCACTCCTCCACAACGACGGTCACCTGACAAGCAGTCCTTGCGGTATATGTCAAAACCTTTCAACCTCGGTCTATCAACAGGGGACAGAAATGTTTCTTGCAAACAGAATATGGCCGGTTGGTGATATTCGACAAGATCTTTGATGTCTGTGACATTATGCGAGTAACTCTGACAATTCCAAGAGAGAATGCTCAGGGCCATGGAGAAAAAAGAAAGGAGAAACGGCCGGAAGAAGAGGAAGCAGCTCATGAAGGAGGATGGTCCGTCCACCCTTCATCGTCGGATGGCGGTAGATCTTCAAAATCAACATCCTCGTCCTCCTCCTGGGGAGGGGGTTGTTGGAATTTTTCTATTTGTGATTTGTTCAATTTTACTTTCTTGCTAGAAAGTAAAAAGTCCTCTTTTTTAAAGTTATAAAGTTTTGGGGGCCTCTGTTTAGAGGCTACCCCAATTTTTGCGCGCGTTTGGATAATTTTCTTTTTTTCAATAAGTTTTTTCGAATTTTGAGTGATTGGTTTGTTTTCATTAACAGTAGCAGAATTTGTTTTTTGTATTTGTTGTTGATTACTTTTCTGAAAAGATTTGGGGCTATTATTCTGTTTATTTGATTTGGTTGTATTTACAGTTTTGGCATTAGTAAAAGCATCGGTTTGGGTATCTGTTTGTGTGCTTACAGACTTTAGTACCTTTTTAACGGCTGAAGCATATGAAAGACCTGTTGTTGGTGTGCGGGATTCAACTAGTTTTCTTGCATCTGGATAAGATATTTTTTGTGTTGTTTTAATTATCTGAATTTCTTTTTCTGTGAGCCATTTTGAGCATGATCTGGAGTATGAAGGATGGTCCCCTTTGCAGTTTACGCATTTGTAGGTCTTGTTACATGTATTACTGTCGTGACCGGGTTCTGCACACCTGGCACAGGTGTCAGTACCACGGCACGCAAATTTCGAATGTCCAAACCGCTGGCATTTGAAACACCGGAGCGGATTTGGAATATAGGGGCGAACTGGGCAAGAGAGATAGCCAGCTTTAACACGTGGCGGGAGGACAGGTGTGTTAAATGTCAGAATGACATGTTTGGTGTTAGTCATTTCGCCATTGCGTTTTATGGTGATCCTTTTTACTGCGCACACGTTTTGTTCCTTCATTCCCTCCAAGATTTCCTCCTCGGGTGTGAAGAGAAGGTCAGGTTCCGAAATTATCCCCTTCGAAAAATTTAAAGTTTTGTGTTCTGTTACATCGACAAGATATGAGCCTATTTGTTTTATAGCCATTATTTGTTTTATTTGTTTGCTGTCTTTTTTTTCTACTAAAAGTTCGCCGTTGCGTAATTTTTTGACAGATTGATATTCACCAATTAAATGTGTTAGGGCTTTGTTTACTAAAAATGGAGAAACTTTAGTTAAATTTAAATTTGGATCATTGCGCTTTATTATGAAAAACTTAGCAGTGCTAGACAAAACATTCTGACGCTCCCCACAAGGGGGAGAATGGTTATTTACGTTATCTTCCATAAATAAACCTGGGAACTAGGGGGAAAAGTGGGGTCTAGCCCCTGTGTAGCCCCCCTACACAGAGGTAAGGCTGCGTACGACAGGGTTCGCCTGCTATCCCTGAAGCCTCCCGTTTGAGGCACCGACTACCCCCGGTACCACGCAGCCATCGGCACGGTTGACACACCTTAGCTTAGGGGTTTTCGTCCGCATTTGGTAAGTGTGATGAGGGAAGGAAGGGAAGAAGATCCCCTCCCGCCGATATTCTGTTTGAGCAACTGGGGGGTCACTACTCCTCCCAAGAGCTCGCCCCGAACTCACCACACCGCAAGCCCCCCCACCACGACAAGGTAAACGGACACGGGGGGGAATAAAAATTTGATGAACTCCACTAAACAAACAAATAAAAAGACCTCTAACTCTGGAACCAATGTAAACAAAACACAAACCCAAAAATCCAACATTGCAAATATAAATAACAACGCTATTGAACTGTCCAAGATATTTTCTAAAAAAAAGAAAATTCTAGCACGCCCAAAAATTGGGGTGTTATCTAAACAGAGGCCTCCAAAATATTACAATTTAAAAAAAAAAGAGGAGGAGATTTCGTAAGTTTGATCTTCTTGCTATCCAGCAAGAAGATCAAACTTACGAAATCCCCTCCTCTTCCCGCTGACGAGGAGGTCGAGGACGTTGAGTTTGAAGAAACTCCCCCATCCGATGATGAAGGATGGGTGGAAGATCTTCCTTCCTCTTAATGCCCTTTTCTTCTTTTGGCCGTTTTTCTTTCTCTTTCTTCTTCATGGCCCTGAATGTTCTCTCTTGGAATTGTCAGAGTTACTCGCATAATGTTACGGACGTCAAAGATCTTGTCGAATATCACCAACCAGGCCGTATTCTATCTGCAAGAAATATTCCTGTCGCCTATTGATAAACCGAGATTGAAAGGTTTTGACATAACCGCAAGGGTGACCGCCGTTGTGGAGGAGTGGCATTGCTAATCTCTAACGATTATGCATCTAGCCAGCTCAATATCAACACATCCCTGCAAGCAGTAGCTGCGCGCGTTCACCTTCACTCGCTGTTCACAGTTTGTTCTGTATATATTCTTATGACTTGAGAAGCGTGGAGTTGCAGACACTGGCTGATCAACTTCCTCCCCCATTTGTCATCTTGGGGGATTTCAATGGCCATAATCCTCTCTGGGGGAGTCCAGACTCCAACAGTAGAGTTTTAACAATAGAAAATTTTATTGAAGACAATGATCTTTGCATTCTTAATAACGATGAAAACACTTATTTTCATCTACCTACCCAGTCTTACCATGCCATCGATCTCGTAATATGCTCACCTTCTTTTCTGCCACGCTGGGATTTTCATGTGGAGGGTGGTCTCTACACCAGTGGCCACTTTCCAATCAGGATAACCTCTACTGTACGCTGCGGCCATCAGCAGCATCAGCATGCCCGACTTCGCATTGATAGAGCTGATTGGGCAGCATTTACCCAGTTGGCAAAAATAACATCGGAAGACGTGACTAATATCGATATAAATGTAGCGGTAAGCTGAGTAACCGACATTATCTTGACGGCAGCGAACGTTGCTATTCGAAGAACCACTAAAGGTAGGATCAAATTTCCTAAGCCTTGGTGGAACTTTAATTGTCAGGAGGCTCATAAGAAACAAAAAAAACGCATGGAACACATTTCGTCGTTATCCAAACTCACAAAATCTTGTTGCACTTAAACGAGCTCGTGCTGAAGCTCGGAGGATTCGACGAAAAAGCCAGCGGGACTCGTGGCAGGCCTATGTCAGCACAATCACGACGTCCACCCCGTCCAAGACTGTATGGGGTAAAATAAAAAAAATCGCTGGAAACTATAGCATATCTTGTGCTCCAATTCTGGAGAAAAATGGTCAACTTTTATCTGATCACAAAGAGGTAGCTGACTGCCAGGCGACTCACTTGGCTGAAGTCTCCAGCGCAAATAATTACTGTTCTAAGTTTTTAGCTATTAAATCTCATAAAGAACGAAGAGTTCTTGATTTTAATTCAAACATTTTTCATCAATACAACACAAAATTTACCTTTCAAGAACTAAATAATGCTTTACAAAAATCAAAAACATCACCTGGCCCTGACGAAATACACAATAGCATGTTAAAAAATCTAAGCAGGTCTTCTTTAGAAAATATTCTGAGACTATTTAATAAAATTTATTCCGAGCACAAATTCCCCAAATTCTGGAGCCAAGCAATGGAATAATAATTCCTATATAATAATTCCTATTCTTAAACCAAACAAACGATCTGATAAACCCGAGAGTTAAAGACCTATAGCTCTCACAAGCTGCCTCTGTAAAGTAATGGAGCGGATGGTCAACGCCAGGCTCATGTACATTTTAGAGTCGCACCATCTGCTATCTTCATATCAAAGTGGATTCAGGCGCGGTAGATGCACCATAGACAACCTACTGCTTCTCGAAACATCAATAAGAGAAGCATTTCTCAAACGAAAACATCTTGTGAGCGTATTTTTTGACATTGAAAAAGCATATGACCGTACCTGGAGATATGGGATCCTCAAAACCCTGCACGAGTATGGGTTACGAGGTAATCTACCCATCTTTCTCTCTAATTTTCTAAGAGATCGAACTTTTCGCGTACGGATCAAATCTGTTCTGTGAAATACCTTTATCCGAGAAGAAGGAGTTCCCCAGGGAAGTGTTCTAAGCTTAACTCTTTTCGTAATAGCAATTAACAGCTTAATTGAACAACTGCGTCCCGCTGTCAAGGGCACCATATTCGTTGATGACTTTCAAATTTCTTTCTCTTCATCAAACATGAGTATCATTGAAAGACAACTTCAAATCGCTATAAATAAAGTATCACAATGGGCAGAGGAAAATGGCTTCACTTTCTCTGCTCAAAAAACCTTCTGTATCCACTTCTGCCGTAAAAGAGGCCTTCACCCTGACCCAAATCTCCTCCTCAATTATAACTAATAGCTGTAAAAGACGAAGGAAAATTTCTTGGTCTCACGCTTGATAATAAACTTAAATTTATACCGCATATACAAGAGCTGAGAAAAAAAGTCTATTGAAATTAAATATCCTTAAAGTCTTAGCGAACGCTTCTTGGGGTGCTGATACAGAGTCTCTGTTAAGAATATACAGGGCTCTGATACGCTCAAAACTAGATTATGGATGCGAAATTTATGGATCTGCAGCGAAAAGCTATCTGAAAGCTCTCGATCCAGTACATAATTAGGCACTGCGCATCTGCACAGGCGCCTTCCGAACCTCACCTATCAATAGTCTCCATATTCTTGCTCATGAACAAACTTTAAACAATAGATGCCTCAAAATTTCCTTGAACTTCTACTTCAAAATAAAACCTTATACTGATCACTCGTTACACCTTCATATTTTTAATCCATCTAATGTTGTCTTATTTCTTCATCGTCCTTCTGCAATCCGAACCTTTGGGATCCGAATACGTAATGTTCTCTCAGATTTGCAGCTGCCGGATTTCAATACTCTTAATACAATAGAACTAATTGAACCATGGTGTGAAGTAAATACATCTACTATCAATGACCTCGCTAAATTCCCTAAAGAGACTATTAGCCGGGGAGCTAAACGACAAAAGTCAATGGAAAACTGCAAATTATGATAAGAAGATGCCACTTGGTAGGAATGTTGTTTATGACTATAAAATGAAATTAAGACCCAGAGGCACTTTCAAAAACCGTTTAAAACCAAGATGGCCGCGTTTTTCAAAATGGCTACCCATATTATAGTTTTTTAATATATGTAGTACAAAAGAGGTTTTTATATTGAATTATAGGTTTTTTAGGTCACTGATTTCATTTTCTATGTTGAAAATAAGTTAAATGTTCATTTTGGTGCTTTTTTTAAACATAATTTTATTACTTACAAAAAAGATTACGTGCTTTTCAAAGTACCAATATGAAAAGAGGAAAAATATTAAATGCAAATATGTACAAAAGTAGTAATACTACGTCGTTAGTCAAACAGTGCTTCATTCTTCGCATTAATTTTTGCATAATAGTGTGCAGGACAGACCAACACTTCTGCAGCTACACTTGTTCTTGCAGGTTTTGCAGGTGCACTTTTTGAACTCAGTGCATGAATCAGAAATATCTGGTAACTCAGACCATTTCAGCTGCCATCCAACCTTATTCACTTGGAGATGGTGCACATATGATGTGTTTTTGAGCTTGTTCCCAAATGTGTCCAGCCTTGAAAGCACTACGCAATACTTGTTGCTGGCAAACTTTCAAGTATCTTGTTTTTTGTTATGTTTTTTATCATAAACAATTTTTTCCTTGCACCATTTACAATGTCGCTATTAATAGTGGAAAAGTACAGTAGTACTACAATTTACCTTTCAAAAATGGCAAAAATTTCGCTCGATATAGAACTTTGAGGTTGTGAAATAAATAAAAAATACCACAGTTTCTTTAAATATCACCCTTGCCTCCCAAGTGGAATTTATGAACTTCCCAGTGAATCGAGGAATGCTGTCACAAAACCTATGAAGGCATGAAATCCTGGTAAAGCCTTTCTTTTCCTTTTCTTTTCCAATAGCTTTATATATGGCAAGCACTGTAATGGATTTGCTGTTGATTCCTGTTCCAAAAGCAATCCAAAATTTATCTAGACTTAATGTTGACAAGGAAAAAAAGTAAGATATTGCTAAGACTAAGACATCTGTATCAACAATGCACATGACAACATGACAATCTTCCTGTAACCGTTTTCTATCATGTTTGTAAATGCAGTTTCATTCTTGAACCTGTTTCCTCTGGGCCAGGGCAAGTAACATCAATGAGGGAAGTTTTTGCAGTACTATTTCCTGTAATGTCGTCACCTATAGTCGTTAGAACCTGCACATTTTTTATGGTACTTACAGCTAAACGTACCTAACAGAGCAAAGAACCCTTCTTTGTTGTTTGAATTTCTTAAAAATCCTGGCCAATTTTTAGGTAAAGTACCATGTGAAAGCACTTGTCTTCTTATTCCTGCTCCCCGCTTCTCTCTAGTTTGACCTTTAATCGTTGGTGTAACATTTATGCCCCAAATAAAATCAATTCTCTGGCATTGGAAAGTCTCAATATATTTACAAACGCAAAGTTAAAATATTTTTTCATAGTAATCAACAAATGTTTTAGAGGTTTGTGGCTTTAAATTACCCACGTCCGTTTTCAATCCATCTAAAAAGATCTTTATGATGCAGAGATTGAACTACCAGAGCTACATCGATCATTTATTTCGGGACAGTTTAAGATAAGAAAATATAATAAATTATTCTCAGCAATCAGTATTGACCATGCACACCAAAAAAATATACAATAGTAAAAAGGAGATGGCGGTGCAATAGGACTGACACAAGATCCATCAGCAGTTAGGCGTTGGATGGTTCCTAGAGCACAAACAAGCCGATTAATAATAGAAGAGTTTAAGTGTGATATTAAGCTAAATCATGAAGAAAATAGTCGATTCCATCTTGAACACTCATTTCAAGTTAAATATTTTACTGTGGTTCGAGATCTTTATGCCCTTTGAAAGAACTTGGAAATCCATTTTTGGAAAATGACTAGAACCTTATCGTAATCGATAGCAGGATTATTGTGCACAGTGATGTCAATTCCTTTTTATGTACTTTTTTTTTTCATCTTTTGCTGCCGCTGAAGATCCTATGGCTGTTAGTGTTTTTTTTTCTTTTTGCCCCCCCCCCCTTCTCCCCCACTCCACTTATGAGCCTCGACCGTCACCACTGCTGTTAGGTACGTTAGCTGTAAGTACCATACCAAATGTGCAGGTTCTAACGACTTTCGATGAAGACATCAAAGGAAATAGTACTACAAAAACTTCCCCATTGATGTTGCTTGCCCTGGCGCAGAAGAAACAAGTTCGAGAATGATAGTGCATCTTCATGACATGGTAGAAACCATTTCAGGATTGTCGTGTGCATTGTTGATGCAGATGTGTTAGTTTTTGCAATATCTTACTTTTTTCCTTGTCAACATTAAGTCTGGATAAACTTTGTATTGCTTTTGTAACAGGAAACAACAGCAAATGCATTACAGTTCATGCCATATATGAAGCTATTGGAAAAGGAAAGCTTTACCAGGATTTCATGCCTTCATAGGTTTTGTGACAGCATTCCTAGCTTTACTGGGAAGTTCAAAAAATCAACTTGGAAGGCATGGATGATTATCAAAGAAGCAACTGTGGCGTTTTTATTTATTTCGCAACCTGAAAAATACGTAGCAGTACTACTGTACTGTTCCACTAGCAATAGCGTAATTGTAAATGAAGCAAAAGGAAAGAGTTGTTTGTGAAAAAATATCGGCCACTTGAAAGTTTGCCACCAACGAAGTATTGCGTAGTGCTTTCCAGGCTGAACACATTTGGGGACAAGCTCACAAACATATTATACCTGCACCATCTCCAAGTGAATAGGGTTGGATGGCAGCTGAAATGGTCAGAGTTACTGGAAATTTCTGATTCGTGCACCGAGTTCATAAGTGCACCTGCAAAATCTGCAAAACTAAGTGTAGCTGCAGAGGTGCTGGTCTGTCCTGCACACTACTATGCAAAAATTGATGCGAAGAATGAAGCAGTGTTTAACTAACGAAGTAGCACTAATATTTTGGTACATATTTGCATTTAATATTTTTCCTATTTTTATATAAGCACGTAATTTTTTCCTATTTTTTGAAAAGTACGTAATCTCTTTTGTAAGTAATACAACTACCAGGTAAGTAACAACTTACCAGGAGAGAAAAAGTTTTATTAAATCGTCTTCGCATCGGTCATACCAGGTTCACCCATGAACACCTCTTATGCCGTGAACCAGCTCCAATTTGTATCAAATGTAACGTCAACCAGACAGTGTTGCATATTTTATGCAACTGCCCAAATTTTAACCAAATACGTTTTAAATATTTTAATGATTTTAATCCATCTCTGAAGGAGTTGCTGGGGGACCCACCCCATCGCAATTTGTATTCATTCCTAAAGGAGATTGGCTTCTCCTTTTTAATTTAGTTTCTGTGTCGTCAAAATGTAATTTTGTCTCTTTCCTTGTTATTCAAGGTCTTTTTTGTCAACATATTGCTTCATGCGTTTTTAAAAATTTTTAATGTTTACATGTTTTTTTTATTAGTTATTTTAAACTACTGATGTTTATACCTTTCTACTCAAAATATTTGTAATTTTATTATATCATGACTTTATATTTCTGTATAAATATTTAACAAAAAAATATTTTCGCGCTGTATAGCCCTCAAGGGCTCTTGCGCCATTAAAAATAAGCAAACAAACAAACAAACAAACAAAAATAATGGCAACATGTTAAAGTTCAGGGTCAAATGTAAAATTTTTACTCATTTCAAAGGTAGATAACTCGCGTAGGGGACGGAAACACAGAATGAAATACAGAAAAAACTACTCACTGGAACCATGCAAAAAAGAATATGTAACTGTTGCTGTGTGTTTGTGCACCCTTTATTGATTATAGCCCCTCAAAAATCGAAAAAATGACAAAATGACATTTTTAGACCCCTGTAAACCAAAAGGGGATGGAATTAAAAATAAAATTTCTTGGCCAATTGAATATTCCATTCAAGTACTATACATGTTATACATATTGTTTTTTGTATTTGGTTTGTAAAAAAGATACAGGTCTTTGAAATTGAGCAATTTTGCTATTCAATTCACACCCTAAAACAGAAATAAAAAGTGTGAAAACTTCATTGCACCTTCTTAAATTACGTATATTTTGACCTATATAATACATTATACTGAAAAAACAAATTGTATTTTTCAAAATAATTATTTTAATTTTATAACTTAGAAATATGTGAACAGGAACGAGTAGTTTATACTGTATGGAACCTGTATAGATTGACCCTTATCTGAAATTACTAAAATTCAAAAAACTAGATAAACGTCTCAATGATGCAAAAGCAAGCATATCTAACATTTATTTCGATTTTTAAAAAATGTACATTTTAGAAAGTACTTCATAAACATGCTTTTGAGAAAATGAAACACGAAAGAAATGGTTAGTTTTGCTAAACTTATACAATAAAAAGAACTAACTAATGAAATTTTGCCTTAGTTCAAGTTACTCTAGTAACAAAAATACGTTGATACCAATGATTAAAATTTAGTAGCATCTAAAAGACACTTCAATATGTTACGTAAAAAAAATTGAGTAAATTTAGAGCATTCCCTCATCTTCAAAAAAACATCTGAAATACAAAAATGAAATTTTCGGAAATTTTCGGTTTTTTAAAGTACGATTTCGTCATCAAGAATTTCATAAACAATTACTAAATTATAGCAGATAGTTAGTTATAGATAGTTTTTTAATCTGAATCATTTTTACTGTTATTTTTTTCATTAAAAGAGCTAGAAGAGTGATTTGAAATCTGAAGTAAATTGGCAAAATTTCCATATTTGTTAATATCTCAGATTCAAAAAAAGATCCGAATAAATTTTATTTTGCTTTTTCCCAATAGAGATTTGTTTATAGAATGCGGAAATATTTATATTTTAAGTGTACGTTTATAACTTATGGAGTTATTAAGTCACAAACTGGCAGCATTGAACTCTGAAAATTTAGGCTTAGCGGAAGCATCAACTTCTAATTTCCTCATAGATATGCATGGTTTACCTAAATAAAAATTTTCATTGAAATCTGTGACATGTCAGCCACAGCTAATTTGCTCATTTCGCATGGAATGACCCAATAAGTAATCACCAAAATATGCTGCGCCTCTAATCTTTTTTCTTTTTTTCTTTCTTTATCTTTTTATTGAAGATAACCAAGGATAAGGTCTTCCTGTAAAGGGGGGTTTTCAGCGAAATCATCCGATTCCTGTTAAATTTCAAGAACTCTGCTGAGCCAGAGTTCGTTTCCAATCGGCTAAAACGGGGAGAAATATCATGCAACATGTCTTGAACTGACTGCTGACCGGATGAAACGGCTGTAATTTTCGAACAGTTATTAGTTGCAATAATTCCATCAGCCATCATAGCAAGTTTGTCCAAAATCATCGCTGGAAATAGCTAAAATTTGCTGTACATTTATTGGAAGTGTTTTTAAAAATAAAGGTTTTAGCAATTCTTCACTTATGTGACTGGGGGATTTACTTCGCATTTCTAGTAACAATCAAGACGGCTTTCCATCATCCAACTGCATACCAGAGATTAAAATTTTAAAACGTTCCGTTTCACTTTCTGCATATTGCTAGTAGAGTCTCGTCTTTATCTCCCGAAAATGTTGAATCCGCAGAAGAACAACCAAACAAGGACAGCACTGATTCCGATTCTCTAGTAATAACTACAAGATCTGGAAGTAGAATATGCTTCAAGCCCTGCTACAAGTAATTTTGTCGTTATCACTGGAGGAGGACTACCTGTAGCGGACAGGAAAACCTTCCATCGAGTTAAAATATACAACAAGGCTTGCGGTATTTGTTTTGCAAGAAGAAAAGAAAAATAGTAACTTCAACGTATAATTCCAAAAGTAATAATTAATCCAAAGATAGCGGAATAGGAGATTGTAAGTTAAATAGGCGCTGCATATTTTGGTGATTACTTATTGTAAATAAATGTATATATTAATGTGTTTTATTTCTGCGGTTTAATGATTTTATCTAAAACAACCTTCTGATAAATTGATGTTTGATAACAATAATATTCCACAATCATCAACATGACTCACTGTCTACTAAGTGGATTAAGGTTTCAGACACCATGAGTGCTAAGCCTGTCTCTAAGCCAAAAGAGACGAGTACAATTGCTATTTCCTATTTGTTCAAGTAGGGTGTTTTTAATTCCATTCCTGTTATCGCCAGGGAATATGGTAGGTTGTATTCTCTTCAGAATTCTTCCTCAACGCTGTGATTGACTTTGATAGTATTGTAGATATCGAATAAGTACTGATTAGTCAATTCTGTCCTAAATGAAATAAGGCAACTCTTTCTGCCTTCACGTACCATGTATATTTCGGAAGTGAATGATCCTTGGGTTAACGGAGTTACATAGTGTACAGTATCGAAGTACATGCCGCATCTATTTGAAAAGGAATCGGGATTCTTTCAGTTTCCGGTATGTCTTATAAATTAATACACCTCTTCCGATTTTAAATAATTTACTGCTGTATTCTAACAGAAATTCCACAATCTTCATTGTAACATTGCAGTCAAACACTTCAGCATCGCAAATGATTGTTTATGAACAATGAATGTTTAATGATTAAACTTTGGAAATATTCCCATGTCTCTTGTTTGGATAAGTCTGAAGGTGCTTCTCAAAATTCTTGAAAGTGTATAGACTCCCGGGCCTGCTGGAGCTAATCCTGGGAAACTGTCACCCATTTAGTCGATCTTAGTGTTAAAGATCCATCTAACTCAGATAGTTCGCAACTATTCCTCCGGACCTATATCCACAGAAAATCCCGTCATCAGAGAGACGAAAATGTGCACAGATTGTTTGTATTTGTAATGGGCTCTTGTGCAGATCTGAATTATCTTAATTGATGAGTAAAGTGTATTGCGATTTTGTAAACATTCCAATTCATTTAGTAGGGACTTATCGGGGTTCCTGGTACCAAAGGGTTGAAAATCGCCAGCTGCAGTGTCCGAACCCAAACCTTAGAACTCATTATACGAGCTCCATGGTTCTTTTAAATAAGTAAAACCGTTTGCTGAGTCAGGTATATTTGCCGCCGTGTGTCTATCTTTCGATGCACCGACCTGTACAGTAGGAAGGTCTGGAGTGCCAAAGTCTGATCTCAATCGTTCTAGTTCGTCATCTACTTAACCGGAATTATACTTTCTTAGCCTACATAATGTGCTTGCGGCATTCCTTAGTAAATTCAAGTCCTTTGTTGACAATTTGTCATTCTGGTATGCTGGGAAAACATTTTCAGCAATTAAAAATCTCTCCAGTAAATATTCTGTATTGCTGTCCGCGAAAGCGATCTCTGGTTTCGTCATCCATTTGAAGGCATTTTCCCTGTCCGAGATTAACCGTTTAAGGAACCATCGTTGTAATACACCAGAGAGCTCTTCCTTTTTTGGTGGATGGGACTTTATCAAATCACTTCCTACCCTCATTAGAAATGGCAAACATTTAGAGTGTCCTACAATTAAAAGAAAATCAGACAAATCTAACGATTTTATAACAATGTTCCAAAATGAGCCTTCAAAACTCAGGCGGGCTGTCTTTCTTAAGGACCCGTAGCGTACATACAAAGGAAGGAGAGTGGCTCCTAAACAAAACCCTCTGTAGAGGCCGCTTATATATTGAAGAGCAGTTACCTTGCAGGTTATAGATATATGGAATAGCGTCCTAGTGGCCTCCTCTGTGGAATTGGAAAAACAAGACTGATCACAAGAAAAACTTTGAGCTTGTCCAAGCTGCCATGATTTCTCCTCTGGTCGGAGATCTTCCCAATTTATTGGTGATGGAGTTGTATATCTCGGAGTATTTTTGAGCTTCACTTCTGTTGATAACATTCTTCGGATAGGAGGTATTAGGAAAATCAAATTTGGTATCGCTGTTCAAATATTCTTATTTTATTTCACGTATACATTTCTGATCTGTAATGTGAAAATGGCTTGCCTCCCGTTCACAAAAAAAAAAAAAAACATTTGACGTGTCTACTGCTATTATAGCTGACAAGCACAACAGGGACTGGTACATAAAATCATGATTATCTTGATTTAGTTGTCCCAGTCCATCTGTTGTGACGGTCACGTATGTAAGATTGTTAAACCCTATAGCTGGATTGCGACTTTACAAAATGACAAGCTTAGCAACGCATTTGGCTCCTATACATCTGTGGCGTCGTAAACTCAGCCAAGTCAAACTAGCCAAGCCGGCAACCACGTGAAATAAACAATAAGGCTGCCCGAATTCGCTGGAGTTGCTACATATGTTACGTCCCTGTAGCATATTGTGCTACCAAGATTGTAATTGTATTTATAAGATTTTCAGTTGTTCAGTTCTTAAAAAAGTTCCACCACTTTCACAAAGCGTCTATGGGCTTAAAAAAGTTCCAGCACTTTCACATAGGCTTGATTGTCTTTAAAAAATTCCACTTCCTTCACTTAGCTTAATTGTATTCAAAAAAGTCCCACCAGCTTCACATGGCCAGTGTACGTCACATTTTAACGTAAGGTATAGTAAAATAGTGTGGCTCAATACATTTTTTTTATACAGTCTGGAAATAACCATCATTTAATTGCGAGAACGGGAAATGTGAACGTCATACTTAGAATTTATAATTTAACGGTAAAGTTTTTTTTTTTTTTTTGCAGTCTTAGAAAGTCCTTTATACTGGGTATTGCTTTTAATTTACTAGCCAAAGTATAATCGCAGATTAATGACAAAAAATAAAGAAAAGGGAAAGAATCCTTGCAGCACTTTTCTAATACAAAATTGTTCTTTAAAACATTTTGCAATAGAGAATTATGTCTAAAACTACAGTATAGTCAACGCTGAGAAATTGTTTTTTAAAAATAAGAGGGCGAGAAAAGTGAAGGATTAGAAAGTTTCGACCGTATCAGTCCATTCTTTAATGAAACTGGAATCATCTGCCGTATTTAGAATTTTACTAACTTTTGTTGTTGCAGCTGCGTAAGTGGAATGAAGCTTTTATTATAAATTTTAACTCATTTTAGTAATGCTTGAGGATTTAAAAATTCTTCTTCAAGCGAAAATCTTTTTTCCTTGACAATAGTAAATGAATAATTTCCGATGGCAATTATCTCAAAATTTTCTTGTCCAGTTCCTTGCTTTGATAACTGTCTGACGCCATTTTAACTTTTTTTTTCCCTCAAGTAAAAAATTGTGGGCTGATTTACACCATCCGTAGGAATCTTCTCTGTTTTTCATGCTGCTAATTCTTTTGAAAGTAGCGATTGAATGAACATTTCCTTCTTTTACAAATAAACATTTCCTTCTTTTATAAATTTTTCCTTCAAAGCAATGTATGGCTGCGTACTTTTAGATGATTCACTAAATTATTGGCTGTTTTACCTTTCGGTCTACCTGTGAAATATAAAAGTTTGAATGTTATTATATAATGACGGTATCAATATATAACTAGCAGTACCCACACGTCGATGTCCTTGCTAAGCATTTAAAAGAAGTCTCTTGAAAAAATAAAAACCCAATCCTCCCTCCCGCCTCTGAATTGAAATATCAATTTCCTTTAAATAAAATGGCCCTCAAAAAGACGTGTCAAAATCACTTTGCGATTTAAAATAATTCGCCTCAACACGGAATTACACAAAATTGACTGAATCTGCATCAAATGTTGTTTACATGCAGCAAAGAATTTAAATTTTTTTTTACGAGGGAAAAAATTGAATTTCGCTTTGAATATTTGAGTGTGCATAGATTACCAGTGACTAATACAAACGGCACGAATATGTGGCTTTCAGATTTGCTGCTTTCAAATTAATTCTGGTTAGCATTTCCAATGAAGGTAAACAAAGACTTCAGGGGTGTCCGTAGTGGTAGTAAATGCATCATAAACTGCAACAAATATCCCAGGTAAGCATTAAGTCATTTCTGATGGTTTTCGATATTCTCCCAACATTGATTCAGTATGACGAGATATTTTTGACATGTAATGCAGTACGTCGCCCAAAGCTAGATACCTCTTTCATATTCGACCAAACTACTTTTGAAGAAATTAATTTTTTAAATTAAACTCCCGGGTGGGATAACCTGTGGAGTTGATGGAATATCTGTATACGGAAACTCTTTGGTTTTTAGGTCTAATGTGCTGTGTTAAAGCATCACACGGTAGTTTCTTTTCAGATGGAAGGAAAACTGTTTAAAATTCAAACTTGTGGATTTTTTAAATGTTTAAATTTATCTTCCTGCTCTTGTTCTTCGGCGATTTGATCATAATTAATTGTGGAAATTTCTCCAATTCTAGACAGTGTATCTGCTACTATGTTATTTTGTCCTGCGATGTATCGAATATCCACTTCAATTCCGAAACATATTTCGTCGCCTGATTTGACTTGGGGATGCTTTATTTTAACCGAACTTCAATGTCTGTCATAGAAAACGAAGAACGCCATAATTCAACTACGTGCTTCATCAAACTCGACATTTGTCAGTTATAAATTGTTTTTCTTTTGTAGGTATTAGAATATAAAACGTACGTAAATAAAGACTATTGATAACTACTGACATAATCACTGGAAATTTGGGGTAAACCGAAAAATGGAACCTTAAATATACTATTGAATATTAAAATTAATTTGAAACTGTATGAAATTATTTATGCAAATTTCAATAACTAGTGCCATCTTCAAAATTGGACTGTGCAACTTGACAATGAGGATGCAGTCTATTTCTTGAAGCAGCTCTGATGGTATTTTATCCAAAAGAAAACTAAAAACCTTTAGTCGTTGAATGGCTCTCTGCACATGTACACGAGAACTAGCTTCATTGCGAGAGTTTATTGCGTCGTCTTAGTTAAGTTTGCCTTATTGGAAAAAAAAAACTGGTCTAAGGTGATCGATTCTATTTTTTACTTTCATCCTCTATTAAGGATGCCTTATCGGCCATTATATCATCGCAATCCGGCTCCAACATTTCCACAATAATGCTACTCTGTTTCAAAATAGATTTGTCACATACCCGACCACCGTAATCTTTACTTAGGAAAGTGAATAATCTGATTGGTGAAACACCAATAAAATATTTGACGGTTTGTTTACCTTTGTATCAAGAAAACATATTAATTTTGTGAGTTTGGCATTTACTTTTTCGGCAGCCACATCAGTGTAGTAAGCTGCAATTCGGAAATTTAAATTGGACTGGAAATGTTTAGGCGTGATACTTTGTATTTCTTCTTTACTACTACATGGAATACATGGTGCGCGTAATTGTCTCAAATTATGCAATGTGTCTTTAAAAAAATGTCTTGCAAGTTCAGGGGCAAAGTTCAAAGAAAATACTTAAAACTGCTTATTTTAAATTTAGATAGAATCTCAAAAAATGGGAATGATACTTTGTCGTTTTGTCTTGTAAACAGATGGTACATTTTCTTAAAAAAAAAAAAAAACTTAATAAAGACATATAGCCCCCCCCCCCCTCCCCAAGGCAAAATTTAGAATACCTGTTATAGTTTTCAGTTCATCCGCTATCAGATCTATAAGGTTAAGCCTCGCTTTAACTATATCGAATATTGGCACCTGAGCACCAGCATAGAAATTGCTGAATCGTAGACAACTAGAAATAGTGCATGTTTTACTAGATCCATTTAGTGAATTCGGTAGCATTAGTAATGCTAGCAGCGGCGATTTTGCTTCAGCAAATAGCCTGTGATATGCAGAATAGCTATCAAATCTTTCTTTCGGAGTCTACCTATAGATTCATTAAGAGTTTTTCTGATTAATTAACTACACAAGTTCACTTTTAAAAATTGGCAAATTTTAATAATCTTTTTTTCTTCACTGTTGAGCGCTAAACGAGAACGTCTCTCTATAGCCCTGTCAGAGCCCTATTTTCAGTCCGCAGACCGGGAATTAGAGTTAATTCCCAATAAATACAAGTTCATTAAAAACTGAAAAAAATAATATATATCGTATATAAATAAAATACGTACATAAAAAATGCCACTTAAGGGCATAAGGGAAAACCATGAAATAAATCGATTAAAATTTCAAAATGAGTAACTTATGCAACAGAAGATTTACGTATGAATAGTGACGATTCACTTTTCATTATTAAAAAGTGATTATTCACTTTTTTATGTGTGGTAAGGAATGTGAAAAACAAACACTAGTTACTGTTTAAAAAAAATATCATGCTAGCATAGTAAAACCTCCATTACAACATTACTGTTACAGTAAGAGGAAAAAACAACAAATAGTGTCTCAACAACTCCTGCTTAATACATCCCCAGCTGGATCTGACCATAATAAGCATGCCTAGGTTTTAACGCATATTGCCCTGTCTGAGCGTAAAAAAAAACATAAGGCAAAGAGCCTACTGCTGTTGTATTTCATTTTTCATGGACATTTGATTTCCAGAAGAACCAAAGTCCCATCCTAGTCAAGCCATAGAACGTCTATCCAAAATTGCAATCTCCTTTCAACTGCAACGATTCGTCTTGCTTCCTCTTCCATCTTGTTTCCGTGAGAAGTGGAGGCATTTGCAGCACAAACATTTTCAGTTAAGGATTGCACCTTCTTCTTGCAATTTGGGCTCTTACTTTTGGCATATGCGAAAAAAGAATAGTATGTGGATCCGGTATTGCGCTTTCTTCTTTCTCGAAACCACACGCCTGAGTGCTGCTGAAGCAAAGCTAAATTTTGAGATTCTTCTTGTGCAACACATACATCCTCTTCGAAAATTTTAACAGTGTTGGGATCGTATGTGAAGAAGTTTTTTTAATTTTTCTTCAGAATGCTTCAAAACGCATTTCCTGTCTGGGCGTCAAAATAAACATAAGGCAAAGAGCCTACTGCTGTTGTATTTCATTTTTACTGGACATTTGATTTCCAGAAGAACCAAAGACCAATCCTACTCAAGCCATAGAACGTCTATCCAAAATTGCAATCTCCTTTCAAATTCAACGATTCGTCTTGCTTCCTCTTCCATCTTGTTTCCGGGAGAAGTGGAGGCATTTGCAGCACAAACATTTTCAGTTAAGGATCGCACCTTTTTCTTGCAATTTGGGCTCTTACTTTTTGCATATGCGAAAAAAGAATAGTATGTGGATCCGGTATTGCGCTTTCTTCTTTCTCGAAACCACACGTCTGAGTGCTGCTGAAGCAAAGCTAAATTTTGAGATTCTCCTTGTGCAACACATACATCCTCTTCGAAAATTTTAACAGTGTTGGGATCGTATGTGAAGAAGTTTTTTTAATTCTTCTTCAGAATGCTTCAAAACGCATTTCCTGTCTGGGTGTCAAAATAAACATAAGGCAATGAGCCTACTGCTGTTGTATTTCATTTTTACTGGACATTTGATTTCCAGAAGAACCAAAGTTTCATCCTAGTCAAACCATAGAACGTCTATCCAAAATTGCAATCTCCTTTCAACTGCAACGATTCGTCTTGCTTCCTCTTCCATCTTGTTTCCGTGAGAAGTGGACACATTTGCAGCACAAACATTTTCAGTTAAGGATTGCACCTTTTTCTTGCAATTTGGGCTCTTTTTGCATATGCGAAAAAAGAATAGTATGTGGACCCGGTATTGCGCTTTCTTCTTTCTCAAAACCACACGTCTGAGTGCTGCTGAAGCAAAGCTAAATTTTGAGATTCTTCTTGTGCAACACATACATCCTCTTCGAAAATTTTAACAGTGTTGGGATCGTATGTGAAGAAGTTTTTTTTATAATTCTTCTTCAGAATGCTTCAAAACGCATTTCCTGTCTGGGCGTCAAAATAAACATAAGGCAAAGAGCCTACTGCTGTTGTATTTCATTTTTACTGGACATTTGATTTCCAGAAGAACCAAAGTCCCATCCTAGTCAAGCCATAGAACATCTATCCAAAATTGCAATCTCCTTTCAACTGCAACGATTCGTCTTGCTTCCTCTTCCATCTTGTTTCCGTGAGAAGTGGAGGCATTTGCAGCACAAACATTTTCAGTTAAGGATTGCACCTTTTTCTTGCAATTTGGGCTCTTACTTTAGGCATATGCGAAAAAAGAATAGTATGTGGATCCGGTATTGCGCTTTCTTCTTTCTCGAAACCACACGCCTGAGTGCTGCTGAAGCAAAGCTAAATTTTGAGATTCTTCTTGTGCAACACATACATCCGCTTCGAAAATTTTAACAGTGTTGGGATCGTATGTGAAGAAGTTTTTTTTATAATTCTTCTTCAGAATGCTTCAAAACGCATTTCCTGTCTAGGCGTCAAAATAAACATAAGGCAAAGAGCCTACTGCTGTTGTATTTCATTTTTACTGGACATTTAATTTCCAGATGAGCCAAAGTCCCATCCTACTCAAGCCATAGAACGTCTATCCAAAATTGCAATCTCCTTTCAACTGCAACTATTCGCGTTGCTTCTCTTCCATCTTTTTTCCGTGAGAAGTGGAGGCATTTGCAGCACAAACATTTTCAGTTAATTATTGCACCTTTTTCTTGCAATTTGGGCTCTTACTTTTGGCATGTGCGAAAAAAGAATAGTATGTGGATCTGGTATTGCGCTTTCTTCTTTCTCGAAACCACACGTCTGAGTGCTGCTGAAGCAAAGCTAAATTTTGAGATTCTTCTTGTGCAACACATACATCCTCTTCGAAAATTTTAACAGTGTTGGGATCGTATGTGAAGAAGTTTTTTTAATTCTTCTTCAGAATGCTTCAAAACGCATTTCCTGTCTGGGCGTCAAAATAAACATAAGGCAAAGAGCCTACTGCTGTTGTATTTCATTTTTACTGGACATTTGATTTCCAGAAGAACCAAAGTTTCATTCTAGTCAAGCCATAGAACGTCTATCCAAAATTGCAATCTCCTTTCAACTGCAACGATTCGTCTTGCTTCCTCTTCCATCTTGTTTCCGTGAGAAGTGGAGGCATTTGCAGCACAAACATTTTCAGTTAAGGATCGCACCTTTTTCTTGCAATTTGGGCTCTTACTTTTTGCATATGCGAAAAAAGAATAGTATGTGGATTCGGTATTGCGCTTTCTTCTTTCTCGAAACCACACGTCTGAGTGCTGCTGAAGCAAAGCTAAATTTTGAGATTCTTCTTGTGCAACACATACATCCGCTTCGAAAATTTTAACAGTGTTGGGATCGTATGTGAAGAAGTTTTTTTTATAATTCTTCTTCAGAATGCTTCAAAACGCATTTCCTGTCTAGGCGTCAAAATAAACATAAGGCAAAGAGCCTACTGCTGTTGTATTTCATTTTTACTGGACATTTAATTTCCAGATGAGCCAAAGTCCCATCCTACTCAAGCCATAGAACGTCTATCCAAAATTGCAATCTCCTTTCAACTGCAACTATTCGCGTTGCTTCTCTTCCATCTTTTTTCCGTGAGAAGTGGAGGCATTTGCAGCACAAACATTTTCAGTTAAGGATTGCACCTTTTTCTTGCCATTTTGGCTCTTACTTTGGGCATGTGCGAAAAAAGAATAGTATGTGAATTCGGTATTGCGCTTTCTTCTTTCTCGAAACCACACGTCTGAGTGCTGCTGAAGCAAAGCTAAATTTTGAGATTCCTCTTGTGCAACACAAACATCCTCTTCGAAATTTTTAACGGTGTTGGGATCGTATGTGAAGAAGTTTTTTTAATTCCTCTTCAGAATGCTTCAAAACGCATTTCTTGTCTGGGCGTCAAAATAAACATAAGGCAAAGAGCCTACTGCTGTTGTATTTCATTTTTACTGGACATTTGATTTCCAGAAGAACCAAAGACCAATCCTACTCAAGCCATAGAACGTCTATCCAAAATTGCAATCTCCTTTCAAATTCAACGATTCGTCTTGCTTCCTCTTCCATCTTGTTTCCGGGAGAAGTGGAGGCATTTGCAGCACAAACATTTTCAGTTAAGGATCGCACCTTTTTCTTGCAATTTGGGCTCTTACTTTTTGCATATGCGAAAAAAGAATAGTATGTGGATCCGGTATTGCGCTTTCTTCTTTCTCGAAACCACACGTCTGAGTGCTGCTGAAGCAAAGCTAAATTTTGAGATTCTCCTTGTGCAACACATACATCCTCTTCGAAAATTTTAACAGTGTTGGGATCGTATGTGAAGAAGTTTTTTTAATTCTTCTTCAGAATGCTTCAAAACGCATTTCCTGTCTGGGTGTCAAAATAAACATAAGGCAATGAGCCTACTGCTGTTGTATTTCATTTTTACTGGACATTTGATTTCCAGAAGAACCAAAGTTTCATCCTAGTCAAACCATAGAACGTCTATCCAAAATTGCAATCTCCTTTCAACTGCAACGATTCGTCTTGCTTCCTCTTCCATCTTGTTTCCGTGAGAAGTGGACACATTTGCAGCACAAACATTTTCAGTTAAGGATTGCACCTTTTTCTTGCAATTTGGGCTCTTTTTGCATATGCGAAAAAAGAATAGTATGTGGACCCGGTATTGCGCTTTCTTCTTTCTCAAAACCACACGTCTGAGTGCTGCTGAAGCAAAGCTAAATTTTGAGATTCTTCTTGTGCAACACATACATCCGCTTCGAAAATTTTAACAGTGTTGGGATCGTATGTGAAGAAGTTTTTTTTATAATTCTTCTTCAGAATGCTTCAAAACGCATTTCCTGTCTGGGCGTCAAAATAAACATAAGGCAAAGAGCCTACTGCTGTTGTATTTCATTTTTACTGGACATTTGATTTCCAGAAGAACCAAAGTCCCATCCTAGTCAAGCCATAGAACATCTATCCAAAATTGCAATCTCCTTTCAACTGCAACGATTCGTCTTGCTTCCTCTTCCATCTTGTTTCCGTGAGAAGTGGAGGCATTTGCAGCACAAACATTTTCAGTTAAGGATTGCACCTTTTTCTTGCAATTTGGGCTCTTACTTTAGGCATATGCGAAAAAAGAATAGTATGTGGATCCGGTATTGCGCTTTCTTCTTTCTCGAAACCACACGCCTGAGTGCTGCTGAAGCAAAGCTAAATTTTGAGATTCTTCTTGTGCAACACATACATCCGCTTCGAAAATTTTAACAGTGTTGGGATCGTATGTGAAGAAGTTTTTTTTATAATTCTTCTTCAGAATGCTTCAAAACGCATTTCCTGTCTAGGCGTCAAAATAAACATAAGGCAAAGAGCCTACTGCTGTTGTATTTCATTTTTACTGGACATTTAATTTCCAGATGAGCCAAAGTCCCATCCTACTCAAGCCATAGAACGTCTATCCAAAATTGCAATCTCCTTTCAACTGCAACTATTCGCGTTGCTTCTCTTCCATCTTTTTTCCGTGAGAAGTGGAGGCATTTGCAGCACAAACATTTTCAGTTAATTATTGCACCTTTTTCTTGCAATTTGGGCTCTTACTTTTGGCATGTGCGAAAAAAGAATAGTATGTGGATCTGGTATTGCGCTTTCTTCTTTCTCGAAACCACACGTCTGAGTGCTGCTGAAGCAAAGCTAAATTTTGAGATTCTTCTTGTGCAACACATACATCCTCTTCGAAAATTTTAACAGTGTTGGGATCGTATGTGAAGAAGTTTTTTTAATTCTTCTTCAGAATGCTTCAAAACGCATTTCCTGTCTGGGCGTCAAAATAAACATAAGGCAAAGAGCCTACTGCTGTTGTATTTCATTTTTACTGGACATTTGATTTCCAGAAGAACCAAAGTTTCATTCTAGTCAAGCCATAGAACGTCTATCCAAAATTGCAATCTCCTTTCAACTGCAACGATTCGTCTTGCTTCCTCTTCCATCTTGTTTCCGTGAGAAGTGGAGGCATTTGCAGCACAAACATTTTCAGTTAAGGATCGCACCTTTTTCTTGCAATTTGGGCTCTTACTTTTTGCATATGCGAAAAAAGAATAGTATGTGGATTCGGTATTGCGCTTTCTTCTTTCTCGAAACCACACGTCTGAGTGCTGCTGAAGCAAAGCTAAATTTTGAGATTCTTCTTGTGCAACACATACATCCGCTTCGAAAATTTTAACAGTGTTGGGATCGTATGTGAAGAAGTTTTTTTTATAATTCTTCTTCAGAATGCTTCAAAACGCATTTCCTGTCTAGGCGTCAAAATAAACATAAGGCAAAGAGCCTACTGCTGTTGTATTTCATTTTTACTGGACATTTAATTTCCAGATGAGCCAAAGTCCCATCCTACTCAAGCCATAGAACGTCTATCCAAAATTGCAATCTCCTTTCAACTGCAACTATTCGCGTTGCTTCTCTTCCATCTTTTTTCCGTGAGAAGTGGAGGCATTTGCAGCACAAACATTTTCAGTTAAGGATTGCACCTTTTTCTTGCCATTTTGGCTCTTACTTTGGGCATGTGCGAAAAAAGAATAGTATGTGAATTCGGTATTGCGCTTTCTTCTTTCTCGAAACCACACGTCTGAGTGCTGCTGAAGCAAAGCTAAATTTTGAGATTCCTCTTGTGCAACACAAACATCCTCTTCGAAATTTTTAACGGTGTTGGGATCGTATGTGAAGAAGTTTTTTTAATTCCTCTTCAGAATGCTTCAAAACGCATTTCTTGTCTGGGCGTCAAAATAAACATAAGGCAAAGAGCCTACTGCTGTTGTATTTCATTTTTACTGGACATTTGATTTCCAGATGAGCCAAAGTCCCATCCTACTCAAGCCATAGAACGTCTATCCAAAATTGCAATCTCCTTTCAACTGCAACTATTCGCGTTGCTTCTCTTCCATCTTTTTTCCGTGAGAAGTGGAGGCATTTGCAGCACAAACATTTTCAGTTAATTATTGCACCTTTTTCTTGCAATTTGGGCTCTTACTTTTGGCATGTGCGAAAAAAGAATAGTATGTGGATCTGGTATTGCGCTTTCTTCTTTCTCGAAACCACACGTCTGAGTGCTGCTGAAGCAAAGCTAAATTTTGAGATTCTTCTTGTGCAACACATACATCCTCTTCGAAAATTTTAACAGTGTTGGGATCGTATGTGAAGAAGTTTTTTTAATTCTTCTTCAGAATGCTTCAAAACGCATTTCCTGTCTGGGCGTCAAAATAAACATAAGGCAAAGAGCCTACTGCTGTTGTATTTCATTTTTCATGGACATTTGATTTCCAGAAGAACCAAAGTCCCATCCTAGTCAAGCCATAGAACGTCTATCCAAAATTGCAATCTCCTTTCAACTGCAACGATTCGTCTTGCTTCCTCTTCCATCTTGTTTCCGTGAGAAGTGGAGGCATTTGCAGCACAAACATTTTCAGTTAAGGATCGCACCTTTTTCTTGCAATTTGGGCTCTTACTTTTTGCATATGCGAAAAAAGAATAGTATGTGGATTCGGTATTGCGCTTTCTTCTTTCTCGAAACCACACGTCTGAGTGCTGCTGAAGCAAAGCTAAATTTTGAGATTCTTCTTGTGCAATACATACATCCTCTTCGAAAATTTTAACAGTGTTGGGATCGTATGTGAAGAAGTTTTTTTTAATTCTTCTTCAGAATGCTTCCAAACGCATTTCCTGTCTGGGTGTCAAAATAAACATAAGGCAATGCGCCTACTGCTGTTGTATTTCATTTTTACTGGACATTTGATTTCCAGAAGAACCAAAGTTTCATTCTAGTCAAGCCATAGAACTTCTATCCAAAATTGCAATCTCCTTTCAACTGCAACGATTCGTTTTGCTTCCTCTTCCATCTTGTTTCCGTGAGAAGTGGAGGCATTTGCGGCACAAACATTTTCAGTTAAGGATTGCACCTTTTTCTTGCAATTTGGGCTCTTACTT